>NW_028274808.1:135400058-135744224 GCF_037043125.1 Eumetopias jubatus
AATCATTAAAATTAGGTCTACAATTGAGGGAAGAAAATTCCTTAAAACTGCATGTTCATTGCATTACAGCTGTGCTATAATTTTTGTCCGGCAGAGCCCTCGGCTTTTTCATAGTGTGTCCTGGAAGGTATTTATTGATGGAGGCAAAGGGAGACCGAGTGAATGAGGCTCTGGCCTTTGGAGACCCATCCCGGATTCAATATTATGTTTTATGGACTGTGTTTTAGAGTTCTAAAGGAGGAAAAAAAAGAATTCCTTAGTTAAAAAACAGAAAAATGCTTGTGTGTGTGTGTGCGTGTGTGCACGCGTATGTGTGTGTGTAGACCATGTGTATGTGTACATATATATATTACACGTGTTTATTTATAAAACCATTTGTTTTAGGGCTGTTTCATTTGCAACACACTGTAGCTATAAACTGAAGTGACTCTAAATGCAAACCCACTCTAGCTTAAATAGGAGGAAGAGATTTTATCGACTTTTGTATCTGGAAAGTCAAAGGGTTTTCGGGCTTCAGGCATTGTTGAGTGAAAGGTATCAAACTATATCATCTGGATGGGTCTCTCTTTTTCTGTCTGCTTTCCTCTGTGTTGACTTCATTCTCAAGAGGTATTTTCCATGTGATGGTAAAGATGACCCCCCTAGGATCTCTAGATCTGGGTAGTTCTTTCCACGTGCAATCTCAGAAGAAAAACTCTTATCTCTCTGTGTCCCTATTGCTCTTTCAGAAAGTCTCTGCTTGACACTCTTAGATCACATGTCCACCCTCGGACCAGAAAAAATCCTCTAACTCACCAGCCCGGGGGGCAGGTACCAACCTCTGTGGCAGGGGAAGTGGCAGGGAAGAATATGGGAAAGAGAGGGATAACATTTACCCACTGCCTCCAAGTAATATCAGACTGCAATCTGCTTCGTAGTCATGTTAGGAGTTAGTTGGACGGCTAGGTAGTCAGGGCCAGGGTTCCCAACAAGAAAATATGGCATCAGGACAGCTAAGATAAGACAGCACTGACATCCTGTTTTGCAGCTTGGACAGAACCACACTAGCATTCTGCTTTGCAGCCTTTTCAGAAATGACTTCTGCAAAACGTCCCAAAATAAGGCAATTAACCACAAAGCATTTGTCACGATCACGGGCAAGGGGCAGTTAAGACATAAGCCCCCAGATGTCAGCAAAAAAAAAAAAAAAAAAAACCAACAGCACAGGGACATTAACTTAATAGGTAGACAGATACGTCACCAAAGCCCTGACTGGCAGGACTCAGCACACCTGATTGCGTAAGATAGTTCTGAAAAAGAGCTCATAAAAACCCCTACACTGGGGCGCCTGTGTGGCTCAGTCGGTTGAGCAGCTGCCTTCGGCTCAGGTCATGATCCCAGGGTCCTGGGATCGAGCCCCACGTCCGGCTCCCTGCTCAGCGGAGAGCCTGCTTCTCCCTCTCCCACTCCCCCTGCTTGTGTTCCCTCTCTTGCTGTGTCTCTCTCTGTCAAATAAATAAATAAAATCTTTAAAAAAAAAAAAACCCTACACTTAGAAACTCCGGGGACAACCCTGAAGAGCCCCCCCCTCTCCAAGAGCTTTATACCATAGCTCAGTAAACTTTGCCTTGCTGCCCACCGCTCTTCGTCTGGTCTACCTCTTCATTCTTCAAAGCCACGTGACCAAGAACCACGGACACTAAAGGCAGAGAAATCCTGCAACAGTAATATCACACCTCAGTCTTCAAAATGAAACTTGAAAGTGTAGGCCTAAAACATTTTCATATTCTTTATTAAAGCCAAAATAATATCCACCCAGGAAAGGGACCTAGTTATTAGAAGAGTCTATGTCTTAAATATGTCTTAAATACTTGTCTACGTGTAATCTGAAGAAGAATGTAAGGTTGAAAGCAAAGGTTGAAAAAAGATACACTCTGCAATCATGAATCAAAACAAACAAGCAAAAACCAGGAGCGGCTCTTCCACTTGCCATTTCTCTTCTCCTTCTCCTGAACAATTCAGGACTAAAGCTGTAGGCAGGGCAGAATCAGGTGGACCTCGTCAAGGTAGTGGGAAGGCCCCGGTGGAGCAGAGCAGGTGTCAGAGTCCACGCACGATGATGGGCGGCGGCGGGGGGGGGGGGGTTGGATGGCCCAGTAGGACGCCACAAAAAGACTATAGCATGTCACTCCTCGTTGCTCCTGCCAAAGATGCAGAACATGGATCTGGGCATGAAAACATCATGAAAAACTCACCCACATTAGAGGGCATACTAAAAATAACTAGCCTGTAATTTTCAAAATTGTCAAGGTCGTGAAAGTCAAGGAGAAATTGAGAAATGATCACAAATTTACCCATTCATTTAGCAAATATTAAGCTTACTGTGTAGTGGAGAATGCATAAAACAAATAACATAATGTTTGGAAATATGTGCGAAAGAAAGAAAAAAAAGCAAGGTCAGGGGATAGGAAGTGAGAGGGGCTGCTACATTAGGTAGGATGGCTAGGCAAGGAGGGGATATTTGAGCAAATGAAATTGGAAAGGAGCTTTGCAAATATCTAGGAGAAGAACACCCTAAGCTTAAGGAACAAGTGTCAAGATCCTGAAGCATGAATATTCTTGTTGGCCTCAAAAAAAAAAAAAAAAAAAAAAAAGAACAGAAAGGCCAGAGTGTGGGGAGAGGTTGAGCAAAGGAAAGAATGGTAGAAATCAGGCTGAAGGGGTGATCAGTGGCCAGGTCATATATAGCAAGGCCTTGGAGGTCAGGGTAAGATTTTGGATTTTATTCTCAGCGTGATGGAAAATCACCAGAGAGTATTGAATGTGGGAGTGACATGATTCAGTTACAACTTAAAATGCTCACACTAGTGGCTGTTGACCAAATAGACAATTTTTTTTTTTTAAAGATTTTACCTATTTATTTGACAGGGAGAGAGAGAGCACAAGCAGGGGGAGCCTCAGGCAGAGGGAGAAGCAGGCTCCCCACTGAGCAAGGAGCCTGATGCGAGACTCCATCCCCAGGACCCTGGGATCATGACCTGAGCCAGAGGCAGACACTTAACCGACTGAGCCACCCAGGTGCCCCCCAAATAGACAATTTTGGAGCCAAGAGCAGAGGCAGGGAGATCAGTTGCAAGATTCTTACTATAGACCAGGTTGAGGGGTGATGTTGGCTTGGGCTCAGGCAGTAAAGGTAGAAAAAGAGTAAATGGCTTCAAAAATGCAAGAGGGGAACATTTCAGAGGCAAACAGTTCTGTGATTATAAACAACCCTCTCCTATTCAGGTTTTTGTTTTGTTTTTGTTTTAGTTCTGTTTGGGCAGGCGGTGGGGTGGGTGGTGCGTGTACAGAACAGGGAATCCATTCACCTGAGTTTTCCCCAATTTCATCAGAAAGCACTTATTCATCCTTCCCAGCATGCTCAAATGTCCTCCCTCCCGCACACCTCCATCCCCTGCATTAATCACTCTCCAGTCTCCTACAGCACTTTCCTCCTGGGACAACAAAACAAAACAAAAAAAACCCATAGGCCTTGCCACTTCCTCTTGTACTCAGTGGTGGAGTCTCCACTTCCGGATTCTAAGCTTCTGTAATGCAGATTCCTGTCTTGGGCAACATAGAGCCTCAGGACTAACAGTCATACGCATTTCATCAACTGTGTGTCAAATATCTAAACAAAATCACTATTAGAAGCATTTTCCAAAAAGAGGTATTAAACCAAGGGATTTATTGGGGGAAGCTATGGTATCTCATTTGTCACTCCATTGGTGAACCAAACTACTGTAGAACCTACTGGATAGAACAGGGTTTCGAGGGGCGCCTGGGTGGCTCAGGCTCTTAAGCGGCTGCCTTCAGCTCAGGTCTTGATCCCAGGGTCCTGAGATCAAGCCCCACACTGGGCTCCCTGCTCAGTGGGAAGCCTGCTTCTCCGTCTCCCTCTGCCTGCTTGTGCACTCTCTCTACCTCTCTGTCAAATAAATAAATAAAAATCTTTAAAAAAAAAAAAAAGAGCAGGGTTTCAAAGCCATTCCCCTGCCTCATCCTGAGCAAAATTCTGGCTCTTCAGAAACAGTTTGAGAACCTGCCTCATAAACAACCAGCACTGAAAATTCCTTCCAGTTAAATAATTTGGTACTCTTTTCACGTGTGCCTAATTTAGCAACAACTAGACCTCAAGGGCTGCCCCCATCAAAAGATGGTTGCTGTAATAAACAGGCCTTAACCAAGGTCAAATCCTCAGTGGACTCAGCCATAAGCATTGCCACGTGTGCGTTCCTCAGAGCTTAGGTTCACTACCTTCTCCCAGCCACGGAGCGGCATTCCATTGACACCGTATAACTGTATTAGTATACTTTTCTATAAACTCTTTCTAAGGAATGTTTAGGCATTTACTATCCCAGGCTTATCTGAAAAAAATTAAAGGCCACTTTGAACTCATTGTGACGGTTTTGTCCAAACATGCTTCTTGCTTTTTTTAATTTTCCATCTGCTTCTGTAGATTTCCATGAACCCGGCCATTTGTCTTTCTTTATCATTGCTGTGTCCCCAGACCCAGAACAGTGATGGACACTGCAGGCACCAAATATACGTGTTTTACTTTATAAAGCCAGAGAAACAGTAATTTGAAAGCTTTCCCAACTCTAACCTGTGATTCCCAATTGATTTTTTTAGCTGGCAAGGATGTATCTTAACCAAGTCAAGGACGTAATTTTCAAAGCTTTTCCCCAAAAAAATCAAATTCACTTATTTTCAAGAGAAACACATAGTATATTTCACCTTGAGAGGAAACTGACTCTTTGGTCCGGCTCTTCCAGACCTCCCACTCCCTAATTATAACATGGGGTTCAAAGGGATCTAAAATATTTTAGTTCACCAAGATAGAACACGTGCTCTATTTGCAAAGCTATCCCAGGCCTTTCCCAGATATAGAGCCAAGAGGCCAGCAAAGTAGCCAGAATTGCTCTATGCTTCCTACAAGGGCAAGGGGGGAATTTTTGAACCCTATGAAGTGCCATAAAAGGCTTTGACAGGACCTCAGCCCAGGGTGTAACATGGGCATCATGAGAACTTGCAACTTACCACAGTGCAGAGATGCCACTGAGCCTGCAGCTACTTTCAGCTGCTTTCAAGCTATTAGGTTACTTATTCTCTCCAGATACTAAAAATCTAACTGCTTTTCCCATGTTGGTCTGTATCTTCCTGTGTGCCTTCATCAGAGTATTTAATTTATAAACAAACAGTTATGATTCTGAGAAATTTTGCTCTTTATATTAAAATAATGGCTCAGAGAAACTTTTTTTTTATTTAGAGTTGTTGCTTTCTCAAGTTTTTATGTCTACCAACATATAACCCACCCTCTTTTTATATGATAAGGGAAAATGATTTTGAACGCTTTCGTAGACTAGCAAGGTTGTGACTACTCGGGCCAAACACCGAGGGAAGACAGGCTAACCCAGAGACAGCCACAGAGCACAGAGGCTACCTGTTGGCTTTCTCGCGGAGGGCACTGGCTAAACCAAACTGGAGCAGCAGTTTCCAGAGCATCAGGGGCCTAAGGGACAATAGAGAAAATTGAATGCCTGCGCAAGGTGAGATCTCTAGTCTCCAACTACTGACCCTTCCCTTGAAGGTCGGATCTCAAAGGGGTACAGCTTTTAAGGAAGAAGAAAGGAGAAATCTCCCATCCCCCACTCCCAGATGCCCGCCAGCGAGGCTCGTTGTCAACCCTTAGTGCTAAATGAAAGGGAAAAATAATTCTCCCCGAAGGATTTAAAATGACTTGCCAATTAAAAGGGATGAACTGCTTATAAACACAATATGGATGAGTCTCAAGAACATTATGCAGAGGATTCAAAACCACAAGATGTTTCTCATTTGGGTTTATAGGCTAAATTCTCACTGTTTACATGATGGTTCAATAAACTTCCAGCCAGTAATTTAGTTTAAAGTGGTCCCAGATTGCTAATGCCCTAGAGCCGGGGTAGGCAAACTATTCTGGGTGAAGGACCAGAGAGCAAATATTTCAAGCTTTGTGGGCCAATCAGCCACTGTTGCCACTAATGGACTCTGCTGCTATAATGCGGAAGCAAACACGGACAATGTATAAATAAATAGGTGTGGCTGGCTTACAATAAAATTTTATTTACAAAAACAGGCAGAGGGTGGGACTTAGCCTATGGGCTATAGTTGGCTGATTCCTGCTCTAAAGGCCTAATGGATGATAAAAATCCATAGAAAATGACGGATCATCATGAGATATCTCTAAACACAGAACGAAATAAGACTCCATTAATGAGAAGCAGTGGGGGGGGGATGGCTCATACCCTCAAAAGATGTAAGATTTTGGAATTATTGGAAAAAATATAAAACCAGTAAGCATAAGATACTTCAAAACTTATTCAAGAGTAAGTACATTGGAAAAAGAACCAACTATAACTCAGAGAAATGAGAAATTTAAAAACTAAAATTAAAAAATCAATGAAAGAACAGCAGATCAGATAGAACTGAAGAGGGCAGTGGTGAAATAGTACAACTACAGAAAAAAAGTCTAGAGAGCAAAGAAGTGGGAAATATAAAAAAGGGATTAAGAGACATGTAGGGCAGAACAAGAAGGTTTGACATCTGTTTAATCAGACTTCTAGCAGGACAGGAGTGGGGGCTGAGACAGAGACCGCATCTAAAGGGGCATCCGAGAACTTCTGAGGACTGATAAAAAATATCAATCCACAGATAAGAACCCAAACTGTCACAAGCAAGATAATTAACAAGAAATCCACACCTAGATACAACAGAGTGAACTTGTGCAATAACAAAAACTAAGAAATGATTTTAAATACACTAGATACAACCTTCAAATACAACCTTCAAAAAAACCATAATCAGGCTGGTAGCTGACTTCTCAATACCAAACACAGAATGATCTTTAATGTGCTCAGAGAAAAATAACTCAATCCGAACATAAACTTCTACATCCAGCAATAACTTTCAAGAATGAGTATAAAATATACTTTCAGAAAATAAAAACAGGGGTTAGTCATTATCAAACTGTGATCCCAGATGGTAAAATTAAGAGGTGAGGAATAACAAAAAAAGTGGCAAAAGTGTGGGTAAACATTGACTATATAAAGGAATAACCATGCTGCTGATGATGACAATTTGTGGGATTATGTAAGTAACTAAAATTCATAATATCATATAAATTGGTGGAGGGGTGGGGGTGAAGCATTGGAATGCAAGTTCTAGGGTCCTTGAGTTGTTCAGCAGTGTAAGGATAGTGATCCATTTTAGACTTTGATAAGCATGCAAGATGAAATTTATAAGGTAACCACAGAACAAATAGAAACAAGACCATTGATCTCCAATTTAAGTAGAGAAAATGGGAAAGGGAAAGTAGTAAGTTCAAAAGAAGACAAGAAAGGAGAAAAAATGGAAGAAAGTACAAAATAAAATAATAAAAAATAAATCCAAATATGTTATTACACTAAATATAAATGTTGCTCTCCTACACTGTTGATAGGTCATGTACAATGGTACAACCTTTTTGGAAACAGTTTGTAAGTTTCTACACTAAAGTTAAACATTCTGATATTCTACTATGGAGAAATCCTAATTCCTACTAAACATACCAACTAGAGAAAAACTCTTGTGCGTGTACACCAGGAGACATTTACAACAAAGCTAAAAATAACACTACTGTCCATCAATAGTAAAAGGAATGACAAGTTGTGACTTTTCATGCCTTCTAGGATATGGAGTCATTCATATTCTTATTGGCCCGGGTAACATGTATCCAGGGTAATACTGGGAAATAAGTTTGCAATTGATCATTGTCCTTAAAGTGTACCTGCACACTTTTATATACACTTGTGTGTATTCTATAATCTCACAATAAATAAAGAGAAGATAACTGAGAGTCAGAGAATTGTCAAAGGCTGCAAAGCCTGTGAGTGCCAGAGCCACAATTAGAAAACGTCTTTGTGACTCTCAATCTTAACATCTTAACCATTATTCCAAAAAATGACATCAAATACTACGAGCATCGATCCACTAGAAACCAGTGTTAAATAAACAAAAGCAAGCCCACAGCTTCTGTCAAGATCTTTACCAGGGCCCCTAGTTTTCAGTACCAATCCCAAATGCCAGCTTCGCCCCACCTCCTATCACATCCTCCTCAGGCCTGGCAGAAAGCCACATCTCAGAGACAAAGTCTGAGCGCAACTCTGGCCAAAAGGCAGTCTTCATGACCACAGAACATTACCTATAGTCACGAGAAATGAAGAACCCTTGAGTTATCAATAGAATGCCCCAAGTGCAACATATGCATGGAAGGGATGATGGCAAACCTACCAACACAAAGCTGAATGTGCCTTGGAAAGTCTGCTTATCCAGGAAAACTTCCCTCACGACTGTTCTTTGCGTCAGACTATGATCCGGGACTATTTCCCATGCTTTGAGTATATTTACTGTTTCCTACCATGGTTGCTCATCCAATCCAGGATATTTCAGAAAATCTTGGCATTCCTAGAACCCTGTGTCTGTAAATATGACCAGGACAGAGTTGGAATTTAAAAAGGCAAACTTGAGGCTCAATGAATGAATATGCAAGGTTAGATGAAAGGTCTTATTCTCATGTGATTTTTCTACCAAATTTTGCCTACCCTTGATATCCCGTTATAACTACGGACGACTCAGAAGTTTAGAAGACTAAACTCTGGGTAGAGTATTTCTAAAGCAGGTATAAAATAATATTAGGGAAGACAAATGCAAAAACGGGATTTCTAGGGAGCATATGCTAAATCTGAGCAATATTTGCTTTCTAAGAACATGTTTGCGGAGGCAAGGCAATTCCCCAAACAGCTTGAAAACTAGTTGTATAAGTCAAAGACCTACAAAAGTTCTTATTGAGATAGCATTAGATTTTCTAATGACTTTGTGATAGCATAATTGCTTAACAGTGCTGTTGGAAAGATAATTCTTATTGGTGTCCAAACAAACAGCCATTAGTTGTCCTATCAGCTTTTCCAAGAACGGGGCTAATTAATAAAGTGGCTTTATTAACTCAAGTTATATTGAATATGAAAAGTTAAAGGGAAAAAGGAACTCTCTGAGAAAAAAAAAAACAAGACAAAGAGTTACCCCAACATACATATTTGAATTTGCTGATTTTCAGTCAAGATCAAAGGGAAGAATCAGGGCCCCTGGTGGCCTCAATCAGTAGAGCATGCAACTCTTGATCTCACAGTGGTGGGTTCAGCCCCCATTGGGTGTAGAAATTACTTAAAAACAAAAATCTTTAAAAAAAAAAAAGATCAAAGGGTAAGAACAAAGGGAAAAAGAATGGGGGGAGCGTAAGAACAGAAGAATAGCTGACCATTAGGGTAACCTGTTTACAAATGTTCCTGTGGGAACAAACCCATCTGGTTCCATCAGAATATAATTGATAGGGCTATGCTGGACATACCTAAAGTCAATTAAAAGAGAGTTGCCTGAGTTCACCTACAAATTAAGTGATGTCTATGACTTGCTCAAGGCAGAGTTCACAGGGTCAAAGTCCAGATAACTAGGTTTATTTTATTTTTTTTTTTAAAGATTTTATTTATTTATTTGACAGAGAGAGACAGTGAGAGCAGGAACACAAGCAGGGGGAGTGGGAGAGGGAGAAGCAGGCTTCCCGCGGAGCAGGGAGCCCGATGTGGGACTCGATCCCAGGACCCTGGGACCATGACCTGAGCCGAAGGCAGACGCTTAACGACTGAGCCACCCAGGCGCCCTAGATAACTAGGTTTAAAAAAAAAGAAAAAACAAACCCAAACTAGCTGTTCATGTTCTCATTTCCCAGACGTTCCAGTCCAATAAAATCTAGCTATGTCATTGATATGAAAAACAAACAATCCTTGTTTATGGTAAGAAACAATTTAACTTACCCCAAACCAGAAGAGGGTAGAGGAGAGGGAAAACAATGCAACACACACTTAGAAATATAGAATTTATTTATAGTCACTGTAAGACAGTTTCACATTTTGTACATGGTTACCAGAAGAGATGTAACACTCTCAGAGTTTAACATGGCATTATATTGCTATCAAACATTGCTTATGCTGTGTGAGTTGGGAAACACTTATTTTCCCCTTTAAAAAATTTAAGGCTCAGTTTCCAAAAAGTAATTTTACCACTTATTTTTCTGTTTAAGAAACTGGGAACATTCTGAAATAAACCTCAAAGGGGTGGAGGGTGAGGGGCAGCACACACACCTGGCTCATTCATACTCCTGCTGAAGACAATGTGATTTGTCGTTGTTAAAGGCTCCTCCTGTTTGAAAATACGTTTCGGCACAAAACCAAATCAGTAGATGGGAGAGGCACTAGATAAAGATCTTTAGCGTACAAACAAGGAGGACTTAAAACTTTATCACCAGCTGCCAGCTAAAAAGTGTTTATTCAAAATTCGCCTACCTATAAATGCACACACACAGTAACCTCTTTGGTACAGCTTACCAAATAGTAGTTCTCTTCTAACACACCAGTAAAAACAAAAATATTTACATTTGCTTTCAACTTTCAGATGAAGTGGCCACAAATTCGTCCTTTCTCCTAAAAAACGTCCTCCATTTTTCTTTTTTGATCTTGCAGTAGAAGGTAACCATGGAGGTAACCTTGAACTGATGTGTAATCTCGCTGTTTAAGTGATTGAAGAGGGAGGTGAGGGGAGAAGGAGTGAGAAAATTAATCATGAAAAGAGCTTGGGGGATTTTTTTTTTGAGAATTACCATATCAACGAGTTCGAAACACAGTGAATTCCAAAAGTGTTTTAGAAGCACTTTTTCCTGCACAAGTATTTCGTTCAATCAACGATGACATCATCATTTTACAAAAGGCAGGATCTGCTTAAACTCAGTAAACCTACCTTACAGTTCATGAAGTTAAGCTATAACAATAACAAAAGCTGAAAAGGGCCCCCAGTGGGTTCTGCCTCTGGCACAAAGAGGTAGAGACATCCATCCTGTAGAAAAGATTAACAACAACAAAAAACAAAACCAGTAAAACAAAACAATACTTTACTCCCTCACCAAAAAACCCCAACGCATTCTGTTTCTAGGGGCTGGTTCTGAGAAGCCAAATTTTATCACCAGGGTAGGATTCAGTCCAATTCAAAGAGATCCATTGCCCACAATCATCTTGCTGTAATTCTTCTGCTGCTCTTCCTTGAAGGTGTCCTTCACCTTTGCTCTCTTCAGCCCTCCATCCCTGGGAATAAAAAGGCAAATAAATAAAAGATACTCCCAATGATGCTTTTAAAGCATTAGCTGCTAACACACGGTTGTGCCGCGACACTTCAGTGGCTGGCTGGTCAGCAATGGGGCAAAGAACATGGGATTGGAAAGCACAAAGACCAAGATTTCAGCGTCTGTTCTACCGGTCACCACATGTGTATTACTTTGGGGAAGGAACAGTCTCTCTGAGGCTTGATTAAAATATAAAATAAAAAAAATCAGGGGCACCTGGGTGGCTCAGTTGGTTAAGCAACCGACTCTTGATTTCAGCTCAGGTCATGATCTGAGTCGTGAGATCAAGCCCCGAGTCAGGCTCTGTGCTGGGCGTGGAGTCTGCTTGAGATTCTCTCTCTCCCTTTGCCCCTACCCCCGCCCCCTGGCTTGCACTCATGTTCTCTCTCTCTCTCTCAGTAATAATAATAATAATAATAATAAGTTAAAGAAATAAAATATAGAATAATATCTCCACTCAGTTTCTTTTTAGAAGTTAGGTTGCTATATTCAAATATTTGGAATTTATATTAAAACTAGGATTGTTTGCCTATCCTTTTCCCCAAGAAAAGCAAAGTATCGTTTCCTTTCATCTAACCAACCTATGTCTTACTAGAAAATCATCCGGGACATTTAAAATATACACACAAGTAATGGTGAGGGTACTGTATATGTATGAGTAAATTACTTAAAGATAAATGGGCTAATCATTATTCAAATCTAATCCTATGTCTACCAAGTTATATTTTCATTCAAAGCACTATATATTTCAAGTATTTGTAATCTTCCATATTCCAAAACAGACTCAGAATAAAAACAACAAAATCATAAATTGCATTTAATTAAGCAGTGGTTAGTGCCTATGTAAGCAGCATTCCTTAATTCAGAGCCTGTGAATCTTTGAACTCTGTCCAGGATGGTGAAAACACAGAGCTGCCTGGGTTATAAGGACTCTGCATGCCTTTCCTTCTTTGGACACACAAAGAAACATAAAGAAACAACAAATTTGAAGCTCTGGGAGGAGACTGGACTGTAAGGGGCCACAATTTCTCTCCTAATCTAACATTTTTGATTTTGAACTCCTAGGAGAGCATGGATGGTGAACTTGCTTACTTCATACTGTTTAATTTTAACCCAGTTAAGCACAAATGTTTACCAAGTGTCTTCTGATGATGATGAATGGATCATAGGTTAGCCCATGAACTCAATGACATGAAGACAGAACTTGACCTACAAACAAACGCCTGCCTGAACCACTGCAATGTTCTGGCCTCTAGAGTCAAATCCAAGACACAGCCCACCAGTAAGTCCTCAACTTAAAATAGACTATAATCCACACATCTTCCAGGGGCTCAGCTGTAGGAAATTTCCATAAAACAAGGTTATAAATTGTTGTTAGTTCCCCAGAATTGTCCCCAAAAGCCTCTTTTATCCAAAGGAGCTGCCTCTAACTATTCACAGCATTTATATGAATTCTGAATAGTAAGAACCAAGTGGAGGAGGGATAGGTAGAAGAAAGGCCATTCTTTCTTTCCTAAGGTCCAGGCCAAAACTGACAAAAAAGTTAGCAATGTTTGCCCCCGAGCATCCTGACATTATTTTGATGCAACTCTCCTAAGCACTCAGAAAACTAACACTGTTCTGAGTACTCCAACTGTGACGTGCCCCCCCCCTAGAGACTTTAAAGTTTTACCCAATTCCCCTTTGCAATGGCAGCAGATCTGAGTTCCTAAGGAGGTCAGCAGCCATATATAAAAGCCTGTTTGAGATGATACAATCAAGTTCCCATTTAATCTAGGAAAAAAACAATGTAGACAGGTTCGTTGATACCCAATGTGTGAATGACAGATACACCTGGAAAGGCAGTGAGTCTTTTTTTTTTTCCTAAAGAAGAGGCTAGGTAATTAAAAGTAATCTTTTATAACAAAATTGCATATGGCCCAATATAAGGGAATTGAAAAATTCTGAGGATCGTTTTTTTTTTTTTAAGATTTTCTTTTTTAAAGATTTTATTTATTTATTTGAGAGAGAGCGAGCACAAGTGGGGGTGAGGGGCGGTGGGCAGAGGGAAAGGGAGAAGCAGACTCCCTGCTGAGCAGGGAGCCTGATGCGGGGCTCCATCCCAGGACCCTGAGATCATGACCTGAGCTCAAGGCAGATGTTTAACCCACTGAGCCACCCAGGTGCCCCCTAAAGATCATTTCTGATAGATTTTGCTTAAGTCAATCTGATTGAGTGTGGCTGACTTGGGTAGGCTGTTATCTTTCAAGGATTTCTTCCTTTCTTTGGTTTATGAAACTATTGATCCAAAATTCCAAGATTTTCATATGGCTTTGGGGCAGGAGCAGGGCTGAGAAGTCAGGTGAGAGAAAGCAGGGTAAAGAAATGAAAACAAGCAAAAAAGGGAGGCCAGATCCAGAGTGAACTTGGATCACTAGGGCATTTATAAACTAGGACCTGTGTAAGCCTGTCATTTGATGATGCTATGATGTCTGTAACTTAGTTTCACATATTCCAGCTTGGGTAGTGTGATACAAATGTTAGTTTTAACCTATTTTGCTCCTAATCCTGATGTTAGGGCCAGTCAAGTAGCCCTAAATCAAGGACTCATACTCTGGGGATGGTCAGCCAGGCATTGAATTAGAAGAGCACCCTCCAAAGGTGCCACTCTAAAGCTTCAGTTGTCTTTGTCTTTCAACAACTTCCCAAACCTTGTTAATTCACATAAGGAATTTTAGAAATGGGTTTTCACTATAGAAATTAGTGGCTTCCTAATTAGCATAACGGATGCCAGAAACAAGTTTCTTGGGTGAAACTGGTTGTACTCAAGATATATGAATGGATAAAATATTCTAGAGACATTCCCCACCCCTGCATAGAGGAGTGTAAGAATCCAGTTAGCTCTTATTCCAGAGGCTTAATTCCTGAGCAGTCCGGAGTCCCACTGGAGGTTCACAAGTTCTTGGTTGAACAGGCTGACAGCCTGACTCAGCCAAATCTTGCTCCTAGAGCATTACTATAATTGCCTCTAGTGAACTTTTCATGCAAAGTGTTTACAAAACACCAAAAAAAGATAAACAGGGGGACTTTATTAAACTTACAAGATTTGAAGTATGATTACTCTCCCATTATAACGTAGATATAGTTAACTCTCACTGATACAGACTAAATGTTTATGCACCACCCCCCAAATTCATATATTGAAGGCCTAACCCCCCAATATAGTGGTATTTGGAAATGGGACCTTTGGGAAATAATTAGGTTTAGATGAGGCACTAATCCTCAAGGTAGGATTAGTGCCCCTATAAGAAGAGACACCTGTGAGGATGCTCTCTTCTCTCTTCCTCTCTCCCTATATTCACGCAAAGGCAAATAGGTGGCCATTTGCCAGCCGAAAGGGAGAGAGAGCTCTGACCAGAAACCGACCTTGCTGGCACCCTGATCTCAGACCTCCAGTCTTCAGAACTGTGAGAAAATACATTTCTGTTGTTTCAGCCGCCCAGTCTGTGGTAATTTGTTATGGCAGGCCGAGCAGACTAATATACTCACCTATGTGCAACCTTCCTCAAACAAAAAATTAAATCCAGAGTTTCCATAACGAAAATATTTCACTTATTTCCTTTCAAGTTTTTAAGTTTTCTTCAATAGAGTTACAGCTAACATTAAGCATAAACACGACCCTTGCTCCCAGGGTCCATTCCCCACTCCCAAATCCATTCTCACTTTCTTCTTCAGTAAAAGAACCTTCAGTTTTAGCTAGATATATGGCCTTCCAGAACAAAGACGGCATTCGCCAGCCTTCTTTGCAGCTCTTATCACATAACTTGAGGTCTAGCCAATGGGCAGAGGTGGAAGTGTCCATCCCATGCTCGTAAAGAGACGGGCACATCCCTGTTTTCAGTCTTTCCTGCCAGCCACTCTCGATGCTGTGGAGTAGCACTGAAGTAGGCATCCTGGACCCTTTCATGGAAGCACACTGAGGATGGGATATCATAGAATGACCTGTTACACCAGCCTGCACTGGCCATGTTTAAGCAAGAGGGGTAAACTTCTACCTTCTTTAAGCCATTGTCCTCTCAGTGTAAACCACTGTCCCTTTCAGCTAAACCTCTAGCTAACCAGCACAACCAATGACATTATTAAAAGTGATTTTTTAATTAAAAAAAAAATGATAGTACTTCTGAAAAAGGTCTTACCAGGGAAGCTCAGTCAATCCTCCTTGCACAGCAATGGCAGACTTAACCCTGTTAGCAAACTGGACGGCGTCTTCTCCTTCCTGGGGAAAAGAAAATTATGCACATCCTGGGAATAGAGTTTTCAAATAATTCTTAAATATATCATAGTCTCTAGATTTGTTTGAAAATGTAAGATTCAGGGGCGCCTGGGTGGCTCAGTTGGTTAAGCATCCGACTCTTGATTTCGGCTGGGGTCATGATCTCAGGGTTGTGGAATCCAGCCACACATCAGGCTCCACACTGGGCATGACGCCTGCTTAAGATTCTCTCTCCCTCTGCCCCGCTCCCCAACATGCGCATGTCCTCGAGCTCTTTCTCTCTGTCTCTTTAAAAAAAAAAGTAAGAGTCACATTTTAGCTCAGTTCTATTCTCAATCATAGCAAATATCATTTGTTCTATCAAGAAAATTAAGTCCTGTATTGTTTAATTTTGTATCATGTATATACATTTATTATGCTCTTTATTAGTCTTATCCAATATATAACATTCCATAATATCTGTAGGTTCACTAGGCCAATAGCAACTATAAAAACTATTATGGAAAAGAGTCTCTGAATATAAAATAGCCTGATTTGAAGAAAGCTAAATACATTTATTTATTTATTTATTTATTTATTTATGTAAATTAATTTCAGACAGAGAGATACAGAGCGAGAGAGAGAGCAGGAGCAGTGGGAGAAGCAGACTCCCTGCTGAGCAGGGAGCCCGATGCGGGGCTCGATCCCAGAACCTGGAGATTATGACCTGAGCCGAAGGCAGACACTTAACCATCTGAGCCACCAAGGCGCCCCACGTTTTTTTTTTTAAATCACCCATTTGCTGAGAAGGAACAAAGGAAGTTCAGCTCTAGCTAATGTGAAGAAAGGAGGCACCCAGGATTTCAGGTAAAAGTTTTCTCGCCTTGATCTGACCGAATAAAGCACCAAAGACCAGTTGTTATCTATGGATAGATACCTCTCTGGTCATCGGGGGCATGTACCACACGTCACAGACGATGGCCCAGCTGGTCATCATGCGAAGCAGGTAGCTCACCATGTTGTATTTACTACTATTCCAAAATGCATCCCCAAACTGAGGGTTGTACTAAGAAAAATGAAAAGAAAACACATTCCAGTTATGAACGAAGTGGTGACCTTTCTTATCCATGTCAGGGTTTCCAAGGTGACAAGTCAAACATCTCTATCAGACCCCAAGAGAAAGAGAAGCTACTTGGCTTGATAGAAATGATCAAAGAAGTAAACCAGGCCAGCTAACTCCTCTGACCTGAGCCCCAGAGTGTTGTAAAATGAGGGTTATCCACCTGAGTCTGAAAGATGTCTCCCCACTTAACTGAAGGTGGGTGAAAGTAGGCATGGTAACTGTTTTGCTTATTACTGTTTTGTCTTCGGTACTTAACACAATACCTGGCACTCAATCCCCTGGTACCTATCAAGCAAACAGGGCAAAATGTAAACAGTTGGTGAATCTGAGTAATGAGTACACAAATGCCTTGAGGAAGACCTTACACACAAGAGGTCTTCAGAATACGATGGTTGGCTAAATATCTCTAATATAATGACATCACAATTTTTCTACCAGCTAACTGTACAACTGTGAGGCAAATTACATAACATCTCTGAGACTCAGTTTACAAAATGAGAAAGTTTAACTGAAGTTGTGGTTTCTAAACATTTTGGCTTAGCAGCAAATTACAAATCATTTTCTTCAAATTACATCTAATGCAGAATTCCAGTATATAAAACAGATTTGAAAAAAGAAAAAACAGGGGCACCTGGGTGGCTCAGTCAGTTAAGCAACTGCCTTCAGCTCAAGTTATAATCCCAGGGTCCTGGGATCGAGCCCCACTTGGGGCTCCCTGCTCAGCAGGGAGCCTGCTTCTCCCTCTCCTGCTTTCCCTGTTTGTGCTCTCTCTCTCTGTCCTTAAAAATTAAAAAAAAAAAAAAAACAGATGTAGAGAAAAGGAAACCCTGGTAAGGGTGTAAATCAACACAGCCACTATAGAAAACAATATGAGAGAGTCCTCAAAAAATCAAAAATGGGACTACCATATGAACCAGCAATCCTGCTTTGGGGTATATAACCAATGGAAATGAAAACAAGATCTTGAAGAGATATCTGCATCCCCATGTTCATTGCAGCATATTATTCACAAGAACCAAGATCTGGAAACAACCTAAGTGCCTGTCAACAGATGAATAGATAAAGGAGATGTGGTGTGTATATATATATATATATATAGTGGAATATTATTTAGCTGTGAGAAGGAAGGAAATCCTGACATTTGTGACAATACAGATGGACCCTGAAAGCATTATGCTAAGTTACGTAAGTCAGACAAAGAGAAGTACTCTATAGTATCATTTATATGTGGAATCTAAAAAGCTGAACTGACAGAAACAGAGACTAGGAGGGTGGTTACCAGGGGCTGAGGAGAGAGGACAAAGTGGAGGAATCGGGGAGATGTTGGTCAAAGACTACGAACTTTCAGTTCTAAGATAAGTAAGTTCTGGGGACCTGATGCACAGCATGGTGACTATAGTTCGTAATACTGTATTATATACTCGAAAGTTGCTAAGAGAATAGATCTTAAACGTTCTCACCGTAAAAAAGAAATAGTAATTATGTGATTTGATGGAGGTGTTTGCTAAAACTATGGTGGCAATCGTTTTGCAGTATGTAAGTATATCAAGTCAACATATGGTATACTTTGAATTTACATGATGTTATATGTCAATTATATTTCAATAAAGCTGGGGCAGTAAAGGTATACAAGTGCTTGTTATTCTTACAGATTTTAAGGTTGAAGTTATATCAAAATAAAGTTACCAAGTCACTGCCCTTTTCGGGGGGCCAGGGAGCGGCATCTTATTTTACCTTAATTGCAACTGGATGTATGGTTCCTCCAATTTCAAAGCTTCCCTTTTTAAACATCATGACTGAAGTGTTGTTGATGCAAGTCCCTGCAGAGGGGTGGAAAGGAGGTGGTGAATATTTTTAAAGGTGGTCTTTTTTAAAATAAATTTTAAAAAGGAATTATTTTGATATAAAATAATCTAAAATATTCAAATCATAGCAAAATTATAGTTTACTATCATTTCATGAAATAGATCAATCCCCGCTTAAGTAAGTAATTCAACAGCTCTAAGCAAGTTTAATAAACTTTTACTTTGTTATTGAATGCTCTAGAGATATAACTTTGGCATAACAGGTGACAATTTTCAATACTTTAAAATAAAGACCTTTGAGAGGCCCCTGGGTGTCTCAGTCAGTTAATCATCTGCCTTCGGCCCAGGTCATGATCCCAGGGTCCTGGGATCAAATCCCGCATCAGGCTTCCTGCTCAGTGGGGAGTCTGCTTCTCCCTCTTCTCCCTGTTTGTGCTCTCTCACTATCTCTGTCTCTCTCTCTCTCAAATAAATAAATAAAATCTTTAAAAGATTAAAAAATAAAATAAAATAAGGACCTTTGAAAAATTATGAACAATACCTATCCAAGTTCATTACCCAGAAATGACTTTTAAGATCAAAACGGCACGATGACTTCCAAAAACAAAAAACAAAAACAAAAACAAAACACCATGACTTCCATCAAATGTCAGAAGAAAGCAAGGGATTGCTAGCTCAGAAAAGGGCAGCTCATTCCTATGGGACAGCAGAGATCTGGACTAAGAATGCCAATTCTAGAATAATCCAAGTCCTCATACACTTTTCACGCTTGTTGTTATCAACTAAGGCTCGGTATGCAGTCACCCTTTCTTACCTTCAGGAAAGATTAATATGGGTAGTTTTTTCTTATCAGCAATGTGTTCTTTTAGTCTGTGAAGAAAAATAAAGGATCAAAATGCTACCTTTATAAAGGTAGAGGTGTGAGTCCTCTTTGGTCTTCTTTACACTCCACTAGCACAAATATAATTGTATAGCAAGAAGGAGGGAAAAAATAAGACATAAGTAAAGGAAATCAACTCAAGTTGGCCCCTTTCTAAAAAACATAAGGTCATCTGTACTATTTCAATTTCTCTCCTTTCACAGTGAGCGATCTTCAGTGCTTTCCACCTACTCTTAAAAAAGAATGCGAGGTAGTCATGTGACATGTGCTCTGATGCCCCCACATCAGGAGGTTTGTGCCCTTTTCCAGGTACTTAAATTTTGTCATCTGAAAAATGAGAATACTGATGGCCGGACCAGTCTGCTTCGTAGCCATTAAGTATAAAGAAACTCCTTAAATGAGTAGGGCTCAGCTTTCCTGTGACACAGACATCATAAAGCTGAGAACGCGGCTTAGGTCCTGCCTTCCCTGCAGCCAGCCCTGTATTTCCAACTGCTCACCAGAAGCTGGGAAGGCTCAGATAGAAACGGTACGGCTGCCAGTATCCCGACGCTAAATCATCTCCAACTGCAGAACAGTTTTACTGACCTTAAACAGATTTCAACAAGTACTTTTCATTTTATTCTTTTTTTTTTTTTTCAGGGGCGCCCGGGTGGCTCAGTGGGTTAAGCGTCTGCCTTCAGCTCAGGTCATGATCCCAGGGTCCTGGGATCAAGCCCTGCATCGGGCTCCTTGCTTGGCAGGAAGCCTGCTTCTCCCTCTCACTCTCCCTCTGTGCTCTCTCTCTCAGATAAAAAAATAAAATCTTAAGAAAAAAAAAAAAGCATAGCTCGCCTTCATGTTTCTAGAAGCAATAACCCAAGGGCCTTTGGTTAAAGGCTTCAGGCAAAAAGCTGTTTCCCAACAAAGGCTTCTGGTAGCTCATCTCTATCCCAAGCCCTAGAGGTTCCTTGTTTCATAAAGAGCATTAGCTCTGTCTGTCTCTAGATGGACTTAAGTGATAACGGACATCCAGCAAACAATCAGCCATCTCTTTACTCAGCAAACAGTTACCAATTATTTAACTTTCAAGGTAGTAAGTCTTAGTTCTGAAAACTCAGTGCCTGGACTATACCTAAGCCAGAGCAATACAGACGTATGGGCCTTCTAATCTCATATTTCCCACTATGACTACAGACTTAAAATTTTTAAGAACGTAGCTAAGACAGGTGATTCAGCAGAAAAAGCTAACCACAAATAAAGCTCTGTATATTTTAGGTTTAATCCTTAGTACTGCCCTGTCCTCTTTGGCAGGAAGGTCAAGATTTATCAGAATTTATGCTACCCCAAAGGATACCGAGTAATGTCACTGCTTACCTCTTAGTGACCAAGTGTCGATCCTTCATTTCTGAGCGTTCAAACCAGACATGTGGACAAGCCTTGACCATAGCTCTCTGAATAATTCCCATCAATCCACCATGGACCTGGCCAACCTAAAGTACCGTGAGAAAAAAAAAAAAAACATGTAAAGGCACAGCGAGGCAAAGAGAGCTTTTTTTTTTTAAGTACCAGTAAGTTCCTATTCCCCACCAAGAGAAAAGATTGGCTTTCTTCTACTGACTGAAGTTCTTAGTCTAATCAAAGGACATGAATGGCCAAATATAAGCAAAAGGTATTCTTTAATAGCACCTTTGAATTTTAAGCTTAAAATGTTGCTACACTAGTTATACTCTAGCTTTAAAAAATTAGAAGTCTCTCGGGCGCCTGGGTGGCTCAGTTGATTAAGCGACTGCCTTCAGCTCAGGTCATGATCCTGGAGTCCTGGGATCGAGTCCTGCATCGGGCTCCCTACTCAGCAGGGAGTCTGCTTCTCCCTCTGACCCTCCCCCCTCTCATGTGCTCTCTCTCTCTCACTCTCAAATAAATAAATAAAATCTTTAAAAAAAAAAGTAGAAGTCTCTCGACCTAGTCAAGATAAGATAAATGCAAGTTAAAACTACACTGAAATACCATTTCTCACTCATTAGACTGAAAAGGACTTAAAAGCTTAACAATGCACTCTAAGCCAAGGCTATGGAAAATGGCACTCAGGGGCAGCTGGGTGGCTCAGAAGTGTAAGCGTCCGACTCTTGATTTCAGCTCAGGTCATGATCTCAGGGTCTTGAGATCAAGCTGGGTGTGGAGCCTGCTTAAGATTCTCTCTCCCCTCTCCCTCTGCCTGGCCACCCCCCACCCTGCCCTGCTGGCACTCTTGAAAGAAAGGAAGGAAGGAAGGAAGGAAGGAAGGAAGGAAGGAAGGAAGGAAGGGAAAGAAAGAGAGAAGGAAAGAAATCGGCACTTATACATGGCTTGGGATGGGGGAGATTATAAACCCATAGAAGGAAATTTGGCAGTATCTATCGGAACTACATAACTACATACACATTTATCCTTCAGCTCAATAATTCCACTTCTGGGAATTTACCCTGAAGATATATCTCCAATGAAATGAAAATACATATGCACAAGGTTTTAAATGTAACATTATTTGTAATTTCAAGATATTAGAAACCATCTAAATGCTAAACGTAAGAAATCAGATGAATAAACGATGCTACATACACACAACAGAGTGCCATGCAGCTGGGAAAGGAGCAAGGTTGATCTCTACGACTGATAAGGAGTGATTTCCCGGAGTTACTGGGTTGGGTTTTTTTTCAGTTGGGGTTTTAATGTTTTTTTTTATTTGAGTATGGCTGACATACAACGTTACCCTAGTTTCAGGCGTACAACACGGCGACTGAACAGAGACCTGTATACATCATGCTATGCTCACCACTCTGGCAATATTGCTAAGTGAAAGAAGCAAATTTGCCAAAGGGCAAATATAGCATGCTGCCCTTTTGTAAAATAGAAAGGGAAATATATACATCTATTTATTTCTACAAAAAGAGAAAAAATCCAAAGCAGTGAAGTTGGAGATCTACAAGGGGAGGAGGGAATGGGGCAAAATGGACATGGGCGGAAATGACGCTGTAGACCTTTATTATTTAATTTTGACAAACCAACAAGGATGGGACTAGCAAACCAACGCAAACTGAAGGAAGGGGGAAAAAAAATCTAAGACATGTAAAGATGGTATTTGACCACACACCCTCCATCTCTCCTCAAAGAGAACTGCAAAATACTCTGGATTTTTCTTTCTTTTTTTTTTTTTACAACATTCGTTTTTGTAGTAAAACAGGTGAAGCAATTCTGAAACAATTTTAGATGTATCATAGGATTGAAAAAATAGGTAAATATGTTGATATGGTTGGGAGCCAGGGTATTCACTATAAATAAAGGGAGATACAAATACGGATTGGGAAAAGCAAGAAAGAACCCTATGAATTGCATGAATTGGTACAGACCCAAATTTCCAATATTATATTAATATTAGAAATAAATACTCAATATCATTAAAAATATACATAATTTATACACATTTTATGTAGAGAGACAGAGAGAAAGCCAGCACATGAGAATGCAAACGATAAAGCAAATGGAGCAAAATGCTGCCAACAGGTAGATGTGATTAAAGGGTATATGGATGTTTATTATTACAATTTGTCTATGACTTAGAAAATATTTGGACTCAGTCACCAATGAGTTGTATTCAACTTTTTGTTGACCAGGACACAGAATGAATATGGTCCCAGAAACAGAAAATCGTAATTTGGCAAGTTGGTTAAAATGCCCAAACCTCTGCTTTCTTATCTGTAACAAAGTATCAGCCCGAATCTCACTGGATTATGGGGAGGTCACATATAATGTATGTGGAAGTGCTTGACCACATAAATGCAAGGAATTATTACATACACCTAGAATGGTGCTGGGTGTATGTAACAATCCTACTAAGGATTGTTAACAGGAGGGTCCTTGAGTGGGCTTTTAAACAAAATCATGCTTGTATGATGCACAAGTATGTCACTGTTTTTCTTAAGAAAGGGTACATAACTATTAACTGATTCCTAACCTAAAAATGGTTAAGAACTACCAATTCCCGTAAGTCTTTTCCTAGAAGTAGTTAAAGCTTCCTTGGATTCAGAATGGGCTCCACAACCTAGACAAAATAATGGATTAAAATGTGGTTGCCCAAGAGATATATATCTGAACTTATATTTTAGATGGATTAACTATCTGGCAATAAATTAGGAGTTTTTACAAAGGCCTTCAAAACCCCCTCGATGATTGAGAAAGGCAACATGGTCTATATATTTGTCTTTCTTGCTTGATCTTCATTAAAAAGTCTGATTTTTTTTTCAACTGTATATGATTCCCTGAAGGAAGACACAACTAATTGGCTGGTAAGGGATTTGCACAGCTCTAAGGAGGAAGACTTTAACGTCTCAAAGTGTTATTTATTAAACATTGCAGGGATTTTAGAAGCAAGATAGAATCAACCTTGCAAAGTCCTATCAAGCTCAAGTAGGTCTACATTTCAGTAAGTCAAAATTTTTACTCCCTTTTTTTAAAAGACTGATTTATTTATTTTTTATTTGTCTTTATTTTTATTTTTTAAAGATTTTTGTTTTTTTTAATTTTTAAGTCATCCCTACACCCAACGTAGGGTTCAAACTCACAACCCCAAGATCAAGAGTCACATGCTCCACTGACTGAGCCAGCCAGGCGCCCTAAATTTTTTACTACCTTAGATATAATGGCTACTTTCCTTCTTTTTCTTGCACCACGTAGTGTTCATTTAATGTATTATATAAGTTATACAGCTACAGTAGTATAACCTAGTCACTTCCTAATATAAAACTTTCTAATGTGTGCCAAAATAAATTAAAAGTTTGAACAATCCACAAAAGATGCAATGACTTGAACTATCACTGAGCTGCTCTTACCATAGCATAGCATCCATCCGTGGTCAAGATCAAAACATCTATTGGGGAAGTGTGGTTGGCAACACAAATTCCTCCCTTCTGGGGTCTGTACTGCCTGCAATTACAAACAGTGGTAAATACTAAACCCGGAAATTTGTCATTATTTTGCAGAACAGCATGTATAGATTCATCTTATATTGCTTTAAAAAGTACATTAAAAAAATATAGTTTCAAAGTATATGGTCCCATCTTAAAAAGGTTATCTCCAGGCAGTATGATGGGAGTGGGATAAGAGTATAGGAAGGGGCTGATGACTTGCCCTTTATATATGTTTACATTGGTTTTTTGTAATGATCCATTTTCCTTTTATAATGAAAAAGGATAATTTAAAAAATATTAGACTGAGTTACAAAGATTCCATAACCTTAATATTGTGATATGCAAGTTTCACTTATCTTAAGTATTTTCCTATTATTTCAGGTTTCATAAGCATCATTTTTAGTAGTTTCACAGTGACCCACAGAGTAAATTTACTATAGTTTCCTCCCTCCTATCCCCTTAAAGCAGAGGTTGACAAACTTCCTATTGAGGACCAGATAATAAATATTTTAGGTTTTGCAAGCCAGCCAATCCCTGTCAAAACTACTGGACTCTGCTGTTTTGGCACAAAGGTAGTCACAGACAATATATAAATGAATGAGCATGGCTATGTTCCAATAAAACTTTATTTACAAAAAACAGATGGCAGGCCCCATTTGGCCTCTAGGCCCATAAGTTAGTTTGCCGACCCTTGTCATGAAGTTCAACCAGTATTCAACTAATTAAGCAAAGTAGTCTTCATAGGCTCAATACAGAGAAGAAAGAGAACCAAATGCATAACAACTTTAGCATGCTTTCCTTAAAATTAGAAGCAATTCTATATATAATAAGTTGTGAACTCTCTATGTAATTAAATCACCTTTTCTGTAGATAGTATCTCTTCTGACCACAGTTCTACCAAAGCATTTTCTTCTACTCCTCATCCCAAAAACTCACAGCTCAAAGAAAAAAAAACATGTAATTTTAGAAATTTAAGGGGTCTTTTATGTCAATTACACATGGTAAAGCCAAAGGAGATAATGTCTCCCTTCCACAAATGAGATAGAAAGATCCAGTCAACAAAAAAGAGGGGCTTTTCTAGAACTTTTGAAACAATGAAATCAAATGTAAAAAAATAAAATTGGGTTAAGAGCAAAGTAATTCAAAAGCAATCAAAATTACTTCAGTCAGCTAATACCTTCAGTTAGCTACCATTCTCCTCTATGGTTAGGGGTGAGGGAAGCCAAGTGTGGTGTTATGTCTTAAGGCTCAGTTATGGAACGTCAGAAGTGGCGGGACTGAGACTAGAAAGCAGGTCTCAAGGCTTAAAGGCCCACCCTCCTTCCCCCACACTACAGGCCTGTCAACTGCATCACTTTTTACATCGACAGACCCAGTTCACACCCTGACTCTGCCATGAACTAGACAACCAGTCCCAGAGCTCCCCCTCTTCGCCTGCAGGACAACAGTGCCTGTCCCGGGGGATGACCTAGGAGAAGCACAGGCCTGGTCTGCACACCAGAAATGCCCAATTATTAAGTGTCATTACATTATTATGTGGTTCTTTCGGCAAATGGATGGCTTTTTAAAAGATTTTTGTGCAAAACCATCATGTCTGTGACACTCTAAGCAGCAGGGATGAGCATACTGGAAGTACGCTGACTTCACCTGCTTCCTGCACCCACAGCTGTCAGTGGCAGGCTGGGTTTACGAATAGAAAGGCAGATGAAAGCCCGCAGACACTCACTTGTTATGATAATGAATGGTACCGGAGAGGGCTCGCACACAGATCCGGCAGCACGTCAGGTGGACCACTTCACTCAGCCAGTTTTTGAGGCTGAAAGAAAGAGAAAACAGTTCATGGCACAGTCGTGGGCACTCCTAGGAAACAATACAAAAAAAGCTTCAGTGTGCTCCTTCCCAGTAGCATACACTGTTCTGAAACACAAGCACAGTTGACTTCTTAAAGTCTCATTGAGGCACTTAGGACAAAACTCCAATGGAAAAATAGCTCCCACCCAACGAGATTATCACGATAAATGCCTGACCACAAGAAGCTGAAGCATCTTTGCTCTCAGCCTGGTGAGCCTGAACATGTGTAAGACTCTCTTGCTGGGGGCAGAGCAAGATGGCGGAGGAGTAGGAGACCTGGATTTCGTCTGGTCCCAGGAATTCAGCCAGATAAGGATCAAACCATTCTGAACACCTATGAACTCAACAGGAGATCAAAGAAAAGAATAGCAACAACTCTCTGAACAGAAAAGCGACCACTTTCTGGAAGGTAGGACATGCGGAGAAGTGAATCCGAGGTGATATTTGGGAGGACAGATGGCAGGGGAAGGGGACTCCATCTGCCGCTTCTGGCAAGTGATAGAGCCGCGGAGCACAAAATCGGAACTTTTAGAAGTCGGCTCCGCGGAGGGACATCGCTCCAGTGGCTAAGTGGGGGGGGGGGGGGTGGAACCCTTGGGGTCACAGAAAGACCAGGGGTGCCTGAGTGTGGCAGAGCTCCCAGGTATCGGAGCGGGGAAGCCGGCTGCAGAGACGGAGCCGAGGAGTGGACTCTCAGCCCGGGGTTGCCATAAACCATGATCCACAGCACAGTCAGGCCAGTGCTCCTACAGCAGGGACCCAACAAGCGGCAGATCTGGGGAGACTCCTCTTCCTCCCCTGGGAGGAGTGGTGCGGGAGCGCACCGCAGGGATCTGCTGGGTTTAGAGACTCCACACCGGGTCGTGCGCCAGAGATAGAAATGCTCGGTCACAGGCCAGGTGAGCACGGAGTGCGGCCAGAGACTGGGGAGACGGGAGTTACTGACTGCTTTTCTCTGGGGGGCGCACTGAGGAGTGGGGCCCTGAGTTCTCATTTCCTCTGGGGTGGAGATTGGGAGGCCGCCATTTTCAATCTCGTCCTCCAAAGCTGTACCGAGAGCTTGCAGGGAACAAAAGCTGCCAAGAGCAAACCTGAGCAGATTCCTTAGCCCAGACCGGCAAGGGTGGGGCAATTCTGCTTCCGGCAAAGACATTTGGGAACCATAGCGACAGGTCCCTCCCCAAGAAGATCAGCAAGAACAGCCAGCCAAGACCAAGTTTACCGATCAATGAGAACGCCTAGGGGAATACTGCACATAGAATTCATGTTTTTTTTTTACCATGATTCTTTAGTCTTTAAAAGTTAATTTTTTTTGAATTTTTCTTTTTCCCTTTTCAACCAAAATCTTATCAATCCCTTTTTTAAAAAAACATTTTTATTTTTCATTTTTAGAGTCATATTCTATCCCTTCATTTTAGTTACCCTTATATTTGGCATATACATATATATATATATGTATATATATATATATAAGTTCTCTCTTTAAAATTTTGAGATACAGTTTCTTCTAACAGATCAAAATATACCCTAAATCACTAGTGTATGGCTTTGTTCTAGTCTCCTGCCTGATCACATTCTCTCCCTTTTTTTTCTTTTTTTTTAAATCCTCTTCTTTTTCAAACAACTTCTTATCAATTCCTTTTATAAAATCTTTTATAATTTTCATCTTTACAGTCATATTCCATCCCTTCCTCGTAGTAACCCTTATTTTTGTACATATATAAGTTTTCTTTCTTTAAAATTTTGGGAGGCACTTTCTTCGACCAAACTACACCCAAAATCTAGTGTGTGGCACTGATCTATGCACCGGCCTGATCATATTTGATCATACTCTGGGTTTTTTTTTGTTGTTGTTGTTCTGTTTCTGTTTGTTTTTATCTTTTTTTTTCTTTTTTCTTTCTTTCCCTTTCTTTTCCCCCAGTTTCAGGTCTTTTCTGATTTGTTTAGAGTATATTTTCTGGGGACGTTGTTACCCTGTTAGCATTTTGTTCTCTCATTCATCTAGTCTCCTCTGGACAAAATGACAAGATGGAAAAAATCACCTCAACAAAAAGAACAAGAGGCAGTACCAACTGCCAGGGACCTACTCAGTATGGACATTAGTACGATGTTGGAACTAGAGTTCAGAATGATGATTTTAAAGATACTAGCTGGGCTTGAAAAAAGCATGGAGGTTATTAGAGAAACCCATTCTGGAGAAATAAAAGAACTAAAATCTAACCAAGTTGAAATCAAAAAGGCTATTAATGAGGTGCAATCAAAAATGAGGGCTCCAACTGCAAGGATAAATGAGGCAGAAGAGAGAATTAGCGATATAGGAGACCAAATGATGGAAAATAAAGAAGCTGAGAAAAAGAAAAAACAACTACTGGATCACGAGGGCAGAATTCGAGAGATAAGCGATATCGTAAGACGAAACAACATTAGAATACTTGGGATCCCAGAAGAAGAGGAAAGAGAGAGGGGGGCAGAAGGTATATTGGAGCAAATTATAGCAGAGAACGTCCCTAATGTGGGGAAGGAAACAGGCATCAAAATCCAGGAGACATAGAGAACCCCCCCTCAAAATAAATAAAAATAGGTCAACACCCCAACATCTAATAGTAAAACTTACGAGCCTCAGAGACAAAGAGAAAATTCTGAAAGCAGCTCGGGACAAGAGATCTGTAACCTACAATGGTAGAAACATTAGATTGGCAACAGACCTATCCACAGAGACCTGGCAGGCCAGAAAGGACTGGCACGATATATTCAGAGCACTAAATGAGAAAAATATGCAGCCAAGAACACTATATCCAGCTCGGCTGTCATTGGAAATAGAAGGAGAGATAAAAAGCTTCCAGGACAAACAAAAACTAAAGGAATTTGCAAACATGAAACCAGCCCTACAAGAAATATCGAAAGGGGTCCTCTAAGCAAAGAGAGAGCCTAAAAGCAGCATAGACCAGAAAGGAACACAGACAATATACAGTAACAGTCACCTTACAGGCAACACAATGGCACTAAATTCATATCTTTCAATAGTTACCCTGAATGTAAATGGGCTAAATGGCCCAATCAAAAGACACAGGCTCTCAGATTGGATAAAAAAACAAGACCCATTGATATGCTGTCTGCAAGAGACTCATTTTAGACCCAAAGACACCCTCAGATTGAAAGTGAAGGGGTGGAAAATCATTTACCATGCTAATGGACACCAAAAGAAAGCTGGGGTAGCAATCCTTATATCAGACAAATTAGATTTTAAACCAAAGACCATAATAAGAGATGAGGAAGGACACTATATCCTACTTAAAGGGTCTATCCAACAAGAAGATCTAACAATTGTAAATATCTACGCCCCTAATATGGGAGCAGCCAACTATATAAGGCAATTAATAACAAAAGAAAAGAAACACATCAACAACAATACAATAATAGTGGGGGACTTTAACATTCCCCTCACTGAAATGGACAGATCATCTAAGCAAAAGATCAACAAGGAGATAAAGACTTTAAATGACACACTGGACCAAATGGACTTCACAGACATATTCAGAACATTCCATCCCAAAGCAACGGAATACACATTCTTCTCTAGTGCCCATGGAAAATTCTCCAGAACAGATCATATCCTAGGTCACAAATCAGGTCTCAACTGGTACCAAAAGGTTGGGATCATTCCCTGCATATTTTCAGACCACAATGCTTTGAAACTAGAACTCAATCACAAGAGGAAAGTCAGAAAGAACTCAAATACATGGAGGCTAAAGAGCATCCTACTAAAGAATGAATGGGTCAACCAGGAAATTAAAGAAGAATTAAAAAAATTCATGGAAACCAATGAAAATGAAAACACAACTGTTCAAAATCTTTGGGATGCAGCAAAGGCAGTCCTGAGAGGAAAGTATATAGCAATACAAGCCTTTCTCAAGAAACAAGAAAGTTCTCAAATACACAACCTAACCCTACAGCTAAAGGAGCTGGAGAGAGAACAGCAAATAAAGCCTAAACCCAGCAGGAGAAGAGAAAGAATAAAGATCAGAGCAGAAATCAATGAAATAGAAACCAAAAGAATATTAGAACAGATCAACGAAAGAAGGAGCTGGTTCTTTGAAAGAATTAATAAGATTGATAAACCCCTGGCCAGACTTATCAAAAAGGGAAATGACCCAAATTAACAAAATCATGAAAGAAAGAGGAGAGATCACAACCAACACCAAAGAAATACAAACAATTATAAGAACATATTATAAGCAACTACATGCCAGCAAATTAGATAGTCTGGAAGAAATGGATACATTCCTAGAGACGTATAAACAACCAAAACTGAACCAGGAAGAAATAGAAAACCTGAACAGACCCATAACCACTAAAGAAAATGAAGCAGTCATCAAAAATCTCCCAACAAACAAAAGCCCAGGGCCAGATGGCTTCCCAGGGGAATTCTACCAAACATTTAAAGAAGAATTAATATCTATTCTTCTGAAACTGTTCCAAAAAATAGAAATGGAAGGAAAACTTCCAAACTCATTTTATGAGGCCACCATTACCTTGATCCCCAAACCAAAGACCCCATCAAAAAGGAGAATTACAGACTAATATCCTTGATGAACACAGATGCAAAAATTCTCACCAAAATACTAGCCAATAGGATCCAACAGCACATTAAAAGGATTATTCACCACGACCAAGTGGGATTTATCCCTAGGCTGCAAAGTTGGTTCAACATCCACAAATCAATGTGATACAATGCATTTATAAAAGAAATAACAAGAATCATATGATCCTCTCAATAGATGCAGAAAAAGTATTTGAGAAAGTACAGCATCCTTTCTTGATTAAAACTCTTCAGAGTGTAGGGATAGAGGGTACATACCTCAATATCATAAAAGCCATCTATGAAAAACCCACAGTGAATATCATTCTCAATGGGGAAAAACTGAGAGCTTTCCCCCTAAGGTCAGGAATGCAACAGGGATGTCCACTATCACCACTGCTATTCAACATAGTACTAGAAGTCCTAGCCACAGCAATCAGACAACAAAAAGAAATAAAAGGCATCCAAATTGGCAAAGAAGAAGTCAAAATCTCACTGTTTGCAGATGATATGATACTTTATGTGGAAAACCCAAAAGACTCCACCCCAAAACTGCTAGAACTCATACAAGAATTCAGTCAAGTGGCAGGATATAAAATCAAGGCACAGAAATCAGTGGCATTCCTATCCACCAACAACAAGACAGAAGACAGAGAAATTAGGGAGTCAACCCCATTTACAATTGCACCCAAAACCATGAGATACCTAGGAATAAATCTAACCAAAGAGGCAAAGAATCTGTACTCAGAACACTATGAAATACTCATGAAAGAAATTGAGAAAGACACAAAGAAATGGAAAAACATTCCATGCTCATGGATTGGAAGAACAAATATTGTGAAGATGTCAATGCTACCTAGAGCGATCTACATATTCAATGCAATCCCCATCAAAATACCACCAACTTTTTTCAAAGAAATGGAACAAATAATCCTAAAATTTGTATGGAACCAGAAAAGACCTCGAATAGCCAGAGGAATGTTTAAAGAGAAAAGCAAAGCTGGCGGCATCACAATTCCAGACTTCAAGCTCTATTACAAAGTTGTCATCATCAAGACAGTATGATACTGGCACAAAAACAGACACATAGATCAATGGAACAGACTAGAGAGCCCAGAAATGGACCCTCAACTCTATGGTCAACTAATCTTCAACAAAGCAGGAAAGAATGTCCAATGGAAAAAAAGAGAGCCTCTTCAACAAATGGTGTTGGGAAAATTGGACAACCACATGCAGAAGAATGAAACTGGACCATTTCCTTACACCACACACAAAAATAGACTCAAAATGCTTGAAAGACCTAAATGTGAGACAGGAGTCCATCAACATCCTAAAGGAGAACACAGGCAGCAACCTCTTTGACCTCAGCCGCAGCAACTTCTTTCTAGAAACATTGCCAAAGGCAAGGGAAGCAAGGGCAAAAATGAACTACTGGAACTTCATCAAGATAAAAAGCTTTTGCACAGCAAAAGAAACAGTCCACAAAACCAAAAGAGAACCGACAGAATGGGAGAAGATATTTGCAAATGACATATCAGATAAAGGGCTAGTATCCAAAATCTATGAAGAACTTCTTAAACTCAACACCCAAAGAACAAATGATCCAATCAAGAAATGGGCAGAAGACATGAACAGACATTTTTCCAAACAAGACATCCAAATGGCCAACAGACACATGAAAAAGTGCTCAACATCGTGCAGCATCAGGGAAATCCAAATCAAAACCTCAATGAGGGTGCCTGGGTGGCTCAGTTGGTTAAGCGACTGCCTTCCGCTCAGGTCATGATCCTGGAGTCCCAGGATTGAGTCCCCCGTCGGGCTCCCTGCTCAGCGGGGAGTCTACTTCTCCCTCTGACCCTCCCCCCTCTCATGTACTCTCTTTCTCTCTCATTCTCGCTCTCTCAAATAAATAAATAAAATCTTTAAAAAAAACAAAAACAAACCTCAATGCGATATCACCTCACACCAGTCAGAATGGCTAAAATTAACAAGTCAGGAAACAACAGATGTTGGCGGGGATGCAGAGAAAGGGGAAACCTCCTACACTGTTGGTGGGAATGCAAGCTGGTGCAGCCACTCTGGAAAACAGTGTGGAGGTTCTTCAAAAAGTTGAAAATAGAGCTACCATATGATCCAGCAATTGCACTACTGGGTATTTACCCCAAAGATACAAATGTAGGGATCCGAAGGGGTACATGCACCCCGATGTTTATAGCAGCAATGTCCACAATAGCCAAACTGTGGAAAGAGCCAAGATGTCCATCAACAGATGAATGGATAAAGAAGATTTGGGATAGATAGATAGATAGATAAGATATACACAATGGAATATTGTGCAGCCATCAAAAAGAATGAAATCTTGCCATTTGCAACGATGTGGATGGAACTGGAGGGTATTATGCTGAGCGAAATGAGTCAATCAGAGAAAGCCATGTATCATATGATCTCACTGATAAGAGGAATTCTTAATTTCAGGAAACAAACTGAGGGTTGCTGGAGTGGTGGGGGGTGGGAGGGATGGGGTGGCTGGGTGATAGACATTGGGGAGGGTATGTGCTATGGTGAGTGTTGTGAATTGTGCAAGACTGTTGAATCACGGACCTGTACCTCTGAAACAAATAATACAATATATGTTAAAAAAAAAAAGAAGAAGAAGAAGATAGCAGGAGGGGAAGAATGAAGGTGGGGAAATCGGAGGGGGAACCGAACCATGAGAGACGATGGACTCTGAAAAACAAACTGAGGGTTCTAGAGGGGAGGGGGGTGGGGGGATGGGTTAGCCTGGTGATGGGTATAAAGGAGAGCACGTATTGAATGGAGCCCTGGGTGTTATACGCAAACAATGAATCATGGGACACTACATCAAAAACTAATGATATAATGTATGGTAATTAACATTACATAATAAAAAAAAGAGAGACAGAGAAACCAGGAAAAAAAAAAGACTGTCTTGCTTTCCGTGAGTCCCTCGGTCCGTTTTCTTTCTTTCCTTCATTTCCCCTTTGAAAAACAAGTTCTCACCATATATAGGAAAGTGTGATGGCAAATCAAATACAGACTATGAATATGAAGTAAGCCAAATTTTAGTAAGTGTATCGAGGCCATAGATTTGCTGCAATATGTAGGGATCAAATATTCTTCTTGTGGACACATCTAAGAAAAGTGACAATCCTATTTATGGCTGAGTGGAAGGGAACATTTCACCTGCTGTCTGGCAGCTGTCCAACCAGTGTAGTTCCTATAACCAACAAACTGATCCCAATGAAAGCCAAGGTGACCCTGAAAGAGAAAAGAAAAGGTAATGCAAAAGTTAATCGCACAGTAAGGGGAAAAGGGAAATAACCTAAAAGTTCGTAAATAAGTTTTATTCTATCTACAATATGGAATATGGTGCTGCCATTAAAAGAATTGGGTAAATCTATAGATTCTGACATGGAAGAATGGTCCTGGGTACATTTTGAGAGAAAAAAAAAAAGCAAAATAAATTTCAAAATAACATGTAGAGTGTGATACCATTTTCGAAATAATAGCATATAACTAGTTTATAGATGCACAGAGAAGGCCTGGAAATTTATTCACAAAACTATCAAACTCAATCTATGTAATCATCCAAGGGTTAAACAGGCTAGTGAAAAGAATAAATTAAAACACTTGCCCTTTTGCTTTTCTGAATTATTTTAATATTTTTAAATATACTCATATTAACTTCTTGTATATATAAGAAAAAAGGTTTATGTTGTATGAAGAACTCATGTCAGGTTGAAAGTAATTATCTTATTTTGTCCAGGATACACTGGTGGGCATAGTATGATTGTAACTATCTTCCAAAGGTCTAAAAATAACTTGTTTTCCTGTGGTTTTTTAATGACAGGGGGAGGTACGATTCAAATTTTTCTCAAAGGAATTTAAAATTTAGAGCAAATAGCAAGAAAGGCTCTTTCATAATAAGAACACCAAATTATAGCACCATGCAGAAACCCTTTAATGCAAATCTGTTGTCCCTTTGTAGGTCCATGGTAACTCAGAAGTTAGTAACAAGTTGACTGACAATACCTCTAATTCCACAGACACTTTCCATTTTTGAAAGTGTCGAATCACTTCAAAAAGAAAATATTTTCAGAAATGTACGTAGAATTACACAAAAAGATGAAATTGAAATTTAAAATCTTTCAAAATAAATGGGGCTTCCTTATAAACACATTGTTAAGGTGTTAAGCCTCATTACAGTCTTAAAACACAACAAAAACCTTGTTAAAGTCTTGGTTTAAGACCATGTGACAGAGCAATCTGAAGGCCAGATTCAGTTTTCTTTCCATGCAATATTTTCATGCTAACCACAGAACAATAACTAAATCACTGTTTAAATCTCATCCACTAATTATGCAAAAGTTTTAAAACATTTTCCTACCTTGTCTTAATGAGAATCATTTGTTCCGAACACACTAAATCAGAAGGGGTTACATTTGAACATGTTCAACAATGGGATCAAAACTATTGGAAGTTTTTATTTGCTAGATTAACAGGCCAGAAACTTCTGGTTTCCAGTTTAAGTGAGCCAACCTGAGAGCTCTCATAGATGTCACAAGTTTTCAGCCACAGTCTGTTTTTTTTAGGAGTTTTACTGAGATAAAATTTACCTATCATACAATTTACCCATTTAAAGTAGGCAATGGTTTGGGGCATATTCACCGAGTTGTACAACCATCAACATAATCAATTTTAGCACGATCTGCTTTTTGAGTGTTCACTTTGTAGCAATGGCTCATCTTATAAAGCATTTACGGAGCAATTCTTTCACACTAAAGAGGATGGACTGAGAGTAGGAGTCTTAATTCTTCTATTGCCTTCTTCTTGGGTGCTTACATTACTGGATTTTCCTACATCTGTGGTTTCTTTGCAAGAATCTACTATGTTACTTCTTTAGTTTGTGAGCGTTACGAGCACTAGTTTAATCTAAGTAGATAAAAGAATCATAACACCATTTGCTGGCACCCACAACAGGTGAAAGCTAACCGACAAACGAGAGCATCTCAAATACTCGGTCTTGCAAAAATCCTCACTCTTCCCTCAGGTGGCCTTGGATACAGTGCCTGACTCATGGGCCAAGTGCAGATGTAAGAGCTAATCTATATAGTCAACTTTACTGAAGTTGCATTTTTTTTAAGAATAAAAACAGAATAAATGGAAGCTCTAATTATAAATAGCCTAGAAATGTCTAATAAATAAAAGCTCAAATATTTCCTTCATGCATATCGATGGACAGTCTTGCGCACGTTCAGAGTACATGAACTGCCCCCCCCCCCCCAGTTGGGGAACACTGACTTAAGGTTCAAGCAAAAGTATATGTGAAACCCTGAATTTCATTTTGTTATCACAGCTAAAATGATTCCCAAAAGACATACCATGCCCTGACTAGCAAACTGGCAACATGGGCAAAAAAACCAAAAAACCAAAAAAACACACACAGAAAGAGCTTAGAAATATGCCTTTGCCTATACTTAAGCAATCTCTTCACTTGTAATAAACCTAAATGAGGCAAGTATAGGCCCCCCTGGGGATGGTCAAATGGTTTCAAGTCATGTGCCAATTTGAGGTGGCTAATTCAATTGCCTGGACAGTTCTATTGAGAGGGTGCCAAGGCTATGTCCAGGGAAGTGAAGCAAGACCATCAACAGCAATATTGTGACTGGTATACATGCCTCCTACCTGCCATCACCATGCTGGACACACCTTGGCCACCAGTGCTCCACCCCACTGCCCAGCGTCACCTCTGCTACTCTTATGTTCCCCATGGTGGCTCCAGTAAACTGCACTTGAAAGTACCTCCTCATCAGGCGGCATTCCAACTCAGAACCAGAAGGGGACACAGATGGCGAACTTTTTTTTTTCAATTAACGTATAATGTATTATTTGTTTCAGGGGTACAGGTCTGTGATTCATCAGTCTTACACAATTCACAGCGCTCACCATAGCACATACCCTCCCCAGTGTCCATTACCCAGCCACCCCATCCCTCCCACCCCCCCTCCACTCCAGTAACCCTGTTTGTTTCCTGAGATTAAGAGTCTCTTATGGTTTGTCTCCCTCTCTGGTTTCATCTTGTTTCATTTTTCCGTCCCTTCCCCTATGATCCTCTGTCTTGTTTCTCAAATTCCTGGTATCAGTGAGATCATATGATAATTGTCTTTCTCTGACTGACTTATTTCGCTTAGCATAATACCCTCTAGTTCAACCACGTCGTTGCAAATGGCAAGATTTCATTCTTTTTGATGGCTGCATAATATTCCATTGTAGATATATACCACAGCTTCTTTATCCATTCTTCTGTTGATGGACATCTAGGCTCTTTCCATTGTTTGGCTATTGTGGACATTGCTACTACAAACATTGGGGTGCAGGTGCCCCTTCGGATCACAACATTTGTATCTTTGGGGTAAACACCCAGTAGTGCAATTGCTTGGTCGTCGGGTAGCTCTATTTTCAACTTTTTGAGGAACCTCCATACTGTTTTCCAGAGTGGCGAACTTTTAATAAGAAAAGTGAACCATGATGGAACTAGGAGGGACAAATTCTGTCTTCCAGATGGCTCTCTCTCGGGTGGTAACCATTCTCAGTAATTTTTTTCTCTCCTGTGCAACTGTGAACTGCTACAGACCAGCAGGGAAAGGCAGTTACAGTTTGGTTGACACTCTGGTGAAGGCAAAACCGTAAATCCTTTCTTTTTTCCAACTTCCCTTTTCCATCTATCCACAAATGATTTATGACTGAAAGAACAACATGGATCCAGACTGACATATATTCCATTCTGAATACACAACTTCACTAGGGGTAAAAAATGTGAAAGGAGAATAGATACTTGATATGTTGGTATGGAGGTCACAAGGGGTAGTGTTTTGCAGGTAGGAAGGGGCAAAATTAGTGCCATAATACTCTCGTGAGACCATTACATACATGATTTAAAAAGAAAGCTGAACCAAGGATACCATCAATTACTGGGCAGGAGACATACCTCAGGGGTAGTAGGACACAGTAGCGTACTAGGACGCCCAGCACCCACACCATGGTGAGTCGCAGACTGATGTACTGGAAATTTATATTGGTCCTTGTGAGGAGATTCCATGACACAAGCTCCTCTGAGGAGAACCTCTGGGTCACTTCATCTTCCACAATGGCTTCCAAGCCCTTCTTGGAGAAATAAAACACGTCAGACAGCTCAAAGTCCCTTCCTCGCAGACCAGAGAGCCCTTTTTCCATGGGTGATTCATCTCTTTGGATAATACCTTAAAAGAAAGCATCAGGACATGAGAAAATGCCATAGGACACAAGAACTGACCAATGGGGCAACTTTGTGCAGAAGATGGTTCAACAAATTTAATGGGTAACGTGAAGCAGATTTCAAAAATAAAAGACAAGCAACTGCAGTGGGAAAGAGGTGGAATCAGTCTACATAAAATGACCTCTACCCAATGACTTTAATGCATTACAAAGAAATTTGGTCCTCAATAACCCTTTTCTTGTTGCATTGCCTCCTTACACACCATTAGGGAAAGAAGTTACAGAACAAACTCTCTGCAAGTATAGATCTAGACTGCGTAAAAACAAAACCTTCTGTTTTCCCCTGATAAAAACCATAAAGCCAAAAGTAAGCAAAATGGCAAAAGGTATTTACCACAAATGGCAAAAGGCTGATTTTTTTTAATATGTAAAAATGATTTAATAAGAAAATCAGTCTCAAGGTCATGAACTGAATTCATAGAAACATTAATAGTTAATAGACCAAAACCTCTTACTAGCAATCAAAGAAATGTGAATTAGACAAAGATTGGCCTATTTACATCATCAAATCAGCCACATTTTTGTTTAATGATAAAGTTCAATGACATAAATAAGTATTTTCACATTCAATTTGTGTGAACGTGGAACTAGTAGCAAGTTTCTCAAAATCCCTTTGGCATGAAGAGGCTAAAAATCGGTTTGTTGATGATTCAATAATTCCAATTTTAGTAATCTATCATAAGAAAATCATCAGAAATGTAGGTAAGAATGTTCACTGTAGCATTTTCCATTATGATCGATCCAGACAAGATACAATGCATCTAATAAATACTGTAGTTAATAAATACCTTAATGTTAAGTGAAAAAAGGCAGGATCTAAAACTATAGTTTAACTTTATTAAATAGATATACATAGAAAAAATGTCAAGAGGCCACATTAAGTGGTCATCTGGGAAATACGATTAGATTTTCCTCTTTACGCTGTTATTGTCCTTCCCATAAAGAAAATAATTCAAAGAATTTTAAATAGCATAAATTTTGTAAATTGAAAAAAATGATCACTGCCACCCAGTTCTGACTACTAAAAAGAATCACAGATGAGAAGATCTTTAAACAAAGAGTGGTTATATACACAATGACATACTATCCAATCCTCCCTCTGGGGCATGTCGCAAAGGAATTTACTTCCTCAATTAGAAAAGGCTTTCCTTTTGAGATGGAGAGTAAGATATTAAATTCCCTGAAAGAAGATCCCCTTTGATTTTCTCACTTTCCAGTTTACTAGGAAATCAGCTGTGAGTGGCAGTGCTGTATTACCTATCCCCTGGAGAACATGTATGTGCATCCATAGAAGGAGAGGTAATAATACATTTTGGTTTTTTTTTTGAAGGAATAGCAGCATAATGCCCTGGAGTAGAAAGTAAAGAGGACCTGGAGTCCAAAATCAGGTTCTGTTTAGGACAGCCACCAGCTCTAAGATTATGCATAAGAGATAAAGTCACCTAACTTGGTGTCCTCCTTTATAAAATAGGAGGTGGGAAAATTTTTAGTTTATTTACAGGGCTCAAGTTTCATGATTTTACTTTTGGGTTCTGGGGGTAGTTTTTGTTTGTTGTTACCAACATGAATATCTAATACCTTATCATCTTAAGAATTAGAGCAATAAAATAAGCTCTTGAATGATTAGATTATCTTTTTCTGTCATCAAGTCTAAGTGGTTTAACCTTTCCTCACCCTCTCTGAAAAGGATTTGATTCCTATTAGAGGATGAACCAAGACAGTGTCACTACTGAATTACCCTCTTGCTCTGTGGACAGCTGTAATACCTCAGAGCAGGTTACTCAATCCAATTACTGGCCAATATTCAGCAGCGCAAGAGTTTCGTTATTTAGCAATATATAGGGTTTTGTGGTTTTTTGGTTTTTTAAGTCTAGAAGGGGAGGGAAGAACAAATTATTCGGCAAATCTCAGAATGAAACACACTGGAGACAGCAGACAGCCCTTCTAAAAATAACCTTTTCCAGAGGGGCGAGAGATAAGAATGCAAGTTCAAGTTGCCTCATTTTTTAACTAGGCCAGGAGAGAAGAGATCTGTAAACAGGGGCCAGCCCCCAGCCCCTGCCCACTTGATGTGTAATATTCTCTCTGCCCCCTGACCTACTTAATTCTGTGTAACTCAAATAAAATAGGATTCAATTTTATATTTTTGTTAAGCCTCTTTCAAAGGTATGTGGGTAACTTCAATGCCTCTAATTGACGAAGGATTAATTTCCAGAATATAATAAGACATACAAAAAAAAGTAAAAAAATATTTATAGGGCAAACCATTCATAAAAAGAGTAAGCCCCCCCCCTTAATGACTACACATTTTAAAAAGATGTTCAACTTCACTATCAGCAGAGAAACACAAACAAAAACAACAATGAGGGGGCGCCTGGGTGGCTCAGTCGTTAAGCGGCTGCCTTCGGCTCAGGTCATGATCCCAGGGTCCTGGGATCGAGCCCTGCATCAAGCCCCGCTTCGGGCTCCCTGCTCCACGGGAAGCCTGCTTCTCCCTCTCCCACTCCCCCTGCTTGTGTTCCCTCTCCCGCTGTCTCTCTGTCAAATAAATAAATAAAATCTTTAAAAAAAAAAATGAGATACTATTTCATACCCATAAAGACTGACAGAAATTTTAAATTGAGTCATATCAAGTGTTGGTGAAAATTTGGCCAATTGTAATGTAATTAGTATAACCATACTGGAAAACAGTTTGGTACCATCTAGTAAATGTAAAGATATTCATAGCCAGTGACCCAGCAATTCTACTTCCACGTATAGCTCAGGAAGATTTTTGTTCAATAATTTCAAATATACAGAAAAGTTGCAACGAGAGTTCACTTTACCCATGTATAAAATGATACTTTTTTTCTGAACCATTTGAGAATAAATCACAGATCGTGCGCTTTGCCCCTAAATATTTCAGCACTTATTTCCTCAAGACACGAGGTTTTACTTATTTAATCACAATGAAATTGTCAAAATCAGGAAAGTGGACATTACTGCAAAACTAGCATTGATTGTACAGACCTTATTCAAATTTTGACAATGGTCCCAGTAATATCCTTTGTATCATTTTTTTCCGGCCCAGGGTTCAACCAAGGATCTTACATTATACTTATATGTCATCTCTGAAGTCTCCTAATCATCGGAAAAAGTTCCTCAGCTTTTCTTTGTTTTTTTAAGACACTGACATTTTAAACCAATAATATGTTGTGTGTTAATTAACTGAATTTAAATAATAAAAAAGACATTGCCATTTTTTAAGAGTACAAACCATTTATTTTGTAAAATGTCTCTTTGGGTTAATCTGATGTCTCCTCATGATGAGATGCAGGTTGCACACTTTGGGCAGGAGTACTATATAAATGATGTGTCCTTCTCAGTACATCACATTGGGAACATGTGATCTGTTTGTCTCATGACTGATGACATTTAACTTTGATCACTTGGTTTGAGGTAGTTAGTTATTACTAGGTTTCTCCACTGTAAAGTTACTATTTTTCTCTTTTTGATTAGTAAGTGGAGAATTATTACCTATAAGTATCTATAAAAGAGAGATACTTTGAGACTACGGAAATATCCTGCTCCTCAAATTTTCACCCAGTGGTATTAGCAGCTTTGATGCTTCTTGCCTGAATAAATTGGTGCTATGTGCTTTTTTTTTAAGACTTTTTTTATGTTATGTTAGTCACCATACAGTACATCATTAGTTTTTGATGTAGTGTTCCATGATTCATTGTTTGCATATAACACCCAGTGCTCCATGCAATACGTGCCCTCCTTAAAAAGATTTTATTTCCTCTTTTGAGAGACAGAGAGCACAGGAGCAGGTGGGGAGGGGCCGAGAGAGAGGAAGAAGCAGCTCCCCACTGAGCAGAGAGATCCCAGGACCCTGAGATCATGACCTGGGCAGAAGCCAGATGATTGACCCACTGAGCCCCCCAGGCGCCTCACTATTTGTCTTTTAAAATGGTATTTTCTCCATTCCACCTTAAAAAAGAGCTTTTCTGTTATACTCTAAAAATTCTTATATAATTGTGCAAAAGTAGACATTGCTTACAATAGCAATCTAAAGGTACAATAGATAAATGGGTGTATAGCAATATATACAAATATCAAATTATTATGTTGTACACTTAAAACTAATATGTTGTAATTATACCTCCATAAAAATAAATAAAAAACCAAAAGGAAGCTCATATAAAAAAGGAGATGGACACATACACTGTATACTACACAAGAGCTAAAAGAAATTAACTGGAACATTTACCAACTTAGGTAATTTGCAAACGTCAGCATGAACAAACAACTCGGGATGATTGATACGTGGAACGTGATGTTTTTATAGAGCCTGGCTAATGCAAAACAATAAATATTATGTGTTGTTTAAGGATACATACAAGTATAGGGAGAGTATGAAAATATGCACAAAAATAATAAACATGAAAAGCAGAGTAGTAGTTTCAGGGGTTGACAGGGTAATGGAATCAGGGAGCGATACACAGAAGATTTTAATTGTTTTTATAAAGTTTTATTTATTAAACTAAGTAGTGGCTACACATGTGTTATAACAAGAACAAAAAAGGTTACGTGGAACTGACAACTGTTCCTAAAATGAAAATCTGTATTGTCAGAGAGCTGGTACCAGCTTAGAAGCTCTTTCATAAGGCACACAAAATCTGAAAACGGGTATTATTATAAAATTCGATGTCAAAAGAAGCACTACTGAATACATAATATTACTTCCTTCCCTAATTATATTGACTACTGAGGGTCAGACTTACTGATTCAACTTACCCTAGGCATACCTTCTGAGAGAAAAAAAATATTTAATTCTGTCAACATAGAGGGAACACTCACTGTGTATGAGGCATCAAAGTACCGTTAGAAAGAAAAAGAGGCAATATTTCTTTTGGCATCAAGAAATGTTCGTAAGTAGACTAGAAGTCCTCAAAATATAGATATAAATACAGATCAGATTTAACTGGCACAGACACAGTTTTGATATCAGTTTTTATTGTCATTAAGGAAACCTAGTTTTATCACTAACAAATTAGTCCTGATCCTTCAGAGCGATCCACATTTCTTAAATTGATAAAACCCTGACTCTAGGAAACATTTCCTTTTATTTCATAAGTCGGGTTCAAAACAGTAAAGCCATAAACATTTGAACTTTGTCCTTACACCAAATGCTCTGGTGAACCCGACAAGGTCCCTACTTGGATGAAAATAAAATGAGAAAAACTCTCTCTTTCTAATATGAGAGATTAATTACACAAGCTGCCCTGTGCCCTATGCCTTTAGCGAGTCATGGTACATAAATAATACCATTTTATATGAAAAGCCTGTTAAAAGAAATAGAGGTTGAAGTTAAAACCATCTCAAATATAATTAACTCTAAATTAGCTGAGTGAACTCTTGGAATGACTGCCCATTTATAAATCACAGTAGTTTTGCCATCCTCCAGGTGTAAAGCATGCTTTCTACGTCAGCAGTTAGGGAAAATTAGGGTCCACTACAGACCAAAAGTGTATACAATAGGCTTTATATAGAGGAGCTGATCCTTAACCTGCCAATGGGCTATATTCCAAAAGTCAGAAGCTCGGAGTTCAAAACACACGCTCTCCTGGAAACTTTGATTGAATTAAGCGCAACTAACCCAAAAGTAGAGGTGATCCTATAGTAGTAGTAGTACATGAAATATAAATCTCCTTTAGCACTGTTTCTACCAGAAATTTTTTGATTAAATCTGGTTTGGAATTAACAAAAATACACTTCCTTGTCCTGTAGTGACTTAGAGGGGGTATTTGGGAATTTTCAGGGATATTGGTAATGTTCTATTTCTTGATCAAAATGAGAGGCACATGAGTAAGTTCACTTCGGGAAAATCCTTAAGTTGTACATTTATAATTTTACATTCTTGCCTGTGTCTGTTAAGTTTCAATTTTGAAAAAATTTTACTTGCGATCTGCTGTACAATATTGCCTATACTTAACAATATTGTATTAAGCACTTACAAATTTGTTAAAAGGATAAATCTCATGTTCAGTGCTCTTACCACAATTAAAAAAAAAAACCAAAGGAGGCAGTATCTGTAAATCCCGTTTCAGTGATTTATCCACTATAGGATTAAATACTTCTTCCATTATAAAAAAAAAAAAAAAAAAGTTCATACCCCCCTAAGCAAGTGGGCAGAGAGGAGTTTATCTGTGGGGGAACCAACCACTGGTAGTGAAGGCCTTTTCCTGGTGTGAGGAGATCCTCTGAGGGGCTCTGGTCCATGGCAAGAAAGCCAGGCCTACATTCTACCCTGACCATGCCCCCAAAATCCTTCCTGACCCATCAGTGTGATAAAAGAAGAGACTAAGGCAAAGTAGTGTAAAGATTAACTGCATGGGGTTGGTGGGGGTGGGGGAGGTGGACCAATGCTTCTGGCTTTAAGAACAGAAATATTCAATGTCAAGCTCCAGAGGAACAGACCCACATTCAAGCAATCACTTGGATGTAGTTAGAGACTGAAAGGTCTTTACACACTATTCACACAACTAAGGGCCTAGGACGGACGCCCCAGACCAGCAGGCCCTGTCCTTGTTCTTGTCGATCAATCATCACACAGATTAATACATCCGTCAGTCCATCAACTACATAGTCACCTAACTGCACAGCTTTCCAGCCCTCTTTTTGTCTCCTTGGTTCACAAAAATTTAGCTGTAATGCTGCAAGGCTAAGCTCTAAATACATCATGTGCAAAAACATCCCTGGGCCATTAGTCAAGTCATAATTTCTGGCATGCAAATTAAGCAACTTGACTATGCTTATTTCGCAGTGAATCCTTTGTGTTCCTGATTACCGCTGCTCGCCTTCCTAAGTACTTTTTAAAAAATCCAGTTTATTGTTATTAACTTAGTTAAGTGTAACAATGGTGTCAGGGTTATATTTAAAACAAAAGTCAGTTTTTTGAGATGTATACACTGAGGTACTTGAAGGTAAAATGGCATACTATCTAGGATTAGTTTTAAAATGGTTCCATAAAAGGATACACATTAAGGTGAGAATATGGTGTTTCTGATCGCTTATCTGTATTCTCTAATTTTCTATATTGCTCATATACTGCGTCTGTAATTAAAAATTTTTTTTAAAGATTTTATTTATTTATTTGACAGAGAGAGACACAGCCAAAGATGGAACACAAGCAGGGGGAGTGGGAGAGGGAGAAGCAGACTTCCCGCGGAGCAGGGAGCCCGACGCAGGCCCAATCCCAGGAGCCTGGGACCATGACCTGAGCCAACAGCAGACGCTTAAGGACTGAGCCACCCAGGCGCCCCTGTAATTAAAATTTTAATTAAAAAATACTTCCACAAAGGCAAAACTGAAAAAAAGGATAGATGATGTAAATTCTTGTTGAATTTGGGTGATGGGTATAAGGAGTTTAATTGTACTATTCTCTTTACTTCTTAAAAATGAATGCTATATTTTTAAAAATCTATTTCCGAAACTTATTTGAAAAGTCAATTTAGCTGGAAATCAATTTCCTCATCTAAATCAAAAGCATTCATTCATTTAATCGGTCAGTCAGCCACTATAGAGAGAGAGCCAGGCACTAAATATAAAGGAGGGAAAAGGAGCTGAACTCAACAACTCTCAAGCACGGCTGTGTATCAGAAATATCTTTGGAACCTATAAAAAAACACAGATGTCAGGGCCCAATCCCAGATCAAGAACAAGAATGTCAACTACATTTTTAAAAATATACATGAATGGATAAAAAACAAAACTATAAGGAAATACAATTAGTTCTGAAGCACAGGGTAGTTTCAAGGAGATAAGCACAATGCTTTTTCCTTGTCGTTACATACCTAAGTTCAAAAACACTTCTAACCTAATGACACTCAGAAAAAAAAAAATATTAGGGGGCGGGGCGCCTGGGTGGCTCAGTCCTTAAGCGTCTAAGCTTCTGCCTTCGGCTCAGGTCATGATCCCGGGGTCCCGGGATCGAGCCCTGCATGGGGCTCCCTGCTCTGCGGGAAGCCAGCTTCTCCCTCTCCCACTCCCCCTGATGGTGTTCCCTCTCTCGCTGTGTCTCTATCAAATAAATTAAATCCTTAAAAAAAAAAAAGGAAAAAACTAGGTCTTTTCTGACATAATAAGATTTCATATGGGTGATTTTTAATGTTCTTATTTATACATCTACTTTTTCTGTCTCCTTTTTCGATAAAGTGTATGTATTATATTACATAGTGAGAGAAAAGCACTTAAAGTGCTATTTTTTTAAAACCAAAATGAGATACTACTACGTACCCACCAAAATGCCTATCATTAAAAAGACCCCAAATGCCAAAGTGTTGAAGAAGCTAGGCAGCAAGTGGACAGAACTCACACATTGCTCTGGGTGTACAACCCATTTTGGATTACCAGTTAGCAGTTTCTACTACAGTTAAGCATACGCTTGCTTACCCTATGACCTTCAATTCCCCTTGAGGTATGTCCTCTAGCAAAACAAGCAAATAGGCTCACAACAGTGATCATAGCAGCTTTACTCCTCATGGCTAAAAACTGCAAACAACCCATATGTTGATCAACATGACAAGGAATAAACAAATGATGTATTTGAGTAAAGGAATTCCACAGCAATTAAAATTCACTGAGTCGTGCAACAACATGGAGAAATCTCATAAATATGCTACTTTGTGAAAAAATAGGTACATTTATGTGAATATCAAAAATAGGAAAGACTAACAGATGACAGAAATCAGACGAGAGGTTCCAGCAGGGTCCCAGGGATGAGCACTACATATGGGCAGGGGTTTGAGAGAGCTTCTGAGATCTGGGCTGCGTTCTTTAGAGGGACTGTAACAAACAACAGGTCTATAAGTACCCAAAAATATACCTAGCTGAACACTTGATATTTGTGCCTTTTAATATATGTTAATTGTGCCTCCATTTTTTAAAAATCAGAAAAATGTTACGTTTAAGAGTTGCCACAATTTGTAGCTATAATCCCAATTAGAGGTTCTAGGAAATCATACCTTTTTTTCCCATAAATATTTTTACATTTCCTATTCTAAACTAGGAGACAACTTATATTTATTGAATGTTTTCTGATGCCAGACTGTGTTAAACCCTTGACACCTACACTGACATAATCCCCAGAATCCTATGAGGTTTTGTCTGTTACCCGCATTTTACAGATGAGGAAACTAAGATTCAGTAGGGTTGAGGAACTTGCCCGGGGCCACAAAGACAATAAGGAAGAGAACCAGGATTTGAAACCAACTCTGTTACTCCAAAACTAATGGCTTCCTCACATCCTAAAGCTTCAAATTCCACATCACTCTGTCCAACACCTACCTTTTGACAAGCCCCAAATATGTAAGACTTTTCCCATCGACTTCATGTCCATCCCCAGTTCACCTTGCTAAAGAGAAATCCCTGAGTAACAGTTCTTACTAGTGTCTCTCCTGCCTTTGAGGGAAGGAATCGAACTTGGATGTAGGAAAACCTTTATATGGCCCCCTTTTATCATTAATCTGCATATGCACTTGTCATTAACTGACTGACACTTTCTCATCCTTCCCAGATAATTGTAACCCACATCACTTTTTTTTTTTTAACTAGGGCAGGAATCTTTTAGAGCCTGGAACACATCTGATTAGGTCTCCGTGTCTTCCCATGATAAGCCCAACAAAAACCAGCCTGGGCAGCAGCCCACTTGATGCTCCTTCCCCAGTTCTATAGTTCACCCAGGTCCAAGCTGTCCGAGGAAGCTCTTCTGTCCAACTTATGACTCTTATGACTTCAACACACACGTGTCCTGCCAGTATCCTTGCTCTTCCAGTCCTCCCCGAGGCACAATCAGCTGCCCCCTGTATCTTGCAGGTCAGTCAAGGTTTAGAAAGGATAATCACCCTTGATGTTGCCAAGGTTTTTTGGAAACAGCTTCTATCTCTTTTGGTCCCAACAGCCTGTTATACTCTCACCCATGACTCTAGGTTTGAGTTCAAGGTCACTGAGCCAAAGACAGATTGACCATGAAGCCAATAAGGTTCATCTTTGGTCTCCTCACCTGCATGGCTCCTTCCAAGGTCCCACACCTAATTCTGTATATTCTTTTACCTAAAGAGAATCTCCAAATTGTATAAGCTTCAGGCACCCACAAAACTTGCATTTGCCCTCACCTCTGAATCATATGGTCATTTTGTTGCTACAAGCAACAGATCTGTGATAAACCATTCACCCTGTAAATTAAATTGATTTAAAAGGAGAAATACTTGGGGTGCCTGGGTGGCTCAGTCAGTTAAGCGTCTGCCTTCGGCTCAGATCCTGATCTCGGGGTCCTGGGGTCGAGCCCCATGTCCAGTTCCCCGCTTACAGGTAGCCTGCTTCTCCCTCTCCTCTCTGCTCGTGCTCTCTCTCTCTCGCTATCTCTCTGTCTCTCAAATAAGTAAATAAACTCTTAAAAAATTTTTTTAAATAAAAAAAGGAGAAATACTTAAGATGAGAGAACCACGTTATGACCAATAAGTATTAGAAAACTGGGAGTTCAGGGACACACATTAACATCTTTCTGCTTAATTTCACCTACTATTGATAATATATTATCTATTTGATGATCGAATCAGCAATATACTCCTTAGGGGCTTGCTGTTGGCTAGGTCATCTTTTGGTTGTTGTTTTAAGGTCTGAAGTTTCTTTAATTTTGAAAGTGGAAGATTGAAGAGAAAAATTTTTAAAATGTGAATACAAGCAAAATGAAAAAAACTTCACTACATAGAAATTTCACATGTGTCCCTGTAGCAGCAAAACTGCTTTAGAAAAACCAGATTACCATAGGCCATATGATAGGCCCATAAAAAGAAAAGGGGGCAAAATCAGCACAACTATTATGACCTATCATATATGTGAAATGTGCTCAGAATAAATGCTGGCTTAGCATCTCCTTTGGTTTCCTAAGAGGTACTCGATCATGATTGCCTAGTTTAAAAAAAAGCATTAGTTATGAAACTAGTCATGTTCCCCCTGGCAATGTTTCCCCAGTTGGCACATTTAAGAGTGACATTCAACTTTTTTATTTTATTTCATTTTTTTACATGAAAGGAATAAAGTTTGCTTTAAGCACTGATACACCCCCACCAATTAATCCAATTAATAAAACCAAAATAGGGGTAGAGGAGAAAGCCCCCATGTAATACAAAATAAGAATTTACAAAGAAGAAATAACATAAACAGAAAATTATAAAAATCATAAGAAACAACTTTGCACAAAGTTCTACACAAATGACTTTAATAAAAATCTGGCAAAATGTAGCTTTTCACTTAAAAAACCTTTGCTAATACTAACACCAAGAGATGAATGCTCTAAAGAGACTCATTTGTACAAATGAAACAATGTGTGGGGTGTAAAAAAAATTTTACCCCCCCCCATAAGCACCAGACCCATACCATTTTACTAGAAATTCTATCAAAACTTGAAATTGAAGAAGGAAGGGAGGAAGGGAAGAAGGAAGTAAGTAGGTAGCTAATACCCTCATCTCAAGGACCAATTGCAAAAGTCTACCCTCACTTTTGGCAGACAGGTTCCAGCACCACATTATGACCAGCCAACGTTTAGTGCGTGCATAAATGCAAAGGTGACTCAACTGTGAAGCTACTAATGGAATTCGCCCTCATACACCGAAGGGGGGGAAAATATATTCATCACCAAAGATGCTGAAGGAAGCACAAAAAAGTCCACTTTCATTCTTGATTTAAAAGAACAAGAATCAACAAATACGTAACATAAGCTGGAGAGCTAGATCAAAGGCATACGGGGCATACTGGGAAGACACTGAAAGCCCCACAGCCTGTCCCCAGCCACAATGGCAGCCAGCACCACCGGCATCCGGCACTGGACCGGAGTGGAAACCAACACAATTGGACAAGGGAAAGAAAGAAAGTATAAGCTGGAAAAGAAAGAAAATACAAACTAAGTTGAGTAAGAAGTCATTAAACCATCACTATTTGAAGTTAAAATAACTACTTATCTGGAAAAAAAAAGGAAAGAAAAAAGAAATCTATGGTATGAGAATTCTTACCTTTATATCCTTCTATGTTCCTAAAATCAAAAACCTTCCAGCCTTGAATGACACACTGGCCAGATGGACCTAACAGATATATTCAGAACATTCCACCCTAAAGCAGCAGAGTACACATTCTTTTCAAGTGCACATGGCACATTCTCCAGAACAGATCACATCCTGGGTCAAAAATCAGGCCTCAACGAGTACAAAAAGACTGAGATCATGCCACGCATATTCTCTAACCACGATGCTATGAAACTAGAAGTCAACCACAAGAAAAAATTTGGAAAGACCATAAATATGTGTAAATTAAAGAACATCCTACTAAAAAATGAATGGGTTAACCAGGAAATTAAAGAAGAAATTAATAAATACATGGAAGCAAATGAAAATGAAAACATGACAGAACAGAACCTTCAGGATGCAGCAAAGGCAGTCCTAAGAGGGAAGTAAAACAATACAGGCCTTCTTCAAGAAGTAAGAAAAATCTCAAATATACAACCTAACCTTACACTAAAAGAGCTAGAAAAAGAACAAAAAAATGAAGCCAAAAGCCAGCGGAAGAAGGGAAATAACAAAGATTAGAGCGGAGATAAATGATATGGAAACTAAAAAAAAAAAAAAAAAAACAATAGAACAGATCAATGAAACCAGGAGCTGGTTCCTTGAAAAAATTAATAAAATTGATAAACCCCTAGCCAGACTAATCAAAAAGAAAAGAGGAAGGACCCAAATAAAATCACAAACGAGAGAGAGAAATAACAATAAATAACCACAGAAATACAAAAATGAACTATTGGGACTTCATCAAGATAAAAAGCTTCTGCACAGCAAAGGAAACAATCAACAAAACTAAAAGGTAGGAGACACCTGGGTGGCTCAGTCGATTGGGTGTCTGTCTTCAGCTGGGATCATGGTCCCGGGGTCCTGGAATCGAGCCCTACATCAGGGTCCCTGCTCAGAGGGGAGCCCACTTCTCCCTCTGCCACTCCCCCTGCTTGTGCTCTCTCTCTGTCAAATAAATAAAATCTTAAAAAAAAAAAAAACTAAAAGGTAACTTACGGAATGGGAGAATATATTTGCAAATGACATATCTGGTAAAGGGTTACTATCCAAAATCTATAAAGAACTTATCAAACTCAACACCCCAAAAAAACAAATAATCCAGTAAAGAAATAGGCAGAAAACACGAATAGGAATTTTTCCAAAGAAGACATCCAGATGGCCAATAGGCACATGAAAAGATGCTCAACATCACTCATCATCAGGGAAATATGAATCAAAACCCTGATGAGATACCACCTCACACTTGTCAGAATGGCTAAAATTAACAAGTCAGAAAGCGACATATGTTGGCAAGGATGTGAAGAAAGGAGAACTTACACTGTTGGTGGGAATGCAAGCTGGTGCAGCCACTCTGGAAAACCGTATGGAGGTCCCTCAAAAAGTTAAAAATAGAACTACCCTATGATACAGCAATTGCACTACTAGGTATTTACCCAAAGGATATAAAAATACAGATTTGAATGGGTACATGCACCCCAATGTTATAGCAGCATTATCAACAATAGCCAAACTATGGAAAGAGCCCAAATGTCCACTGACTGATGAATGGATAAAGAAGATGTGTATATATACATAATAGAATATTACTCAGCCATAAAAAAGAATGAAAGCTTGCCATTTGCAAGGACATGGAGAGAGCTAGAGAGCATTATGCTAAGTGAAATAAGTTAGTTAGAGAAAGACAAATACCATATGATTTCATTCATATATGGAATTTAAGAAACAAAACCAATGAACATAGTAGGAAAAATGAGAGGCAAACCAAGAAACAGACTCTTAACTACAGAGAACAAACTTATGGTTATCAGAGGGGAGGTGGGGTAGATGGGCTAATTAGGTGATGGGTATTAAGGAGGACACTTAAAGAGATGAGCACTGGGTGGTGTATGTAAATGATGAATCACTAAATTCTACACCTGAAACTAATATTGCACTGTACGTTAACTAGCTAAAATTTAAATAAAAATTTGGAATGAATGAATGAACAAAAAAAATAAAATCAAAAGCTTTTCAATATACAAACAACAATCAGAAGATATGATGAAAGAAGCCACTCCAGTTACAATAGCAACCAGAAATATAAATTTAAGAGGAAATATGCAAAACTCATCTGAGAAAAACTTTAAAACATCCCTGAGGGATATGAAAGAACACCTAGACAAATGGAAAGACATAATGTCCTTGTAGAGTCTTACTCAACATAGATAATGTCAAGCTGCCCTCGGAAAATTTATACATCTCATACAAGTCCAATAAAAATAGTTGCATTTCCTCTGGATCATGGACAAGCTGTATCTCAAGATTGTATGGAAAAAGAAGCAAGCAAGAATAAACAGGAAGATCCTGTGAAGGGAAAGCAATGAGGACAATAATCCCTACTGGATATTAAAACAATCTATTAAATCTATTAAACTATTAAACAATAATTAAAACAACATGATGGTACATAAGAAGATAAGTAAACATACGGAACAAAATAGAAAGTACAGAAATAGATCCAAACAAATATAGGAAATTAAGGATGCACTACAAATCAGTTGCATAGAGATGAACTTTTTTTTTTAAAGATTTTATTTATTTATTTGAGAGAAAGAGAGAATGAGAGATAGAAAGCATGAGAGGGAAGAGGGTCAGAGGGACAAGCAGTCTCCCCACTGAGGAGGAAGCCCGATGTGGGACTCGATCCCGGGACTCCAGGATCATGACCTGAGCCGAAGGCAGTCACTTAACCAACTGAGCCACCCAGGCGCCCGAGATGAACTTTTTAACTGGGTTTTCCACAACTGGAAAGCCATCTGGACAAAAACACCAGAATAAAAGAATCAGTGGTCTAGAACTACAGTTAAAAAGAGCGATTCGCACTCATATAATGAAATTTCTTGTTAAAAAAGAAGAAAATTTCTAAGTAATAAATGGAAAGGACAACAGGATATGGGGGAAAACACAAGGCTCAGAACAGTGTTTACTGTATGTCGTCTTTGGTATTAGTAAGTCAAAAAATCACAAACATTTGTATTATAATAGATGTTTGCAATAGCATGAAGAAACACTGCAACAATCCATAAGAAACTAACAGGGAGTAGAGGTAGAAAGCAATGGGTGGAAGCTATACTTATCAAAGCACATGTTTTTAAATTACTATGATTTTTGTACAATGTGAATGTATTACTTATGCAAAAAAATTAAAATATTTTTTAAAGATGTATAAACCCAAATTTAAAACATTGCCACAAGAACTTGCAGACACATATCCTGTGTGTTCATCTGCTAGCTGTCCCAGAATCACATCAGTCTGATGGCTCAGCGTGTCCTCAAAATTGTAAAGACAAAACAAAGTGAAACTTGACTATAACCACTTTCCGTATAACCCCAGTGTCATCCTTGCATTTCAAATCTTACCCCAAAATACTTATTTTCTAGGTTAGCTTTAGAAGTCTCTGATAATCCCCTACCTCATGTGTATAACTCATGGAAAAGCAGTTTACAGAGAAGGCATTCAAAGATTTTATTTCTGAAAAGGAGTTGGTAGAGGACATCTCTTATTCTTGGGAGAAAAATATAGCACAAAAGAGTATCGGTGAGCAGAGGAATGAGGAGAGAGAAAATATAAAGTTAGAATTCTCTCTTCCCTCAGTTTTCATTCCCTCTGCTCTTATTTTCTTCCCTGGTTGATTCTTGTCTCGTCCATTTATCTTTTCCTGTCCCTTTCCTATGAATTTTTCTCTAGTGTTTGTAAATGTCTTTCACTCTGTGAGTTCACTAAATCCACCATTTCAACTTTCACCCTCCATAAATAACTCCCAAATGTGCACCCATAGCCTGACTTCTTCCCCAAGGCTCACACTTTATATGGCTGCCAAGTCATTCCATCTCTCCACCAACCCACTGCTCTTGTGCAAGGCCCCATGACCTGTAGAAAGATTTATCATGCAAATGGATGTCAAAAGAAAGCTCAGGTAGCAATATTCATATTTAAAAGACTGTAACAAGAGACAAAGAAGGACACCACATGATAATAAAGCAGATAATCCAACAAGATGTAACAACTGTGATTATTTATGCACCCAACATGGGAGGACCCAAATACATAAAACAGTTAAAAACAAACATAAAGCACCGAATCAATAGTTATACAAAAATAGTAGGGGACTTTAACACCCCACTTACATCAATGGCCAGATCATCCAAACAGAAAATCAACAAGGAAAAAATAGCTTTGAATGACACACTGGACTGGATGGACTTAACAGATATATTCAGAACATTCCATCCTAATACAGCAGAATACACATTCTTTTCAAGTGTACATGGAATATTCTCCAGAATATATCACATATTCGGCCACAAAACAAACCTCAACAAACGTAAAACGATCGAAGTCATATGACGCATCCTTTCTGACCACAACACTACTAAACTAGAAGTCAACCACAAGAAAAAATCTGGAAAGACCACAAATACATGGAGGTTAAATACATGTTACTAAACAATGAATGGGTCAATTAGGAAATAAAAGAAGAAATAAAAAAGTACATGGAGGGGCACCTGGGTGCCTCAGTCGTTAAGCATCTGCCTTCGGCTCAGGTCATGGTCCCAGGGTCCTGGGATCGAGCCCCACATCGGGCTCCCTGCTCGGCAGGAGGCCTGCTTCTCCCTCTCCCACTCCCCCTGCTTATGTTCCCTCTCTCGCTGTCTCTCTCTCTGTCAAATAAATAAAATCTTAAAAAAAAAAAAGTACATGGAAACAAATGAAAATGAAAGCACAATGGTTCAACACCTTGGGATGCAGCAAAGTGGTTCTAAGAGGGAAGTTTATAGCAACACAGGCCTACCTCAAGAAGCAAGAAAAATCTCAAATAAACAACCTAACCTTACACCTAAAGGAGCTAGAAAAAGAACAAACAAAACTCAAAACCAGCAGAAGGAAGGAAATAATAAAGATTATTTTCATTTAAATAAATGAAATTGGAATTAAAAAAAAAAAACCAGTAGAACAGATCAATGAAACCAGGAGCTGGTTCTCTGAAAAGATCAACAAAATTGATAAACACCTAGGGGCGCCTGGGTGGCTAAGTCTGTTAAGAGTCCAACTCTTGATTTCAGCTCAAGTCATGATCTCAGGTCGTGAGATTGAGCCCTGTGTCGAGCTCTGCACTGGATGTGGAGCCTGCTTGAGATTCTTTCTCTCCCTCTCCCTTTGCCTCTCCCCCTGCTTGCTCTCTCTCTCTCTCACTCAAATAAATAAATAAATCTTTTTAAAAATTGATACAACATCTAGCCAGACTCATCAATAAAAAGGGGGGGACTTAAATAAAATCACAAATGAAAGCAGAAAAATAAAACCAACACCACAGAAATACAAAAGATTGCAAGAGAATATTATCAAGAATTATATGCCAACAGATAGAACAACCTAGAGGAAATGGATAAATTCCTAGAAACATATAAACTACCAAAACTGAAACAGGAAGAAATAGAAAACTGGAACAAAACAATTACCAACAATGAAATTGAATTGGTATTCAAAAATGTCCTAACAAACAGAAGTCCAGGACCAGACAGCTTCATAGGTGAATTCTACCAAACATTTAAAGAAGAGTTAATACCTACTCTTCTCAAACTATTCAAAACATAGAAGAGGAACGAAAACTACTGAATTCATTCTATGAGGCCAGCATCACCCTGATACCAAAACCAGATAAAGACACCACAAAAAGAGAGAACTACAGGCCAGTATCTCTGATGAACAGAGATCCTAAAATCTTCAACAAAACAGTAGGAGACCGAATCCAACAATACATTCAAAAAAGTCACTCACCAGGATCAAGTGGGATTTATGCCTGGAATACAAGGGTGGTTCAATATTTGCAAATCAAAGTCCCATTACCTTCCAGAATGGCTTGCCATCTACTGTCTCTCCTTTCTCCAATTCCCTCTCCCTCTTCCTGTCTAATCCCACTTCTGCAAAGCTACCAGATTCATCTTCCCAAAACTCTGAGATCCCCTCACCTAAGGAAGTAATTTCTTAGCCTGGCATTTAGGGCCTTTTAGGACTTAAACCTAAATATCTATCCAATCTCAACTCCTACCTCCAATTCATTTTCACTCATTCTAGCCCCAGCCAAACTAAACTGGTCCTTGGGCCCCTAGTGTTTCCTGGGCTCTCTTACCCTCCTGCTTTTGGTTACAATTTCTTCCACCTGATACCCCATTCCTAAAATCATTCAAAATTCTTCACATCAGCAGAACTCCATTTTCCCCTTTTTTCTGTTTTCTTTGAGCCCATGAACCACCAACTCCACCCATTACATGATGCAGGCATTGTCTTAATTGTTTATAAGCAAAGACCAAAAAAAAAAAAAAGTTATATGTCATTTCATGACTCATGAAAGTCATTTAATGTCATTTGAAATGAAATGTCATTTCTAACTTCCTAAAACAAGCTTATACTAAAGGACACAAGGGGAGGCTTATCCTATGGAAGGCAATGGCTTCCCTTAAGAAAAAAAGGACATTAGTTCTTTTTGTTGATCACAGAATGCTTGCCTTTCTTTCTCCTTGAATATGTACCCCAATACACATGCTTCTCTACTGACTAGCGATCTTAGGCACAGGCTCGTTGTATATAACATCAGATGAGCATCAGAGGCTGAACACCATCACACGCTGGGATTTCATCATGCCTGCTGGCATCACATACTTGAGATCTGTTGTGGAGAAGTCATGTGGATTGGCGAGTGACAGGCAAATAAACTCGCTGTCGTGAACACATGAGTCACTGAAAATGAGGATGTTCATTTATTTGAGTAGATTTGTACCAACATCATTGCAGAGGCAGGAAGAGGAAGTGATATATTTGCATGATACACTTACAGATACCAACCTAAACAAAAACCTTACCACACTCGGGCTTTCTGGTCCACTCTGTTTCCCTGTGAAATGCACAAGTGCGGGCAGCCCAGCACACAACACCATAGAAGCACAGAGGGAAGGCCCATCGATTCCAGAAACACTGAGGCAAGACAGGGTGAAGGCTCTGCGACCCTAACAGAAAAACAGACCACGCGCCAGTCTTTCCTTTTGTTCACCAGGTGTCCCCAGAAGTTACAGAAGACATAAGGGCTCTATGGGTTTTATTCCGAGGAACCTTCAGACAACAAAGTAGGACTCCAGGGAATTAATGTCCTTCCCTAGCCAGCCCGAGCTTTGAGGGAAACAGAACCCTGAGGAAGAGAAGCAGGAACACCAGGCCCCTGACCTAGAAAAGTCAGTAAGGAGGTACAGAGGAGAGCTTTCAAACTACTGAGGTTGGCACACCAAGAGAAGGTCCTAAGGGTTTTGCACATCCCCAGGGTATGCAGACATCACTAGGCCACAGAGTCATGTTACATGTTAATTCACGTTACAGATGTAATACTGTAGCTTCCTCCTACTCCAACCCAAGAAAAGGACTCTGTCTAATCACAAGTCCAACAGGCTGTCTCCTTTCCCTGAGCCCCAAGAGCCAATCCTCAACAGAACCACCACTATCAGCCACCCATCTCCCCAGCCTTCTGGGCACCAAGCATGCTTTGGCACCTTGGCCCCTCACCTTCTTCTTCATTCAAAAACTTATCCTGCCCCAAGAGCTTCAGCAAGAAAACAGAGAAGATTGGGAAATGCCATTATAAAACCCCCTAGAGAGGGGAGAAAAGGTGTAGAGGGCTTAAAGGGTGCTGCTACTTGTTGGCAGAATAAAGAACTGATGAAGAACTTTCTTGCTTTCTCTGCTTATGGAGCCAGTGGCCCACAAACAGATAACAATGCTACAGAGACAAATACTACCGAAAGACAGATTAAAAACTGAAAAACTTAAAATTTGTATATGGAATTTATTACAACCAAGATGACAAGGCACTGCTAACAACTAAAAAGAGTTTTGTTATATAATCCATGCCTTTCCCCAAATTCTCAACTGTCCACTCTATGTGTAAAACTTTTCTGAGAAATCTACCCAGTAGCCTGACCCAGTTTTATGATCATTTTTTGCTAAGGAGCTCTTTCTTACACATAACATTTTACTTTAACGTAAGCCAGTCTTTTTGTTCCATCTTTTATGGATATGGAGAGAAAGAGGGATGGCTTCTTCCTCCTAATAATTAACCAACTGTCACATGAATCATCCCTTGGTTTTCTTCCAAATTCAGTCATCAACCTTCACAGGTCTGGTTGGCCACTACAGTCATCCTTTTTGCAAGCTTCAAAATTTCCTCTTTACTATCCTTAATAATAAACAGTAAACCTGGGATTCTCTGTGCCTTGACATCACATCTAAACCACTTTGCATCTGAGCCCTTCATATCTAATGTCACCCTCTTAGCCAACCTTATTTCTATGTTTGTTCCCTTCTACGAACTAAGCTCATTCCCACTGCTATGCAAGCTATTCCCCCATTCCCCAAGTTTAGAAAGCTCTGTCACCTCAGTTAATCCCAAGCCACCTCTACATGACCAGTTCAACACTAACACGTCCACCAAAACATCCTCTCTGATGTCCCCCATCCAGGATGATATCTTGTCATGCTATGGTTATGAACTTTCTTCCTCAAGTTAATTATATTTATTTGTGTGACATTCAATACCATCAGCACCAGCTAGCTTCCGACTGTCACAGGGATGTGTGGAGATTGGTGATATCTCCTTAAGTGGGCCAAGGGTTGCCTGAGGGCATAGTTCAGCATATGACGCAGGTACACAGAAAACACTCGGTAAGCATTTTTCATGCAGAGACCAGGATCAGTGACTGTGAGTGGCTCATCACTGTGGAGTTCAGTGAAGTTCAACATGCTGGTTCTGCCATGAACTGCAGCATCATGGTAGTTTCTGTGCTCGCCCTGGCTTTCCATGCCTGATGGTCTAAAACTCTGCCTTCTGAAGTGGCAAGCCTTTTCCTACCACGTTTCTTTCTTTCTCTTTCTTTGTTTCTTTCTCTCTTTCTTTTTTATAGATATTTTATTTATTTATTTATTTGAGAGAAAGAGAGAGAGAGCACAAGCAGGGGGAGTGGCAGAGGGAGAGGGAGAAGCAGGCTCCCCGCTGAGCAGGGAGCCCAATGCGGGGCTCGTTCCCAGGACCCTGATACCATGACCTAAGCTGAAGGCAGACACTAAACCGACTGAGCCACCCAGGCACCCCAAGGCTGGCTTTTCTATCCCATTCCAAAGCATCCTCCTTGGGTAAAGGATCTTGAATGTCACCCCTCTCTCTGATAGCTCATTCATCAAAACAATCAAGATTACTTTAAATTCTATTCCATTTCCTAGGTTATTTAAAACGCAGCTAAGAGCATTCGGTCAATGATACGGCACTTCCATACGGCACTTCCAATTACATCGGTCATCAGTACAACCCCAAACAATACAACCAAATCTATGCCAAAAACCCAATTACTCAAAAGATTCTCCTCCTTCTAGTTAGTGATCCTTTGGTACACACTGTGAGAAACTCTATCTATTCTCCAGATCAAGAGTGGTGACAAGCTTTCATCAGGAAGACCGACTCCAAAGCAGGCAGCAGTGAGAAGTTGTCTGCAGGTTTGTGTTAAGGACGCTAATCGTGGTTCAGAGGCAAGGACTCATTACCCAGTGATGTCTGCCAGGGTTGTGGGAGGGGTAACAGAGTGGATTTGTTGACCTGTTATTTGGAATAGGATACAATCAAAAGCTTTACTGAAATAAAGGTACATTCAATTTTCCTATTCTCTACATGGTTTATGTATCTGTAATAGAATAATTTGCCCCTTTTTAAATTTTGAATAATTTTCTGTTAGTGTCTCTCAGTTATCAAGATGAGAAGTACTTGGGGCGCCTGGGTGGCTCAGTCATTAAGCATCTGCCTTTGGCTTGGGTCATGATCCCAGGGTGCTGGGATCAAGCCCCACATCGGGCTCCCTGCTCAGCGGGGAGCCTGCTTTTCCCTCTCCCTCTGTCTGCCATTCGCCCTGCTTGTGCTCTCTCTGTCAAATAAATAAATAAAATCCTTAAAAAAAAAAAAAAAAGAAAAGTACTGAACTAGAAGTACTGGAGGTGTACTTGTTCTCCTGAGGAAAGCAAATGAGAAAATCAACTCCCTTTTTCATCATTCTATACCCCAGTAGTTCCCCAGAAACTTACAAAATAAGCAATGTTGATTATAAAAGAGGAAGATTTTAATCCCAGATATAAAAACTAATCATGAAATTAACCATGTGTTTATACCTATTTTGAAGCATAAACGGAGTGGAAGAAGGGACATTGTAATCAGCTGTCAGTCAACACTGCAGAGAAACTAAGAGGCATTTATAATTAATAGGCAGAGTTTCATTTTAACAACTAACGTTATTTTTTTAAAAGATTTTTTTTATTTATTTGAGAGACAGTGTGCAGAGAGGCAAGAGAGAACATGAGTGGAGGGGGGAGGGGCAGAGGGAGAGGGAGAAGCAGGCTCTCCACCGAGCAAGGAGCCTGATGTGGGGCTCGATCCCAAGACCCTGAGATCATGACCTGAGCTGAAGGCAGACGCTTAGCCCACTGAGCCTCCCAGGCGCCCTAACAACTAACATTTTAACATCTCATTCACTATACTGTTGACCCATTTCTTGGCTGACAGCCCACATTAACTTTGTTGACTTGGACATGACTAATGTGATTAAACAAGAAATCCCACAATAGAGAAACATCTGTAAAACTTCATTGTCAAATGAGCCATTAAATCAATTAAAATGTCAACCTTAATGTTTGGCATTGATGTAGAATATCTTTTATTACAATCCTAAATATTCTCAATAGAGTGATTTCTTTAAAAGTTCTGCTGATGATTTGAAATTGGAAATGTTATGAGCTTCCTAGTATGTGACAAAGCCAACATTCAGCAGAGGAGTTCCCATTTGTGGAAGAGTTACCACAACTTCTAAAGGGAGAACTGAGAAGGCACCGATTGACCAGAGGAGCAAATAAAGGGAGAACTGAGAAGGCACGGATTGACCAGAGGAGCAAATAAGGAAGGTATAGTTTAGGCAGGGAGTGGCGGCAAGGGATTTTGAATAGGAAAGACAAATTGAATTCGGATTTCTTTTCAGTTGGCCTTCCACTAATTCTATGATTTGAAACAAGTTACCTGAACTCCTTCACCTATAGTTTACTCATCAGTTTAGTGAGAATTAACAAGACCTTCGTCGTGTAAATAGTTTTGCACAATGGAGCCATTGTTTAATGGTGGTGATTATTGTTGTTATTATTGATAGGTTGTTGTCTATAAGGTAGAAACAAAATGGAGCAGCTTTGTTCTTTTGACTGGGGTTTTCTCTGAGGGGTAGGGCAGACAGAGGAGTGTGTTTAAAAGCAAAACTAACTTCATAGAAAATAGGAATAGGGCACAAGGTATGTCACCTACTTTGTTAGTGCTATGTGACAAGAAAAATTATCCGAAAAAAAAAATAGTATGTTTTAGGAGCTTCCTAACAGCTTTCTTAAGATGCGAGCCTATCACTTGCCTTCCACCATCACTTCGCAATGCAGAGAAGACCTTAGTCTGACCTGACCTTTTACCTTCTTTCCTGCCACAACCACTCCTTCCTGCTTACTTACTGTTGGCCAGAATTAAGTGCTAAGTCATCTCCTTTCAGAGGTTAGAGTACATAGTTCTATACAAGTCTCCAGTCCAGTCCAAAGTAAAGCTCCCTCCAAAACAGTATTTTCATCAGATTATGAGGCAAAGTTTGAAGGAAGATTCCCTTGTCTCACCTTTACCTTTCCTTAAAGAACAGGCCTTCTCTCCCCCATCCAGTGTTGTCTGCTAACCCTGTTGTTCACAAGCCTTGCCTCACATTCCATCCTTCCCCATATCAGCCACCAAAGACTGGAAATCAAGTTCTGGTCCTTCAAGGGCCTATTTATTAGAAAACTAAGAAAAATTACGCTAACAGTATTGGGTACCAAGAGATGAACGCATTAGTCTCTAAGAGCAGTGGTTTGCAAAGGAGTGGACAGAGGTTAGGGCAAGAGACAGGATTTTGCTCTCAGGGGACATTTGGCAATGTGTGGAGACACTGCTGATTGTCACATTAGGGGTGCATTACTATTATCTAGTGGGATACTGCTGAAGATCTTACAACGCATAGGACCTCTCTCCATGACAAAGGATTATTCAACCCAAAATGTCAGTAGTGCTGAGGCTGAGAATCCTGCCTCTAAGAGATAATATATATTTTGATTAACAACTCTTGTTCCATAGGTTCAAGTTTTAATTCCGGGCACTGGTCAGACTCAACAGAGATGTGTTTCAGAGCAGGTAACCATCAATCACACCCTTGAGACAAATATTTCGTTTTTATTTATATAAAACTAGTTCTATGCATCAGACTAGACTCTAGTGGAGCAATTCTTGATATTTTATTTAGTTGGGTTTTTTAAAATTTTTATGCTTAAAATATAAGTGTAACCAAAAAATACGAGTTTAACAAAGAAAAAAGATACCCATTGTCATATTTGCTTCAGATATTCTTTAGAGAAAAAAATTAGAGATACAGTTAAAGCCCATCTCCCCATCCTTCCTCCTCCCTCCTAGAAGATAACCATTAACCTGTGGTATACATCAGTTTCACATATATTATATACTTATCTACATCTATCTACATAATTACATAGTATCTGCTTATAGTAGTAATTTTAAATAAATGTTTTTATACTATACATTTTCTTTTTGCTCAACATTAATATTTGTGTACTTTGTTCTCTTCACATAAATCCAGTTAATTCATTTGAACCAGCTCACATACTAATTTTCCTCCTGATGAGTGACTGCATTGTCCCCACATTTTCACTATTTGTATCCACTTGTAGCAAGTCTCCTAATACATACATGCTGAGAGTTTGAATAGGTTTGATATCTTAGAGAAGTGGAAGTGAGGGACTATAGACTAAATTTCATGTAATATGAAAATTTCATGTAATAAATTTCATGTAACAAATATCATGGACTATTGCACTTAGAAATACAGACGACTAATCCTATGGTTTACAAACAAATAAAGGATCAAAACTTTGTCTTGCCCAGAGCTGTATTAAGCTGTGAGGATAAAAATTTATGTTATGCTAGTGAATTTTTTTCAGAATCACCTGCTATTAAGTCATTTTTGTTCCAGGAACAAAAACTGTACCCCATATGTCCAGTAAAGCAGTATCAATAAATAAATAAACATATCTGTAGACCATGACTGAATCTCGGTTCAAACAAATCAATTATAAAAACATATTTAAACTGTTAGGGGAATTTATATATGGACTGTGATTAGATGATATTAAAAACTTAAGTTTGAGTTAACTTAGTAGCACTGTGGCTATTTTTTAAAATCCTTTTTTTAAAAAATGCATGAAAAGATATGAAATCTTATATTGATTGCCTTGATTATTTTAGCAAAAAATAAGAAGGCACAGATGAATCAAGTGTGGCAAAATCTTGACAAATATTGCCTATATCAGGTTCATTCTAGTATTTCTCTACTTTCGTGTATGTTTGAAAATTGTCATCATCATCATCACCACCCTCAGGCACACGATTTACGAACAGAGGCAGACTAATAAGAGCAGGTAGACATTTGGCAGTGATAAGGAAAATCTCACTCTATACTCCTTCCATATCCCATAACTGGATTATTCTTCTCTCTATAACTAGCTAGACAAGTTCCAGTATTTTATCAGCAAGACAACCATTAAATGCATTACACTCCATATCCATGAGGACAGCAGATACTAACTTGTATTCAGGGAATTTACACCAACACAATACTACTAAATCAACTTAGTTGATTTAAACAGACTATCAAACACCCCCACCCCCCACCCCCCAGCCTGCCCAGTGGGGTGCCTGGGTGGCCCAGTAGGTTAAGCAGCTGCCTTCGGCTCAGGTCATTATCCCGGGGTCCTGGGATCAAGCCCCCATTGCATCGCTTTGGGCTCCTTGCTCAGCAGGGAGTCTGCTTCTCCCTCTCCCTCTGCCTCCCCCTGACCCCCGCTCTCTCTCACACACTCTCTTCCTCTCTCTCTCAAATAAATAAAATCTGAAAAAAACAAAACAAAAGAGCCTGCCCAAAACAAAATGAGTATTGAAAATGATATTCAAATTTCTGTCACAAAATATTATCCCACATTTTCTATAAATGCAAGAGATTTAATATTGATGCAAACAATGTTGTACCAGTATCAACATGGTTAATCAAGTGTCACAGAAAGAATTCCAAAAGTAAAATCAGAGGGAAATGTTAGGCAGCCTGAATTCTCTCTGAATGGGTGTAACATCAGAAGTTTCACTATAGCATTTTGTCCTCTGTGTGTGTTTGGGTGGAGGAAGAGATGGGGAATGGGGGTAAGACATACAGGGCAAGAGAGAAATTTAGCATGGGGGTTTAATTAACAATAGGCCACGTGACCCCAAATCCCTATGTGTGGTGCCTGCTGGAGTGGGGCAAAGGGGAGGACCTGAGGACGTGGTATGCATTTCCCATGCAGATATTGCTAAGTCAGGCCAGTGGCACATTCTAGAGGACAGTGCCAAAATGACTGAGCCATGGCTTCTATTTATTTGTATTGTTTGTGACACCTCTAGGACAAGGGCAAACTCGGGCCTTTCTTCCTGCCTGTTGACTTTTGGTGCTAAGCATTCAAAATGTCCTAGTAATATAATGCAATTTATAGTGGAACTGATCTCCGGTTCTGAAAATGGCATAATGAATTACATTCACTACAAGTACAATCCTAATTACTAACTAATTGCAGTCTATTGCACAATAAATCCTCGAAATCAGTCCAGTATCCAAGGATGAGGTGGGTGGCTCTTAACAGTCAATGGTCCCTTGCACTATTTACAACAGAGTAAGATAAAAGTTGATAAAATCTCAATCAGACCATGTTCCTGGGTCTGAGGAGATTCACTTGTCCCATGGCTGGAGTGGTGAAGCACATCTGCCTTCAGAAAACAAACTAGGGTAGAGGGTAACTACACTGTCCACTGAAGTTGAATGTTCAGTATAACATAGTTACTTAAAGAGGGGGAGAAAGATTTATCCTCAGTGTTGTAGTAACAGTGAGGAAATGCCCTTAAAACTGGAAGAAGGTGCAATAACAGGGCTTCTTAAGGAGATCTTGCTCATGAACCTATCTGAAGCTCAATCAATAAAGGAGACTGGGCGCCTGGGTGGCTCAGTTGGTTAAGCGACTGCCTTTGGCTCAGGTCATGATCCTGGAGTCCCAGGATCGAGTCCCACATCGGGCTCCCTGCTCGGCAGGGAGTCTGCTTCTCCCTCTGACCCTATCCCCTCTGATGTGCTCTCTCTCTCTCATTCTCTCTCTCAAATAAATAAATAAAATCTTTAAAAATAAAAAAAATAAAGGAGACCATTTTTTAATAGGAGACCCAGCAGAAGATGGCTGAAGACAGGAGAGAACAATTTAACCACAAAGATAATATTTCCCTAGGTTCAGCTTTCAGTTGGCTTATTAATAAAAGCACAAGAGAAATATAATGCAAGAGGGGTTTAACTGGAGAGAGAGACTCAAAAAGTGTGTCCAAAAATATCCTTCATCAAATAAAAGAGCAACAGAAGAAATATCTGGTGAAAATAAACATAACTATTTTCCCTGATTAGCCATTCTCTCCCTCTCAGTTTCCCGAACCTATCATCAGCACTATAGCACTCAGACATCTCCAGATCACACCTGCACTTCTGGGACCCTTGGCCTGCCTGTGACCCTTGCGTCAACTTTGACCCACTCAGCATTGACTGGCGCTCTTGTTGGCAGCCATACAGAGACCTGAGGCTCCAGAGGCAGAAGACTGCAGCAGCCGGGCACACAGTGCTCTGTGTGTTTTGTGTTTCATCACCCTCGGCCAGTCTGTCTAGGAGGAAGATATTCCCTCTCTGCTGACTCCAAACACCAGGGTATATCAACAAGGCACACACCCCATACCAGGGCTACCCAGGCAGGATGTAAATCAGGATGGGAGTGGAGGTGCATCCCATGCACAGTTGTGGGATTAACAGAGATGAAAGCAGCATGTATCAGAGACTAAATTAGATCCCACGTTGTCCTTTGCTTATGCACCTACTTGAGCATTTATCACAGTGAGCTGTTGGATACCTGTCTCCTCACAGGAACCATAGCTTAATCATCTATAGATATCTCATCAACCTTACAGGTAGCAAAGGCTCAGTAACTGCAATAGTCATTGCCAATTTCACGGCTAAAAGGAAGGACAGCTACTCTGAATGAAAGAAGATAAATTTGGTAGCCTTTAGCCTTATTCTAAACCATTATGATTTATATTTTCTCCTCTTGTTCACTTCCACTCTTTCCTGGAGGTACCATGGAAAAGATAGATGCATGGCAAAAAAAAAAAAAAAAAATCCAACAAGTGATAATATTCACTTCAGTACAGGCTAAAAAATCTAAACCAATGCTAAGAACACCCTCACCTAGTGATTTTTAATCCTCTTAACCTACCAAATTGGAAAGCCTTGTGCCCTTTTAAATTCACGGCCCAAGACATGCACCACCACCACCCCAATCCATAGGGCTCCATAGAATTTCACTCAAGATCAGTGACAGCCCAAAGTCTCACCAAGCACAACAGAAAACCAGCAATAAAGTTGTTGTCTCCTTAAATCATAAGGATACACATTTAAAAATGTACCCAGAAAAATAAAAAATTAGTAGATCTGCTATGTCCAAGAGAAGGTATCTGACAACTGTATAGCCAGAAATATCCAATCTTGGTAAAATGTTACTGGTGCTAATACCTGATGTTCAAGTATACACATAAAGATCTACTAGTTGTTTCAATCATTTGAACATAACAATCCAATTACACAAAATGAGTAGATGTTTTCACTCAAATAGTTTATTTCCAAAATGCGTTGTGGTATACAGTTTCTACAGTTCCTTTCAGACAAGCCTCCAGAAGATAAATTACTCCTAGTGAAGTGTTTGACATTTTGATTATCTTTAATCCTAAATTAGATGGGCACAAAATTGTTTCTACATTATTTCTGACAAACAAATAAAGGCTTATTAGTCTTTTAATTAAGTCAAGTGACTTATTTATTCTTAATTTCATAGTCATCCCTTCCATAGAATTCTACTTCCCTATGAACCCCGTGTCTTAAACAATTCTTAAAATTCTTACCCGAAGTAAAAGGGTTTATTGGAACAACGGCAAAGCACTAATAGGCAGAGGCACTAGTGAGCTCAGTTGACTTTAACTCAATTCTAACAAAAATTAACAAGTGTTTTTACTATAGGACTTTTCTGAGCCTTTGTCACTATGTAATATTACCTTCCAAAAGCAAGGTGTCACATGTGGTGATTCCCAAGCTTATTTCACGGGGGGGGGGGGGGGTAATTATTTATTTCATGCATTACCAATCAGCCTTTAGTAGGAAAGGGTTTATCTTGAGGAACATTTTTGAGAACCACAAATTAGAATAAGGTGCTAATAAAACCTCAAAAATAGGTTTCACTCCAAGATAGTCCAATTAGCATTATTTTCTTAAACCCATTTACTTAAAACCATTAACTACATCTTTAAAACTACAGGCAACCACCTTTAAATGTATGCCTTTAGAATGCCCTATAAGAACACATAGATGAACTAGCACATTATTACCACCTTCACAGTGAAAACTCATTCAAAACTCAGGCAGCTGCTATTCTGCATAAAGAACAAAATTAGGAATGACCCAAGGCCTATAGAATGCACTGCTTTCTATTTCAAGTTCAAACTGGGTAGATGTAAATGTATCCAATTTGGATATCTTGACCATCATAAATGAAAAAGAAGACTTACCAATAGAAGCTGAGTTTTTAAGACCCGACTCCTTTGGGACTCCTTTTTCAATTCGTATTGTGGCCCACTGTTTAAAAACAAGTAGTGTTGTTAATGTAGACTGTTCCATAGACATGATGTAAAATACTCAAACCTTACTTACGCAGAAATGAAATTAAACATTAAGCCCCAGCACTCTCTGAATTCGAGATGCCCTAGTAAACCTCTGAGGTAGGAGTATTCCAAGGCTCAAATACACCCTTATATTCGTCACTGATCATGCTCTAATAAAATAAAATAGGCTTGCAGAAGGAGGCAGTCGACACTTGGGGAGCTGGAAAGGAAGTGGTGAAATCGCTAACCAAAGACACCACCTGGCCACCTGGTCACTTGCCTCTATTGAGATACACAGGGAAAATGTTATTATGAGAAACCACAGCTTTGTGAGAACTTAAGAACAGGAAAAATCAATTCCCATTTTTGTTTTCAATGTACGTAGGCGTATAAAGAAATATATCAAGATGTGATTTGTTATTTTCTTCTTTACACTTTTCCTATGCATTTCCAAAATTATCTACCATTAACATCAGAGTTCAAAAACCACAAGTGAACTTTGTTGACAGCATCCCAGAAAATCCCAATGGCTATTTTTCCAGTTTAGAAAAGGAATGATTAAAATACTATTTTGATGATTACAATTCCAGAAGCTAACATTGTCTAGACTGATTGGAGAGGAAGTGGGAAATTAGAGGTAAAAGGCATTGCGATCATTATAATTAGGACTTAAGTGCCCTTGAAGGAGCAAAAAGAATTTATCAAAATTGTAGTGGCCAAAAACAGGTATTGCTAGGCTCACAAGGAATTAAACAGATTTTTAAAAATTCAAATAAATAAGACAATGAAGGATAGAGACTAAATGACCTAAAACATATACCTGAAGGTCAAGGAGAAGGGCATGATCTGACTACATCAGGACCCCGCACAACATCCCAAAGAGCCAAGTAGGAACATGCTATTTGCACTTACAGAACAGCCTATAAATAGAGACTTAATCTTCCTGGCTTCAAGTGGCGAGTCACAAACGATAAGACTCAATCTTAATCTGATTGTGCCTTTTTCCTTCCTTGCTGATTTAATGCAGGCATTCTCAAACTCCTCAAACTCTAGACATACCTCTCGTCTCTTCTCAATAGAGGTAAAGGTTTATTTCCATAGTTTTTCACTTTAAAGTTTTACTACCTATTGTCATTTATAATCAGACCAAAGAGAGAATTAAAATAAAATTTTGTCAATAACTGAACATTTGTTATCTTGAAGCTCACTTTTTTCTTGTGGCCAGGTGATTTTATATTTTATAGAAATGGCAATTACCTTAGATTAGGACAATTATTCCATGCTTATGGGATGGAAAAAAAAATGATATTTTGAGGTTGTTATGGGCTGAATTGTGTCTCCCCCCAAAATTCATATGTGGAAGCCCTAACTCCCCAGTACCTCAGAATGTGACTGCATTTGGAGACAGGGCCTTTTTAAAAAGGTGACAAAGTTAAAATGAGGCCTTTAGGGTGGGCCCTAATCCAACAAGACTGGTGTCCTTCTAAGAAGAGGAAATTTAACACAGAGAGACACCAGATTTGTACACAGAGAGGAAAGATCATATGAGGACACAGCAAGAAGGCAGCCATCTGCAAGCCAAAGAGGCCCCAGAAGAAACCAAACCTGCCAACACCTTCATTTGGGACTTCAGCCTCCAGAACTGTGAGAAAATAAATTTCTATCGTCTAAGGCCCCCAGTCTGTGGTATTTTGTTATGACGGCCCTAGCAAACTGATACAGGGGCGTGCCTCATACAGCATGATGTACTACAAAGAGCTCCATGTTCTGTCACCAGACAAGTGTCAGAATGCATAACCTCTCCTGGAATGGCAACTCCAAAGGTCTGTCCTACAAAATGCAGTTACAGTGTCCAAGACTAGCAAAGTTTCAGGTTGGAGGAGAAGTCATTTAATGCCAAAGGAAATTTGTACTAGAGAACCATTTTCTTCTGTGGGCTTACTCCCAAGGAAAGGTGAAAAGCACCTAGGCTTTGCAGCCGGAGGCGTATGCGTATGAATTGCGGGTCTGCACTTCCTGGCCGGGTTCATCTCAGGAGAGATTTTTCACCTCTTGGGACTTCGGTTTCATCATCCCTAAACCAGCGACAGTATCAAGATAAAAGATGAAAGACGGTATTCCATCCAATGACTGCCACACAATAGGCCACAAAGTAGAAAATGTTGGCTTCCTCCTCCCTCTTCACACCCATAATCTATTTAGCTTCCAAAATGATCACTTTTTTCCAGACCACCAGTGCATCGTCCAATAAACAGCTATGTCTCTTCTACCATGCCAACTGATCAGGTAGGCCCAAAGCCAGAGGTGGGGAATATCTCTTCAGAAGTTCTAAGCCTCTTCCAGAGGTTATCTCAGAAAACATCTGCCTCCACAAACCACGAAAAATGCAGTTCTGTCCACAAGAAGATCCTCAAGTATGATGGTGGCTTCTAACAATCCCCATTGTTACTCCCATCTCACTTCCCCCTACAAGGACAAGTTGAAAGATACCTCCCATCAGGTTCTCACTCTCCTTTACCTTAAAAATCCTCTTGGGAAGCAAAAAGTAGCTGTCTCTAATTCACACACACACACACACACACACACACACACAAAGGGTTAAGTCTGATTTTAAGGTATCTTCCTTTTTATTCATATATTCATTTATTTATTTTTTAAGTAGGCGCCACACTGGGTGTGGTGTCATGACCCTGAGATCAAGACTCACACTGGGCTTGAACTCACAGCCCTGAGATCAAGAGCTGAGCTGAGATCAAGAGTTGGATGCTTAACTGACTAAGCCACCCAGGCACCCCTAGGTCTGAGTTTTAAAGCTTAAATCAAAAGCTTGCAAAAATATGACGTTGTCACCTAGATAATTACAACTTTCGGCTTTTACGCTAAAAAGACATTTAAAAATTAACTAAAAAGAGAAAAGCAGAGGATGAAAATCATACAAAAATTAAAATATTAGGTTTATCCAAATAACAGCAGGCCACCATCTGTAGCATAAAAAAAGTTTCATGACAGACCTGTCATCTTGGCAGAGTGAGAACTCAGCATCTAGTTTCAGATTAAAATCCCAATTCTAGGGGCGCCTGGGTGGCTCAGTCGTTAAGTGTCTGCCTTTGGCTCGGGTCATGTTCCCAGGGTCCTGGGATCGAGCCCCGCATCGAGCCCCGCATCGAGCCCCGCATCGAGCCCCGCATCGAGCCCCGCATCGAGCCCCGTATCGAGCCCCGCATCCGGCTCCCTGCTCCGCGGGAGGCCTGCTTCTCCCTCTCCCACTCCCCCTGTTTGTGTTCCCTCTCTCGCTGTGTCTCTATCAAATAAATAAAATCTTTTAAAAAATAAATTAATTAAATAAAATAAAATCCCAATTCTGCCACTAACAGCTGTATACCACTCTCTGGACAAATTAACTCTGTGACTCTCTATTCCCCGACCTAAGAGTGGGAGTAATATGGCCTCTGTCAGAGAGTTGTGAAATTAAGCGCATTGACTGGGTAGCTTTTCTTTATTATTACTTTCTGTCATAAACAGCCATGGCCTTCTAGCACGTTTATTGTATTTCCAACACCAGGAATAATACCTGAGTATTATATTAACATGACATCTATTGACATGCCTTTTAAAAAAAGATGAAAAACTAATTGGTGGATGGAGGAAAGTGTAAAGGGAAAGAATAATAATTAAAATAAAACATTTTTTTAAAGATTTTATTTATTTTATTTGAGAGAGAGAGAGAATGAGAGATAGAGAGCACGAGAGGGAAGAGGGTCAGAGGGAGAAGCAGACTCCCCGCTGAGCGGGGAGCCCGACGCGGGACTCGATCCCGGGACTCCAGGATCATGACCTGAGCAGAAGGCAGTCGCTTAACCAACTGAGCCACCCAGGTGCCCCGAGAATAATAATTAAAATGAAAGACAAGAATAGTCTGCTCTGAGTATATATGCTAACTCATTAAAGATCTGAAGGTAGGTTAAATCTTAGCCACATAGGAACAAAAGCAAAAAAAACAAAAAACAAGACCAAAGAATATTCCAATTCAAACTCCACTGAGACTGGAGCATCGCCTGTGTATCATTGCTCTCCTTGACCTCTCCTCACTGACCCGCGCAGTAACTCTCTGAGGCATACTCCTCTACACCCATGTTGAAACTTAAGTGACCTACAGAAGGTCACAGGGCCAGAAATTCAAAGGAACCTGTCCATGCTTCCAGCTTATTCCTCAAAAGCAGAGGGAAAAATTAGTCTATTAACATTCATTATCTTGTCAATTGCCTGTGTTATCTGGTTAGATTAGATAATTTACATACCACTGCCCTACCTTCTTCTCTACCGATCCTATATTTATATTCTCTTCCCATCTTTATTTCCCTGTATACATGAGCCTTAGGCCAATGCATAGCAATCCTTCACCACCCTCACCCCCATCAACTTCTGTGGTTGAAAATGGCATTTTTTTAATCTTAAATCCGTCCATGTTCCTGTTTGGGATAAACATGAAAACTTCACACACACACACACACACACACACACACACACACACACACACACCCTCCCAGAGATTCCAATACGTATATCCTACCATCCAAATGCACTACCCTCTACATGTCCCCACCCCAAAGTTTTACTTTTCATTGTTTGAATTCCTAAAACAATTTTCCCGATATAAAGTTGTAATAATGCTGTATATACTCCTTAGAAATCATGACATACCCCTGGAAAATCACCAGTTTAGAGAAACAACCAAATCCGGTGAAAACTAAAAGCTAAGGAATAATGAGTAACAGAAGGACTGGGACTCGCACAGAATCGACAAAAAGGCAGGGTATTTGTCCAGGACTAAAAATGTCCTAATACTAAACAACCAGCACAACTTTTAAAGGAATTATCCCTACAGTCAGGAAAAGCAATCCACTGTACTTCCTAACTGAAATGTCTGTGAAACATCTAAGGCTGTTCTAGCTTAAGGACAAGAAGAAGCCCTGGGTCACCATTTCCCTCTTCTGTGCCTAAAGCAGACATCGCTATGGGATCACAGCTCCTTCCTGAGGAGCCCTGCTGCTCCCAAACACAGGCGCTCCAGTCAGCGACAAGTCAGAGTTGGCCCACAAAATGATCCCCAAAACAATGGGGATCATCACTCCGACCCAATAACTTACTCTAAGCAAAGAGGGTAGTTCCTTAGGCTGCCATCTATCCGGTTTCCAAGTAAGTGGTCTATCTCCCAGTAACAAGCAGCACATCTCTAAAGTCTCTTCAACTCTAGATGGACAAAAAATTAGAACTTCAGGCCCTACCTAACCGAAGACCAGATCCTGAACTGGATACATCCCCTCCAAGTATAGTAGTTATTTGCCAGGCTGACAGCAACTAGCTGGTCGCCCTCCTTGACATCTCTTTAGTTGTACCTTTAATTATTAAAGCAAGACATACTGGTGTCAGCCACTGGAAGCCAGTGTGTGGGATTTACCTTTATTCCAATCTAACTTGGGGTATAAAATCCGAAAGACTCTGCTATACGAGGGAACAACTCAATCATTCCAGAATTCTGAGAAAGAGTTCTGAACACCAGCCAAAGAGGATCATCTGCAATGGGGAGAGTATTGGAAGAAGATCTAGCAGTAAGAGGCAGCCTAAGAAATCCACAGCGCAGCATGACCAAGTTCAGAGTATGAAGTCAATTGGAAAGGTTAAAAACTGCACAGTATCTCCCAGGCAGAAACAACAGAACTTTTAAAACATGAGGGCTAAAGATGAAGAATCAAATATAACTTCTAAGACTAGACAGAAAAATAGCCACAAAAATAAAGTAAAAATCTGGGGCAAAACAGGAGATTAGCAGGTAGAAGAGAGTTGCAGGAGGTTAGTAGGTGAGAGATTAGCAGGTAATCTCCACGCGGGAGAGTAGCAGGTTAGAGATGTGTATCTGAGAGCCACCCCACTCACTGAGGGAGAAAAAAGCCAGGTCCTGGGGGTAGACCGGAGATAAGGGCAGAAAAATGAGAACCTGCATTAGACAGTCCTGTAGAAGTTAGAGAAAAAAAGGATGCTAGTGTCTAAATAATAATATTATTCATTCAATTAATAGTAGCAAATACTGTTTAGCACCTAACACCTACAGGCACCCTTCTAAAATGCTTGACATGTTAACCCATTAAACAACCCTATAGGGGTGCCTGGGTGGCTCAGACAGTTAAGCCTCAGGTCCTGATCTCAGGGTCCTGGGATCGAGGCTCAGCCTCAGGCTCCCTGATCAGTGCGGAGTCTGCTTCTCCCTCTGCCCCTCCCCCTGCTCATGCTCTCTCTCTCTCTCTCTCTCTCTCTCTCTCTCTCACATTCTCTCAAATAAATAAAAGCTTTAAAAAAAATAACCTATGGAAATAGGTGTTATATAATTATTCCTATTTTATAGATAAGGAAAATAAAGCACAAGAAGTAGGTGAATTCCCTAAGGTCACAAAATGAGAAGCAGAGCTGATTTTGGAAACAAATCTAAGCAAATCTGTATCCAGGGTCTGTAGTCCTCATCACTAGACTATAGGTCCTCTCCTCGGTTAAGACTCCTGTCTCCACTTAATTCAAGCAAACCACTGAACTTCTCTGAGTCTCTGTTTCCCTGCCCGGAAAAAGGGGATAACACTGGCCCTGCCTACATTTCCAAGGCTTTGGGGAGCATCTGATGAAACAGCAGAGGGGAAAGCCCTCTGTGATTTGATTAAGCTCTGTGCGAGGGTGAGCGGCTCACCTGCTCACCAGGCTCACCTCCATCTAACACGTTTCTTTGCAGAATTTGGAAGCAGGAGTGCAGGGAGAACGGAGGTTAAAGAATACACATTTTCAATGACATTTCAAGTGCTTTTGGTTAGATAAAATTTCCATGACTCCATTAAAATATAATCAGATTTCTCTCTACTGCCCGGCAATTGGTTTCTTATCTTGAGCATGAACTGGAACGTGATGCCTTTCTGGACGGCATGCCTTAGTACACGAAAGGACCTCTGAAACCTGGGGCTATAAAAACTGAGGGGAGTGAAGGGACAGCTGCACTACATAATGGATATTAAGAAATCTGTAATATAAAAGACGGCTGCCTTGTCATTCTAATCAGTAATAATAATAATAGCAATAAAGCAGTGGGTGAAGGTGGTTCTGTTTCCAACTAGGGGAACAACAGGTGGTCCCGTGGTCTCAACCCGGATCCCTCCACTCTGCGGGAGTAGCCAAGATGCTGTCTTCGCGTGACTGCAGGGGACAAACTGAAACGCGCACCCCTCGGGACCACTGACCTTCCAAGACGGTCCCCTCGCCCCAACTCGGCTCTCAGCAGCTCTACTCGAGGCCACCACTGCCCCGGGGTCTCTCTCCATAAAAGCCCTTAAAGGTGTTGGGGCGCCGCATCCCCCCCCGCCCCGGTACTCACCTCTAAAGTTTTCACCAAGATCTTCATGTAGATCTCGGAGATGCCCAAAGACACCCCGAAGGCCGAAGGCAGGAGGATGAGGCCGAGCACCAGCGTCAGCCAGGTGGAAAGGACCTTCCCGGCCAGTTCTGCGCCCTCCATGGCTGGGCGCACCTTCTCGGAAGGGGTCCACGGAGGAGGTCCGAGCGCGACAGCTGTCCCTGTCCCCAGGCAGTCGGGCAATAGCTCCGGGAGTAGAGGCGCGGAGCCGGGCTCCGGAGAGTCAGCGCCGCCGCCTCCTCGCACTCACCTCTGCAGGGAAAGAGGAAAGGAAGGAAAAAACTTTCAGAACGACGGCAATTTCCTTCCTTCCCTTTCGGGCTCCTCCCGGCTCGGCCGGTTAACTGTTTCTCCGCTGGAGGCCCAGGCCAGCGCCGAAGCCACCGCAGCGGGCGCAGACCTGGTCGCGCCGGCCGGACGACAGGAGCCGGGGTGAGCGAAGTGACACCGCGGCGCGGCCAGGAGGGCAGCGCAGCCGGGAACGCGCCCCACCCTAATGCCTAATTTCCTCTGGGTGGCGACTGCGACAACTCAACGGCTGATTCACCCAGGCCCTCCCGGAGCGCGGATCCCTGCGGACTCACCGCACCACTGCACACCCGCCGCGGGCGGAACTGGCGCCAGGCCGAGCACAGCGCCGGGACGAGCTGCGCTCCCGCGCCCGGCGCCCTATTTCTGCGCCCTGCTCTCGCCCCACCTCCCCCGCCACCCAACAGGGAGCTTCCAGGTTGGATCAGCACCGCCAGCGCCGCAGCCCCCCGCCACGCCCCGGCGGCCTCCCTTCTCCCCCGCGCCCCGCCTCCCCCAGCACGCCCAGCCAAGGTCCTTTAGGGAGCAGAGCTTTCTGCAAAATGTTAGCATTTCTTCACCCCAAAATGAACTACTGACGTATCCGGGACGCTTGAGAGGGTCATGTTTGTATGGCTGTTAAACCACCTCTTTAGAAGGGCTTTCAGGGAGAGGGAAAGGCACAGAGCGCCGCTGAGCTGCTGTTTGCGCCGCTTCCAAGTCTCCCACGCCTCCTTCCCCTCTCTCAGCTGAGCAGCTGTGGGGCTCTCTCTTGCTCATCGGGAGAGGGGAAAAGCTCTCTCCCGGAGAAGCCTACCCCACTCAGCCGCCATGTCCCCGGCACAGGAATCCTTCGGCTGAGGGTCGCTCTCTTCTTCCTGGGGGAAGATTCCAACCACCGCTGGCCCTACCGCTCGTCCAACACTCTCAGCGCACGGAAGCTGCAGACAAATGCCAGGCTGGCTCAAATCTTCACCAAGCTGCCGCGCGCCTCCCGGACATTCAGTACGCCCCCCCTGCCCCCCGAACTGCTGCCGTGCTAGCCCTTACTAGAACAGTGAAGGGCAAAACCCTCTATGGCTATTTGCGACCTGATCTGTTCTTAAGAATGAACGTAAGATGGGATGTCGAGACTGTAGGAGATAAGATCAGGCTGCCCAGGGCTTCCAGATCATTACCGAAAGAGACCAAAATCTCATACACACAGGTCTCTTTCGGGTGTTACTTCAAGCTGGAAAAACTGGGAGGGCAAGCATACTGAATTGAAGCAGGGTTGATAGCAAACACTTCAAAGAAAGTTGCCCCTGCCCAGGGTGTGGAGGAAACAGGGCACAGAAAGGAGGAGAGAAGCCCCAAGGCAAAGAATGTAAATGTTTGTTCTCTGCACCTCCTGCCAGGTGTGTATCACAAACCTCCTCCACTGCTAAGAAAGAAAACAATTATGACTTGGTCATAAGAACCAAGTTATGAATGAAGAAGCTTTGGTTTCTGTGTGTGTCCTGCCAATTTACAAAAACAAGGAAGACACGATTGCCAAGATCTGTCCCAAGTCCTTGCTGAAAACAAACACATATTTAGCATAAAACCTCAAAGATTATATTGACTCATTTCACACGTATACTTCAGGCAAAATTCTTACTCTCCTTATATTTCCTCAAAGGAAGGTGACTAAGGAATGCTGAATGATTGTACCAAAATTTACTCAACAAACACCCTGTGCCCGCAACTCAGCATCAGGATGGTTTCTTCTACCCAGCCAGACACAGGTGCTGGGGGCCCACAATCCCTGGTCATTTCTGTTGCTCACGGCCAAACTCCATGAACTGGTTTTGGTTTGTTTTTGGGTTTTTCACTATTGTGGAAGAATTATTGTCTCACAACAGAATGGTAGAATGGTAATAACATTAATTTGTGGTCTTAGGTTGACTGCAGCACAGACAACTCTTAAGTTTGAGCTTTTAGTCCTTCTGTACTTAAGCTTTCTCATCAGTAAAATGGACTCATTTTCGGGTCAGATGTGATTGTGAGTTTGAAACTATCTTGTTTAACAACAAAGCTCTCTGCAGAGATCAGAAGGCAAGTTGGTGCAAGTGCAAAAGCTCTCTATCTTTTTCTTGCCTAAAACACAGAAGAGCCAAGATAAGCTCACTTTTGCAAGTGATGAGGGAGAGGGAGAGGGAGGGGAGAGAGGGTGGGTAGTCCCAATGTTCCCTGCACTCACCTCACCTCCCCCTGTGTCCTGCAGCCCTTAAGGCTCTTTCAATTACACCTAAGTAGGACCCTCCTTCCTTTCATGCACTTAGAACTCCCTGCACTTAACTCTATTAGCTTCCTAGGGCTACCTTGTAACAAATGACCACAGACTTAATGACTTAAAACAACAAAACTTTATTTTCTCAGTTCTGGAGATGAGAAGTCTGAAGTCGAGAAGTCGAGGTGCCTGCAGGGCCAAGCTCCTTCCAAAGGCTTGGGGGGTGGGGGAGAAATGACACACAATCTTCCCTTGCTTCCTCTTGCTTCTGGCGGCTCCCAGCATTCGCTGGCTTGTGGCAGCACCACTCCACTCATTGTCTCAGTTTTCCTAAGTCTCCTCTTCCCTTCTCTTCTCTGATAAAGACACGGTCATCCTGGATTTAGGACCCACCCTCATCCAGGGTGATCTCATCTTGAGATCCCTCACTTAATTATACTTAATCTTCAAAGAACTTTTTTTCCAAATAAGGTTACATTCACAGGTTAAGACTTGAGCATGTCTTTTGGAAGGCTACAGTTCAATCCTGTACACTTATCATCTCTGTAAACTGAGATAACAACACCCACTTGGAGCGGTTGCTATTGGGATTTGAGATTATATTTTAAAAATTAGCTGATAGGGGCGCCTGGGTGGCTCAGATGGTTAAGCGTCTGCCTTCGGCTCAGGTCATGATCCCAGGGTCCTGGGATCGAGCCCTTCATCGGGCTCCCTGCTCAGCGGGAAGCCTGCTTCTCCCTCTGCTTCTCTCTCTCTCTCCTCTTCTCTCTCATGAATAAATAAATAAATAAAAATCTTTAAAAAAAAAAAGAACAACCTTATAAAAAAAAAATTAGCTGATAGTAAAATGCTCAATCATGAGGTTGTTTAGAACAATTCTGGTTTCCACCTTTTGTCCTGGCACATATTTTAATACTGCTTCCTTTCATTCTTGAAAATACCCTGGTTTGAGTGGTAAATCACATGGTTCCCTTCTGTTTACATAGTTCCTAAGATCCTTCCCAGTCCTAAAATACTAGATTCTTTGACAAAAATCAGTGTCAAGTCAAGGTGTGACCCCTTGTCAACACCTGAGGCCAAATGAAGATGTATTAGGGAATGAAGGAAAGGGAATAGCATCTAATTCACATCTTCTCAAGCTTCGATGTGGGTGAAACCCCTGGGGCTCTTGTTAAAATGCAGGTTCTTAGCAGGGTTGGGATGGGGCCTGAGATTCTGCATTTCAGCGAGATCCCAGGTGATGCTAATGTTGTTGGTCTAGGACACACTTGAGTAGCAAGCCCTTAGAGTATGGACAAACAGAGGAGTTTCACATTTAACTGATAACAAAAGAATGCGATGGTCCAGCTAAGTCTCTGGGAGCCAACACAAAAAGAAGTGATTCCCAAGAGCTGGCAGCCCTTATCTGAGGACTCATTTTGCAATTTTGCATCCTCTTCGTACCCTTGCTTTGACAGCAGTCATGGGTAATGTGAACAGAGGGGTTTAGTTTAACAAACTTTGAGCAAATGTCAATACTCTCATGAATAGATGCCTATGGCAAATAAGATGCCATAGTTGAAGCCAAATGATGAATATTGATTTAACATAAGAAGTAGGGTAGAACTGAGAAATCTGGGGTGAAGCAGATTGCTGAAGCATCTGACTAAACAGACAAGTTTTGCAATTCTTGTCTCTAGTTTTGGTATGAGACCTCCCTTTTCTCTGATTTCGCACCTTTCTTGGGTCTTCATCATCTCCTGCCTTGATTCCTGTGTTTGCTTTACCATTCCACTGTAAACTGCTTACTATCAGGAATCTTTTCATTCATCTGTAACTCCCTGCCCATTATCCACTCCTCCACCAGCACAGAATTTTACTTCCTGCCACCCTGTTTTTCAAAGCCGGCAGTGTGACCCTAATGGTCACTAAATGAAGTCCAAATGTCTTGGGCTAGTTCTTGAAGCACTCCAATTTTAACTCCCATCACCTTCCAGCAAAACCTTTCTCACCTCCTTCTGGTTTCTGTAGGGTTTCTTTTTCTCTGGGTCTTTGATCACATCACAGTTCCCCCTCCCCATGCCCCCCAACATCCCCTCCAACACCCACACCATGGACCTGCGCTAAAACTCCATCATTCACCTGACCTCCATAAGCTTCTATTTTCACTGATAAACCAGAGTGACATTTTGGGTCTCTAGGAGTTAGTGTCAGTTCAGAAACAGCCACCAGTATTCCCGGAAAGTCTGATTATTTCCCTTTCTTCAATGCACAGTCACCCTGATAAATGGCCTTAGGTCTTTTGGTGGAAGACCAGGAGATAGATTAACAGTATAACACTTTGGGCAGTTTTCAAGGGGACCCAGCCTCCCCTTCTTTCAAATGGCTCTGGGTCTGTAAACCGGCTCAAGTTTGGGAATCAATTGAGGAACCAAGACTATCTGTTTTGTGATTCAAAGTAAACTTCTGTTGACTAAACCTAGAAGTCTTCCACTTATACAAAATACAAGTGAGAATTTAATACACAGCCTATTTCTTTTGATCAACTGGTCAACACCAGAGGTTTCTTGGAGTCAACCTATTCTGGTTACTACTCTGATTCTGCTGTGCATTAGTCATCATACTCACCTTGTCTGTGGCAGTTAATTGCAGCCACTTGGCCCCTGTCTTCCTAGAGTCCCATTATCCCCATTACATTTAAGGGCCCCATTTCGATGGCAGTAGTTCCCACCATAAACTCTGACCTCCAGAAAAAAGCAACCAAAGAGCTCTTCAAGGATGCTGGGCTCCCTTTCACAAATTTATTTCTCACCATTGAAGGAAGAGATATGTCTTTGGATCTTCCTAAGATGAGTGGACAGGGGGCGCCTGGGTGACTCAGTCATTAAGCGTCTGCCTTCGGCTCAGGTCATGATCCCAGGGTTCTGGGATCGAGCCCCGCATCGGGATCCCTGCTCAGCGGGAAGCCTGCTTCTCCCTCTCCCACTCCCCCTGCTTGTGTTCCTTTTCTCACTGTCTCTCGGTCAAAAAAAAAAAAAAATTTTTTTTAAAAAGATGAGTGGTCAGGCCTTACATGAAAAATCCACTCTAACATTCCAATCTCCCTAAGCCTTTGGATACTTTCCTCTACAGTATTACCAAGGTAGTTCTGCCTTTTCAATTTCTTTCATGTACACCACCTTTGGATACATGTTTCAGACCACAAATCATACCATTTGAGTCCTTTTTGACTCCTGGAGCTGAAATACCAAATCTGGAATTTCTTCTTTAGTGGGCCCATCTCAATAGATTTCACCTGATTCAACTTTATATTCCTTCCACCATGTTCTCACACCCTTAATATCCATTTCCACATGTATCCTGCAGATTTGTGCCTGTACAAATTTTTAAAATCATGCTGTTCTTCTGGAGCATCGCAAACCTCCCCATGGGTTATACTTTGTATTTCACCTTTCAGGGCTTGCTAGGACTTGAGTTTAGTTACAGGTCTAGAAGCCAAGAGTGGTAGAGGAAGTCCTGAAGAGAGTCATCTTTGTCTTTCAAGGCAAGTGCCTCAGGGGAGGCCATTACAGGTTCTTCAGGCAAAGGAGGGCTAAGTTCTTCAGGCAGAGGTAGGAAGAGGCTTCCACAGGCAAAGATGACTCAGCAGAATGTAAGGGTTCTATGTCCCCTAGCTCTGTCAAGATTTGCCCTGATATCCTCTTGTCAGTTTCTTCCCAATCTATGCCATCATTTTGTGTTATAATTCAGTCACTCACAGGATGAGACTCTAGGCATGCTTTTCAGAAATATTGGCCCATGGCTATAGAAGATTAGGGTTTCTTTCAGGGCACATACAGAAGATTTCAGGTCATTTATTTGGAGTGTGACCCAAGAATTTGAAATCCTGAGCTTATCCTTTTCCTCCCCTACTATTAGAGTGCAGTTAGGAACAAAGAGTCAATCTCATTATATTCCTTAGTTTAACTATAATGATCTAAAATAACAAATATATGGTTACCCAGAATCTTGCCTTCTGTTAATATTGATTAGGAATATCCAAATGGCCATATTTTACATGTCCCTTACTGTATCATGCTGTGGACTATCAGTGCTCTCCTTATATCACTGAAAATAGAACCATTGGTGCATTTAAATCTAATCAGATTAAAAAGACAACTCCAGAAAACTCATCCTTTAGATTCTGAATGAGTATGTATGAGAATAAAAGGCACAGTGTAGGAATATATTCAGATATTGCAATAGCCTTGTATGGTGACAGATGATAGTTATACTTGTGGTGAATATTGCATAATGTATAAACTTGTCAAATCACTATGGAACTGAAATCACATCTGAAACTAATATAACATTGTGTGTCAACTCTACTCAAATTTAAAAAATTTAAATACCATCAATCACACATGTGTGAGAATGAGGGGGAAAAAGGAAAAATAACATCTAACTATAAAAATAGTAAAAATAAAGTATTACTGTAAGAATAGTTGTGACTTCATGCACCCCTGAGAGGGTCTCAGGGACCTCCAGGAGTCCCTGGCTATATTTTGAATACCACTGACCTAAATAAAAGTATTTCTCCAACAAAAAAATAATAGTGCATGGAGACACATTATTTATGATGAAGTTGTCTAATACCTCATGCATCATATCTCATTTTAACTTATAGGAATTAAATTATATGACTAAAAAATGAAAAGAGCAAAAATGAAATAGTGGCCATTCCACTCAGGTAGCATTTTGAGATGGGGAACATAAATCTTCTTTTCCTTCTCATGGTGTCAGTTCCTGGGGGGAGGGGGAGTCTCTCAAAGTGTGAACATTTCCCTTGCCAAGTATGATTCTAGTATTAAAAACTAGAGTGCATATTTTTAAACGGCTTAGCCCTAAAAGCCAAGCATTTGCTTCATCTGTGCTCAGTCCAAAAACGAATCTATTCCAATATTGGAAGGAAAAATGACATGGTAAGAGGTAGTCTATCGGTTTCCATGATGGAGCATTCCTAGGGAACTCTTCAAGGATGATTTTGACCACTCAACTACTTATTTATGGATAGACTAAGAAACTAATTCTTGGATCTAGAATGTGACCCCACAGGGGTGCCTGCGTGGTACAGTTGGTTGAGAGTCAGACTCTTGGTTTCTGTTCAGGTCATTATCTTGGGGGTCATGAGATTGAGGGAGGCTCCACACTCAGCCTGGAGTCTGCTTGGGCTTCTCTCCCCCTCTTCCCTCCTGCTTGTATGCTCTCTCTCTCTCTCAAAATAAATAAATAAATCTTTAAAAATAATAATAATGATGTGACCCCACAGATTCTAATCTACAGTCTGATTGGGAACCACTATCATAGGACCTAATAGCTGAACCTACTCTATCTAGTCTTCAAACGTAGGAATGAGAACTAGTAGTTAAAATTTTTCATACTGTATGATATAGCGATATACTCAACGCACATTTGCTGAATTGAACAGAATGTCCCAAAAGAGCAAGAATGCAGCTTCAAGGAGTATATACACAGGGAGAAGGGAAGCCTCTGACCAGAAAGTCCAAGCTCCCCTTTCCCCAGTCCATTTATTCACTGATTTTATGTAAATAAATCATAGGGCCCATCCAGTGTTTTTTAAGAAATTGGAATTGATTGCCCACATATTAAAATCTTCACACTAAAATTAGAATTTCCAGACTCTCTTATAATCAGGCAACACTGAGCTTGCTTCCTATAGGACAGAACCTCTCCATCTTCATCCCTCTCATGGTCTTTTGTCATCATTACAACACTGATGTATTTCTTATAGTAGAATAGAAATAAGAGGAAAATGACTTGTACTTTGTACCTGGGTACTTATCAACGTTTTTCTTAACCCCAGCTGACTTCTTCATTTCATTACTTGCCCAGCCTCTTCCAGTAGGTATTTGAATTTCAATGTAGATAGATCTCAGCTAACCCAGTTAGCCAGAATTTCTTCCATAGAGAATTTTATTATCCATTACTACCAAAGCTTTAGAGTTTCAGTATTCCCAAGAGCTGGATATTATGAAGAAATGAGTTTCTTTTTTTCTTTCTTCCTCTCCTCCTTCTTTTTATTTATTTTTTATCTTTTTATTTTTAAATACTTTATGTATTTATTTGAGAGAGAGAGAGTGAGAGAGAGAGCCCAAGAGGGGGTAGGGTCAGAGGGAGAAGCAGACTCCTTGCTGAACAGGAAGCCCAATGCAGGCTCAATCCCAGGACGAGGGAGTTGCTTAACCAATTGAGCCACCCAGGTGCCCTCCTCCTTCTTTTTAATTTTTTTTGTTCGAAGACTAGAGATCTCCGTTCAAGATTAGAGAAGGAGTTTGATGGCCAAGTGCCCTGTGTCCCTAGGACAATACTAAAACAGAAGACCCCACTATAGAGTTTGGTATCTCTGGGGAAGGGGAGGGAGATGATGACAAAGGAGAATAAAATTGGGGAAACAATAAAAATGTTGACAAAAGTTTCCATTAAGAAACTGCTCACTTAGGGAAGGTCGTCTTCCTCAGGCAGCTGTAATCACTTTATCCCCAGTAATATCCACTTTTATATAATTTACCAATATTCCCAAAATCTTTCTCCAATTTTGGAAGAATCATTACATTATTATAATAACTAGTAAAACCTTTAACAGATTTTAAAAGTTGACTTCATATTCAAAATTTCTGGATAATAGCAACATTTTGCTCAGACGCTAATATTCTATCTAGCCTTCTGAACTTACCCGAGAGTGGATAAAATCCTCGTCCCTCTGATGCAAGTGTTGTACCATATCTGCACACACACATGCACACACATAGTTGCTTGTATATAGGTCTTGGTGGTTTGATGATTCCAGGCATGATTTCATGATTTATCATTCTCTGATGATATAATCAATCATGAACTAAAATTCATTCATGATTGGAAAACTTGTCATAGAGATTGATTTTCTGTCTTTTGTCCTTAAAATAATCACATTTCAGGGAAAATAAAAAACTTTTAAAGATAAAAATTTTAAAAGACCAAATGCAACTCTGCATTATATATTTGGACAACTGGTAATAAATGGAAACTGGTATTTTAAATGTTTAGATGCATACCTTCCTTTTACTCAGTCAGAATAAAAATAAGTAGATTAATAGTTAAGGAGAACAGTCAAATTTATCCCAGGATTAGTCTTGGAGCCTTTCATTCTGCAAGTTCATGAGTTAAAAACGTTTTCAAATCATGAGAGTTGCCTTTAATTAATGGATTGCTGTCACCACCCTATAATACATAGTGCTAAAGTTCACTTCTGCATTTTGAGCAGAGAGCAACTGGCTGACAACAACAATTAAGAAAAAACTTGCTGACTAATTAGTAGCTTCAATGTACTCTGGCCTCTGTTAAAAATAAAATCTCTTCAACTATCACGATGACAGTTATAATGCACCACTGTTATTTATAATGCTTCACCCATTACTCTTTATTTGTCTCCCCGCTGAAGTTGGAGGAAAAACACTCCCCTCATCAAGCCAGAGTTTAAAATAGGTAGTGATACCAAGCACACTGCAGCGTGACTTCTATGCTTCAGTTGTTTCCACCATTCTTCTTGTTATTCTAACAAACGAAAACTTTATTATTTTACTTACTTTAAATCCATAAGGTATTATTTTCACTAGAAAATGACTAACAATGTTTTGGGCGGAACCTCAACATAAATGCAAGGAAAACTGGTTAACCCAACCTTGTCCATGAGTAAACAGGTGAAGGCAATTACCTCCTCAATGCTTCTCAAGATGGAGTTCCTGAAACCACAAGAAACACAGACATAATCGTGGGAGGTCCATAAGTCTTCTGTGAGTAAGTAGTGGCCATCTACTCTTTTTTTTAACTCAGTATTCCTTAAATTAGAGCGTACAAACATCTTAGAGATGTGAGAATTCTCTGGTTTGAGCCTCCCAGGAAGATGGTGATATGGTTCTGAATCTGGTGAACTTAAATCTGAAGGAAATGTTCTTTGGAACCAGGAAAATCCCAGCCTGTGAGTCTGTCATTAAAGACCTTAAAAATTAGATGGTTCAGGGCACCTTGGGGGCTCAGTAGGTTAAGCGTCTGCCTTCGGCTCAGGTCATGATCCAAGGGTCCTGGGATTGAGTCCCACATTGGGCTCCTTGCTCAGCGGGGACCCTGCTTCTCCCTCTCCCTCTCTTGCTCTCTCTTTGTCTCTCATGAATAAATAAATAAAATCTTAAAAAAAAAAAAAGATGGTTCACTACACTGTATGTGTTAAATGAATTAAGGAAACATCACCTTGCTCACTGTTGACTAAAGTCTCAGCCTCAAACTTTCCTATTGACCTGCCCTTACAAAAAATTATATCAGGGGCATATTCTTTGCAACTCCTGTCTGGAAAATACCATGACCCAGTCTCCCTAGCACTCCTAAAGCCAAATGCAAATGACTCCATAGCAGAGATTCTGCAAGATTGCCTGGAATGAGCTACCCTGATGAGGCAAGTTCTTATAAAATTCCTATTTTATAGGAATTTTAATAGGTAAATAGGGTTAGAGAGAGTGAGAGAGAACATCAAAAATGCAGACCCACCACTACCTCAGTGTGATCATCTCCATTTGAGATAGCTAAAATGGCCCTTGGTTTTAAAATCCAAAACTTGGTTGAGTCAAGCTTTTGTGGCCAGTTCATAACATCAAATTCACAAGAGACTGAGCTATGAATTAGAAAGTCTAGTGCGTATATATAGTGCTCTGTATATGTTTCTGGTGGCCAGAACATCTTCAAAATATAGTACCTCTTCCTTCACTGTATCAAAGGGTTGAAAGGCCAAATTTACAATCAAAAGAAATGAGAGTTACACCAAAACAAATTATGTAATATATGGTGACTAACATAACAATAAAAAATTTAAAAAAAAAAAAAGAAATGAGAGCAAGACAGCTATATAGTGTTAAGAGTTCTTTCATCCATGGCCAAGAGAAACCTGGAGCAGGATTGCTGCTGGGTGGCTAAAAGAGGAGTTGCCCCCTTCCAGTGCCTCTCCTGGCCATGTTATGTGATAATCACTCAAATCAGCCTCTCTGGTTGCTCTCCTTTTCCTGATTCTACTTGGACTCTCATCTTCCTTCCTTAAATAGGTTTCTCGATAGTTGGTGAAGTCATGGTTCCTTTCGTGTTCGTCATATTCTGGTCACTGTTCTGGGAAATTCACTCTGGTCACCTTCATGGATGTTCCTCACATCTCTTCTGCTACACATTTACCAGGTTTTCCTGATTTTTTTTTTTTTTTGCCACAAATAACTCATTATGCATAGTTTCATTCATCCTCTTAAATCATTTTTTGAAAAAAGTGAGAAGAGGGGCATCTGGATGGCTCAGCCGGTTAAGCATCCAACTCTTGAATTCGGCTCAGGTCATTATCTCAGGGTTGTGAGATCAAACCCCGTGTTGGGCTCTGTTTTGGGCTCTGCACTGAGTGTGAAGCCAGATTAAGATTCTCTCTCTCCCTCGCCCTCTGCCCCTTCTTTCTCTCTCTCCATCTCTCTCTATCTCCCTCCCTCTCAAGAAAAGAGAGAGAGAAAATTTAGAATAAGTAATTACTTCAGAAATAAAAAGTGATGAGCAATAAATGTATGTTATGTACATTTATATAAATGTATACATTATTTTCATTCTCAAAGGATGTTCTTATTTCCAAATTCTGGTGATCCAGGGATATCTTGTTCCATTCTCTCTATATTGACTTTTTTAGTAACTCCTAATGAAAAAGTCCATTCATTCAATAAGCAAATATGGAGGTCATACTATTTATAAGCCAGATATTATGATAAATCTTGGAGGTTTAAAGAAGAATAAAATGGTCAAGTGCATGTGAAGAAATTGACTAAGAAGGTCCATAAATACAGTATAACCTAGAATGGATCCACTTTTGCCCCTTCTAATCCATTTTTCACTATGCTATTGGAGCAGTCATTTTGAAAGAAAACATCAGCATATTTTAGCTTATTTGGTCTTATAGCCATGTGTAAGATATCAGCAATCCAGCATAGACAGGGTTGCACCAAACCCAGTCCTATATACCTCATTATTGTCTCTTCTAGTAGAAGATTAAGACTCAGGGTCCTTGGCACTGATGCCAAAGCTCTAGATCTCCTGCAAGCAATTCTTGAATAAACTCACATCTGCCTCCGCAAGGGTAAGACTCCTTTGCTGTACCATGAGCTGTAAGTATAAATAAAGTCAAGAAACATTTCCTACCACAGAAGCAACTGAGTCCCAGTGTAGTAAATCAAGGGAAAATTAATAAAGGAAACCTCACTAAAATGGAGTCAGGAGGCCAGAAGGGGGAGCTCTCACCCTGTGACACTCAACATCGATTACAGCAAGAATTGTCAATTAATTATAGACCCCGACAGAAGAACGGTCAACAGGAAAAAAATCAATAGTCATAGGTCCCAACAGGAAAAGATGTACACTGCATCGCCTACATAAGAAATTAACTACCACAGCCACTCAGCCAGATGAGAAACCATCATCCTGAACTCTTGCTTTTCTCCAATGGACTTTCATTCAAAACAACTCCTCCCAACATCCTCCTTCTCCATGAAATAACATTCCTCTCATTTGTTTGCTGGATTTGCCTATGGTTTTTGCTGTAGCTTGTTTGTCCCAAATTGCAATCCTCTACTATTCTCAAATAAACCCACTTTTTGCTGGTAAAATAACTGTTTTATTTTTAAGTCAACAAGCTACATATGACTATTTATAGTCCAAACATTTTAAGACTCATGTCTAAAACAGCTACATTCCTGTTTTTCTTTCAGGTTTCACTAGAAACAAAGAGTTAAGTCTTTCCTTTACATTTGTGTAATTAGAGTCTGTTTACAGTTGACTCAAAATGAGATTCCAAAATATATTTTAGTTCTCTCTCTCTCAGCTCAGGTAACCCTCCCCCAAGTTTTAGTCAGAACTTCTACACCTGATGTTCCTTTTGGCTTGGCACTGGCTCTCTCGCCACCTCTTTTCCTCCCTATTTAGGTCCTTAAGAAGACGTTCCCTGACCTAATGCTGGGTGGGTGAGTGGGTGGGTGTGTTGGGGGGGTCGGTACCTTAATCATTCTTGCTTCTAGCTTTCTATCTCTTTCCTACAAAGTGTTTATCAGAATTGTGTAATTATATTATCATATAAGCGATTATGTCTTTAATGGTTTTGTCTCAAATTAGATTATAAATTCCATTAGGGCAGACACTAACCTGACTTAAAATAATATTCAATAGTTGTGAATTCATGAATATGAGGAGAATATAAAGCAGGATTCGTACTCTCCAAGAATTTAGAATCTTATTAAGGAAAGAAAAAAATCCAAGAAATATTTACTATGCCCGGCCATCAAAAATTAAGAATCAGGGGTGCCTGGGTGGCTCAGTCAGTTAAGCATCCGCCTTCGGCGCAGGTCATGATCTCAGGGTCCTGGGATCAAGTCCTGCATCAGGGTCCCTGCTCAACGGGGAGTCTGCTTCTCCCTCTCCCTCTGCTTTGTCCTCCCTGCTCAAGTTCTGTCTGTCTTTCTCAAATAAATAAAATCTTTTTTAAAAAATTAAGAACCAAAATTTATTCATTCCACAAATATTTATTGAGTGCCAACTTTGATTTCGACACTATTCTAGGGATTAAAAATAAAGTAGGGGTGGGAACAGATAAATAATCTCTACTTGTATGAAGCTCACATTCTAGCAAAATAATTGATTTTGATTAGGAAAATTCTATGGGAATAAAAATACCTTTCTACAATGGAGAAGGATTGAAAAAGAAACTGGAACTCAAACAGGTGGGATGAGGATTTGTACAGAAGAGAGAAAGGGATTGTTATGGTCTCAATGTTTGTGTCTCCCCACTCACCCCCCAGAATTCATATTTTTAAACCCTAACCCCCAGGTAATGGTTTAAAGAGGTGAGGCCTTTGGACACTGATTAAGTCATGAGAGCAAAGCTCTCGAGATTGGACTTTGCATCCTTACAAAAAAGACCCCAGAAAGCCAACTGTCGTACGGTTACCATGAGAAGAAGCCTTCATCAAACACTCAATCTGCCAGCACCAAGGTCTTGGACTTCCTAGCCTCCAGAACTGGGAGAAATAAATGTTTATTGTGAATAAGCCATCTAGTTTATGGCATTTTTGTTAGAACAACCCAAAGAGACTAAGACAGGAATATAAGAATGTAAAGTTCGGGGGAGATGAACCATGAGAGCCTATGGACTCTGAGAAACAAACTGAGGGTTCTAGAGGGGAGGGGGGTGGGGGGATGGGTTAGCCTGGTGATGGGTATTAAGGAGGGCACATACTGCGTGGAGCACTGGGTGTTATACACAAACAATGAATCGTGGAACACTACATCAAAAACTAACGATGTAATGTATGGTGACTAACATAATAAAATAAAATTTTTAAAAAAAAGAATGCAAAGTTCGGTAGAGAAAGCATGATCTTGGTGGGGAGTGGAGAAAAGACAGTGGAAGATCAGGTGGATTAGACGGAGATTTAGCAGCAAAGCAATCAGCTATTTTAGGAAATACGTTCATTTGCTCGGGCTGCCTTAACAGAGTACCCCAAACTGGGGGGGTTAAACAACAGAAATTCATTGTCTCACAGTTCTGGAGGCTAAAGTCCAAACTCAGCAGAGTAGGAAGACTTCCTTCTGAGAGCTGGGAGGGAGAATCTGTTCCTCTCCTCTCTCCTAGCTTCTGGTGGTTTTCCTGCAATCTGGCATTCCTTGGCTTGTAGACACATCACAACATCTCTGCCTTCATGTTCACGTGGCACTGTCCCTGTGTGCATATCTGCATATCTGTCTCTTTACATGGCATTCTTCTTACAAGAACACCAGTCATACTGGAATAGGGGCCCACCCTATGAGGTAAGCTGGATAATAAAAGGTGGATAATAAAAGTACTTGTAATCTCCTGTAAAGCAGTGGTTTACAACTCTAATGGCTATCAGAACTACATTTTTTAGAAATGACAATACCTGGGCCCTTCCTAGCATTTCAGAGGATTTCCCAAAGCCTAAGGGCCTTATGTATGAGGCTACTTCTCTTTCAATCACCTCTTTATTCCTTTTAGTCTAGTAAACACTGGGAGACAGGACCGCAGAGTTCTGGTTCTGACTTTGCTTCAAATTAGTATTTACAGTTTATCACAGCATGATTCACGATAGTCAAGTTATGGAAATAATCGAACTGTCCATCAAAGGGTGGCTGCATAAAGAAAATGTGAAATGTATAAGAATATTATTCACCTTTTTAGAAAGGAGGAAATCCTGTCATTTCTGACAACATGGATGAAACTGGTGGACATGATGGCAAGTGAAATAAACTAGGCATAGAAAGACAAATACTGGATTATCTAAATACTTGTAATCATAGAAGCACAGAGTAGAATGGTGATTGACAGGGCCTGGGGAGTGGAGAAAATGGGGAGATGTTGGTCAAAGCTTATAGTTATGCAAGGTAAGTACCACAGATCTAATATATAGCATGGTGACTATAGTTAACAATACCGTATTGTATACTTCAAAATTGGCCAAGAAGGTAAATCTTAAGTATTCTCACCACACACACAGAAGGTAACTATGTAAGGTGATAGACATGTTAACCAGCTTGATTGTGGTGATCATTTCACAATGCACACGTGTATCAAAACCTCAAGTTTTACTTCAATAAATACATTTATTTGTCAATTGCCCTGGTAAAGCTAAAGAAGAAGAAAAAAAAAAGGATGAAGCTAAATAAATATTAACTGTATTAAATACTTTGTAGAAAATAACTATTTATAAATTTGGATGGCTTAATTGCTCTGAGCTTTTAGTTTTTGCATCAGTAAGATGAGAAGGGCCTAAATAATCTCTAAAGTTCCCTTCAATTCTTGTATTATTTGATGCCTGCAACCAAGGAGAATGTTTAGTAAATCTGCTCTTGGCATAAAAAAATTAAGGTGAACTGCTTTAGAACATGCCACCCGAAAATATACTGCTTTGGCATATTGATTACGTTGAGCTGAAGACATTTGAAAAACAACAAAGGCAGAAAAGAGCACTCCGGCCTACTCTTTCTTTCTTTCTTTTTTTTTTTTTTAAAGATTTTATTTATTTATTTGTCAGAGAGAGAGAGAGAGAGCGCACGCGCAAGCAGGCAAAGGGAGAAGCAGGATCCCTGCTGAGCAAGGAGCCCCATGCAGAACTTGATCCGAGGACCCTGATATCATGACCTGAGCCGAAGGCAGACGCTTAACCAACTGAGCCACCCAGGCGCCCCTGACCTACTCTTTCTACCAAAAAGCAGGTCATAAAATTTCTCATGAGAAAGATGGCCTGCCTGACCAGGAAGAGAACCAAGTTTTAGTTTCACTGATTTTTCTCCATTGTTTTTCTATTTTCTATTTCATTTGTCTCTCCTTTAGTCTTTATTATTTCATTCTTTCTACTAGTTTTGGGTTTGGTGTGTTCTTCTTTCTCTAGTTCCTTAAGTTGTAAGTTAGGTTGTTGATTTCAGATCTTTCTCATTTTTTAATGTAAGTATTTATAGCTATGAATTTCCCCCTTAGCACTATTTTATAGTTATGTTATCATTTTCATTCCTCTCTAAGTATTTTCTAATTTCTCTTGTGATTTCTTCTTTGACTCACTGATTGTTTAAAAGTGTGTAGTTTAATTTCCACAATGTTGTGAATTTTCTAGTTTTCCTTCTGTTATTGATTTCCCTAACTGCATCCCATTGTGGTAGGAGAAGATACTGTATATGATAAAGTACCTCTTTTTAAATCTGCTGAGACTTCAGTGTGGCCTAACACATGGTCTTTCCTGGAAAATGTCCCGTGTGCACTTGAGAAGAATGTGCACACTATTATTGCTGGGCGAAGTATTCTGTACCTGTCTGTTAGAACTACTTGGTTTATTGTGTTAAGTCCTCTCTTCCCTCAGTTATCTTTTGTCCGGTTGTTTCATCCATAATTGTGAGAGGGGTATTGAAGTCTCCAACTCTCATTGTAGAGCTGTCTATTTCTCCCTTCAACTCTTGCCAGTTTTTGCTTCATGTGTTTTGCTGGTCTGTCATTAGGTATGTAAATGTTTCTAATTGTTATATCTTCTTGCTGTGGTGAATTTCGATTAATATACAGGATCCTTCCTTGACTCTTGGAAACTTTTTTGATTTAAAGTCTATTTTGTCTGGACATGGGTTGGAAAATGGCGTCTCCCACAGACGGGACAGATCTGGAAGCATCTTTGCTAAGTTTTGAGAAACTTGACTGTGCCTCACCAGACCTTTGGCCAGAACAATTACCAGGTGTCGCTGAATTTGCAGCCTATTACTAGTTCTCCACCCAAATGTATGGCTGAAATAGAACATGATGACATTGACATGTTGAAAGAACTGGGGAGCCTCCACAGCTAATTTGATGGAGAAGGTATAAGGCCTACAGAACTTAGCCTATCAGCTGGGACTGGATGAGTATTATTCATCTACTCTAGGGGTTGACATTTACTTGACACCCTAATCTGGTTTCGATGTCTCAATCCTCTTTCCTGCATCAATTGAGAGATGACATGGATGAAAAATAAGCAATAGGAACCGATGAATCCCCAAGGACCAGTGATCCTGTTTTCATGCAAATATCTGCACTGATAAAGATGATGGAAAGAAAAGAAATGCCAAAAATATTTGTCCTCAAAACTTGATTGTCTGTCACTTCCCTAGAGCATTGTTCTATGTTAGTACAGAAATAATCCTTCTAGAGCTGATAGTAACTAGACTGTGTCTTTTGGAAGATGAACCATGCCCTTTGATTTGGTACGTGATTATGTCTCAGATAACCCTTTTGGGTTTTTGGAGTGCAGTAATTTTTTGTATAGGCGTTTAAAGCTTGTCATGATTGGGGACCCTTGGTTTGATTTAAGCAGTTAATCAATATGAAATTCTCATGAAATACATGGAAATATGAAAAATTGTAAACTGCCTTACCATATAAAGAATTTCATTTTTATAACTTCAATAAATAAATAAATAAGTCTATTTTGTCTGATATTTGTATAGCCATCCTGTCTCTTTTGGTAACCATTTGCATGGGTATCTTTTTCCAACCTAGCTCCTGCAAGCTGTGTGCAAGCTGCTCTAGAACATGTGTATCTGGCTGCTACGGGGCTGGAAACGGGGCCGGGAGCGGGGCCGGGAGCGGGGCCGGGAGCGGGGCCGGGAGCGGGGCCGGGAGCGGGCCGGGAGCGGGGCCGGGTAGCTGCTACTGTGCTAGGAGCTGAAATTGACCAATTACTCCAGGTAGATGGTATCCGAACTGAATTGAATTGTAGGAAACCGACTGGTATCAGAGAATTGACTGATGTACGGAAAAACCCACACATCTGGTGACAATTGTGTAGCAAAAAAAAAAAACAAACAAAAAACAAAACACAGAGAGGATGAGTGTGTTTTGTCCATACATGTGAGTGTTATGGATTGAATGATGTCCCCCAAATTCATCTGTTGAAGTCCTAACCTCCAGCACCTCAGAATGTGACTATTTTGAAGTAAGGAATTTAAAGAGGTAATTAAGGTTAAATGGGGTCATTAGGATAGACCCCAATCCAATATGATAAGGAAATTTGAATGTAGACACAGAGGAAGGACCATGTGAAGACACAGGGAGGAAATGGCCATCTACAAGCCAAGGAGAGAGGCCTCAGATGAAACCATCTTACTAACACCTCACTCTTAGACTTCTAGCCTCCAGAATTGTGAGGAAATATATTTCTGTTGTTTAAGCCACCCAGTCTGTAGTATTTTGTTCTGCCAGCCCTAACAAACTAGTACTGTAAGCACAAACCATTTTGAAAATTTGGGAAATAGTCATAGAGAAATAGCATAAATTATGGCAGAATTCTTTGAGTCTATCAATAAAACCCAACAATGTTTTGTAAGCTAATAACATTCTACACTTATAGATGAAATAAAAACGTTTTCTGATTTTATCTTTTAGAATCTTTATAACTATTTCCATATTGTACTATATTTTATGTAGTGACCTTCAGACTGACTTTGTTTAAAGAAAATGTAGTGTATATACACAATGGAATATTATTCAGCCATAAAAACGAAAGAAACTGCCATTTGCAACAATATGGATTAACCTTGAGGGCATTATGCTAGGTGAAATAAGTCAGACAGAAAAAGACAAATACCATATGATCTCACTTATATGTAAGATCTAGAAAAGTTGAACTCATAGAAACAGAGAGTAGAAAGGTGGTTGCTGGGGCTGGATAGTGGGGGAAATGGGGAGAGGTTGGTCAAATGGTACAAACCTTCACAATTATAAGATGAGTAAGTTCTGGGAATCTGATGTACAACATGGTGACTATAGTAAACAATACTGTATTGTGTACCTGAAATTTGTGAAGAGAGACCTTAAATGTCCTCAACTCGCACGCGCGCGCGCGCACACACACACACACACACACACACAGAGTCAAATATATGAGGTTATGGATGTGTTAACTTGATTGTAGTAATCATTTTACAATATACATGTACATGAAATTACCACATTATATGCCTTAAATTGTACAATTTTCTTTTCTTTTTTTAAAAAGATTCTATTCATTTGAGAGAGAGACAGAGAGGATGAACGGGGTGGGGGGACAGAGGGAGAGGGAGAAGCAGACTCCCTGCTGAGCAGGGAGCCCAACTAGGGGCTCAATCCCAGGACCCTAAGATCATGACCTGAGTTGAAGTCAGACACTTAACTGACTGAGCCACCCAGGCGCTGCCACAATTTTATTTTCAACTATACTTCAATAAAGCTGGGGGAAAAAAGAATGACTTTGTTTTGACCTGCATGATGGTCAACATGAATATTTATGTTGGATCACTGATTGGAGATTTAAAATAAAAAACATCGGTACAAATTTGAAAATGGAATCTTTGTGGCTCAGAGAGAATTTCATGGGTGATATGAAAAAGCAAGCAGTCTGTCCATTTGGATCCTGAGAAGCAGACACAAAGACAGGATCAGATGTGAGAGAGCCATATTGGGGGAAATACTTATGAAAGATAAGGGGGATACAGGTGAGTGAGCAGGGAGAGGCTTCACAGTGTCATGCATGTATGACACCCGGGAAAGGAGTGAGGGAAGGAAGGAGGGTTGTGGAGGAGGAGTCTCAGATGCAGAGCAAGCTAAGAAAATCTCTGCCAGGCTGATGGGGAGTCCTTGAGCCAAAGTCCCCTGCTAAAAGAATCTGGTTTCTTATAAGGATGGGCCTTCATTAATTTGTCCATCATGCACACCGGTTGGCTGGGAGCTGTCGGGATAGGGGAATGTGGCAACAGCATTCACAGGAGCTGTAGGTGGAGGTTTTCAGTCAACTCTGTCCCCTCATAGGTTCCCTTGAAGACCTGAGTGGAGCACATCCGTGGCCACATACACTGAATTCCCTTTGAAGAAACTGTATAATTAATGATAGGCTGTTAAGACAACTTATAGCTTCCTTTGTGATACTCATTTATTTTTATGCCTATTTGTCCATGTCATAAGTGCAATCATTGCTTTCTATATTCCTATAATGATCCTTATTATGGGGAAAAAAGTTATCTAAAAATGCAAACTGAAAGGTAAAAAAAAAACATGTTTTTTCCTTGAAATGATTTGATTTTGTGTTAACCCACCCATTTAAAATGCCACAACTACTTATAATAGAGATGGATATTACTGGGTCTCAATTTTTTTAAAAAGATGTATTTATTTATTTGAGAGGGAGAGACAGATTGGGGTTGAGGGGCTGAGGGTGAGGGAATCCCAAGCAGACTCCATATGGAGCACGGAACCCGACGCCAGGCTCAACCTCACAACCCTGAGATCATAACCTGAGCCGAAACTAAGGGTCAGAGGCTTAACCCAGGTGCCCCTATCGGATCCCAATTTAAGTGAGCAAGCATATCCCTCTGAAGCATCGAATCTCTAGCATGATTCTAATAGAGCAGATAAGTGCTTTCCTTATTTTGATTGCTATCTTCTTTATTCTGATATTTAACTATTAGGTCAATATGCAATATTATTCACAAAATTGTTATAATGCAGGGAGCATAAATCCTTTTCTCTTATTCAGGTAAGAGACCTACTGGTTTTCACAGGAATTCCGAACATAGAATGAAACTAGACCTCATTACTTGTTCATTTCCCTGAAGAAAAACTATAATGTTACTGTTGATTACTATGTAGACCAAGGTGTAGATATGAGTTTTCCCCATTTCAAAAACATACATCAATATTATTAATGTATTATATTAATCCATTACTTTTGTCCTTTTCTGTACTCTAATATTTATTTATTTGTTTACTCATTTTTCCTGACATCATTATACAAAGTCTACAATAAAAGAAAAGTTTCAGTGTTTGCATTGCTTTTCTGGCCTTTATTTTATTATTCATTTTATTTCATGATCATCACTGAAAATAACTGTATTGTGTGGAGGAAAAAATGTCCAAAAAACAACATGCTTGTTCCAGGCGTCAAATATGCTAGACTCCCCACTGGAAGGCTGCATGCTGGTCCAGGTTATGTCCTCAGTCTGGCAATCCCAGCCTCAAATATTAGCTCTCCCAGGCTCAAGATAGTAATTTCAGAAAAATTAATTTAGAAACTGGCTTTGCTTGGGTCATGTCACAGAACAATTCAGAGACCTTTTATGTGAGTAGCATGTTCAGAACAATTCAGAGAACTTTTATGTGAGTAGCATGTTAGGAGTTTACTTTTGTTTACAATCAAAGGTAAAAATAAAATATTAAGGGAGGTGACAAGGCGGGAAGAAAAAAGTCTAGGAATAGTGGGCACTGTTTTCTTTCACTTGAGTCATTTGATTGCCTGGAAGTTACCCCCTAGCGCCCATCCCAGAGTTTGCCCTGGAGCATGCTACTGGGTCCTGAGAGAAAACAATTTCAGTTACTTGCATATGCTCTTTAGCAGTGATTCTCCAGTGTTAGCAGGCACTAGAAGAGGGTGTTAAAACACTGAGTGCTGTGCTGAATTGTTCATTCCGTAGGTTTAGGGCGAGGCTAGAGAATTTGCATATCTAACAGCTTCTCAGATGCTCTTCCTCCAGGAACCACACTTTGAGACCATTGCTCTGGAAAGCCATGAGAATCTTAGTGATAGTGTGTCACGTCTGCCTTTGTTTTTCTGTTGACACCTCTATCTTAGTTAAACCAGGATAGCATCATTTTCCTTAGAAACCCTCGGTTTCCCCCTTTTGGTTAATGTCAGCTCCCAAAGGAGCTGAGTTGTCCATTAAGGCTGTTTTTGACACAGCATTTTTAGTTGGACTTAGCCTTGAGTGAATGGCTGCAGAGCAGCATTTAAACACCTGTATATCAGACAATGGGGAAAGACAAAAAGGTCGATGATGATCACAAATACCGTAAGAAATATTTTGAACCGATTTTTATATTCAATTATTTAGTCAGCCTAGGACTATCCAATTTGGGTCAGAGTCAGGGTTCAATTTCATATCACAGGTTTTTGTTCAAGAGCTTGCTGTCAGGTCAAACAAAAAGCCTTGTATAAACCAGTGACATGCAGGGTCTCAGACTGATCCTGGTAATTTATCTTCCTAATAAAATACAAGCACCTGGTGGGCTTGTTTTGAATATTTGGAAAGTCCAACTGACCACTGGTGCACGTTGGGTTCTCTGAAAGTCAATACTGGGATGGAATTTTGCCTCTAGGGCATTTATTAGGGACGAACCCTTGGGAGGTGGGCGGGAGGAGGATTCGGCAGAAGGTGAAAACAAACTGTCATACAGACCTGGCAAAGCCTCAGCCAAACCCACAGGGAGCTCTGGGGCATGCAGGACCCCTCAGTCTTGTCCCTCTTTGGGCCAAAATGGCCAGGGCTTTATACCCCTGCATGATCAGTTAGATGTTGGACACTAGGTGGCTTTCTGGGGCTAAGGCAAACCTTGACAGATGAGACAGGAAATCCTGTTCACCAGAATCATGTCCAAATTACACGCAGCACTTTGATGAGGTAAGCACGGGAAGAAATGTCCCAGCAATTCTCATTGAGGAGACATAAATGTGCAGTTTAAGGTAACTTGAAGATATCAGTTGCTGTCTTCATTTAGTTGGTTTGATTGTGGAGGACATATGCCCTGAATGGAGTTAAACAAATCAGGTAATGGTTTCTATATGACTTTCTGAGAAAATAATTAGATAACAGCTTCCATTATTGGTCTGTCTCTTTTCTTTTTTCTTTTCTTTCTTTCTTTTTTTTTTTTTTTTTGTTAGTTGGCTCCACACCCAACCACAGAGCCCAATGCAGGGCTTGAACTCACAACCCTGAGATCAAGACCTGAGCTGAGATCAAGATTCAGGTGCTTAACCAACTGAGCTACCCAGGCATCCCACTGCCATGTCTCTTTTCTATTCTTGCTGTCTCTTGGGTTTCTTTAAGGCTCTGAAAAATAACAGTAATAGCAAGTAATTTTTAGAGGCCTAGGGTCTAATTAAATCATGTAGATGTTCAGGCGCTGATAATATTCTAGAGTGTTCCAGGGTCAATTAATCCAATAGTTGGAAAGTCAAATGGTTGGAAAGTCCAGTGCTTGGAAAGAATTGCAGTCACTTTAATTGTTTCAGAATGATATTAAGGGATTTTAAAGTTCATTGTCAGATCATGGATCTTGATCCAAAGATCATGAGAGAAAGATGTTGATACCAAGAACCATAAAAACTCTTGGCATTGGAGCTCCCGGGTAGCTCTGTCGGTTGGGTGGCCAATTCTTGGTTTCATCTCAGGTCATGAACTCAGGGTTGTGAAATTGAGCCCCATGTCAGCTCCACTCAGTGCAGAGTCCGCTTGTCCCTCTCCCTCCACTCTGCCCCTCCTCCCCTCTCCCGCTCACACGCACGTGCCCTCTCTCTCTCAAATAAATAAATAAAATCTTAAAATAAACAAACAATAAACTCTTGGTACAAATGGCTCCAATCCAAACCCATGCACTAAGAGGCTTGACCAAACTCTAGCATGGTTCCTAGCAGACTAAGGCCATGTCCCTGGGATGACTACTGCTCCCCCCTCACCACACCCCCTGGAAAAGCTCAAGACTGCCAAAAGAACTTGCTGTTTGTTTCAGCCAATACCTAATAATAGGCCCTTGGTCTTCCTTTCTTAGAACATTTACTAAAAAGGACTTACAATTATAAATCCTTCCTCTATCCCTTTGAGATGTATTTGTATTTCCTATAACCAGGAGTGTCTTTCTCAAGGACCCAAAAACCATACCTTTGAAATGTAATCATCAGGAAGGATAGGGTATTTGCCTCCCAGTCTTTTGGGGGAGGGAGGGAGCCTAATTTTGATAAATGGTACTTAGCAGAAACAGATGGTCTAATCACATTTAGGTTGACCAACACTTTTACATTTTTTAATGTAATTTTTCACTTCCCTAACTCTGCTCAAGCCTGTACTTGCTCCCCCTCCCTATTCCCTCATTCTCCCTTAAAAAAAAAAAAAAGATTTATTTATTTATTTGAGAGAGTGAGAGAGAGAGAGAGAGAAACTGAGGAGCAGAGGAGAGCAGAGGGAGAGCAACTCCAAGCAGAATCCCTGCTGAGTGCGGAGTCCAGTGCAGGGCTCAATCTCATGACCCATGCAACCATGACCAGAGCTGAAACCAAGAGTCAGATGCCCAACCAACTGAGCCACCCAGGTGCCCCCCCCATTCTCCCTTTAAAATGCCCTATCACCTCTGCACAAATTAGAATGGAGCTCACTTCTTTCCCCTATGGCACTAGCTCCTTTTACCACTTTAACCAACGTCCAGCTTTGTTTATCTTCGGCAATACCCAATGGTATCTTATTGATATATAAATTGTTTGGAGATAGATTTCTACTTTTGGAAGTCTTCTGCTTATGGAAACCACTTAATGAATCTCAGGATTAGATCTCCAGTGGAGCTAGATATCTGGGATCCCAAACACATCAGGCTGATGGCATGGACTGAATTTCATCCACCCAAAATGCTTTTGTTGAAGTCCTAACCAACAGTGCCTTAGACTGTGACTATATTTGCAGGTAGGGTCTTTAAAGAGGTAATTAAGTTAAAATGAGGTCATTAGGGTAGGCCCTAATCTAAGTGACTGATGTCCTCATAAGAAGAGGACATTTGGATATACAAGAAGATACCAAGGATGCTTGTGGACAGAGGAAAGACCATGTGATGACACAGTGAGAAGGAAGCCATCTGCAAGTTCAAGGAGAAAGGCCTCGGAAAAAACAATCCTGCCAGCACCTTGATCTTGGACTTCTAGCCTCCAGAACTGTGAGAAATAAATTTCTATTATTTAAGCCACCAGGTCTGTGGTATTTTGATACGGTAGCCCTAGAAAACTGGTACAGCTGGGAATCACATTCCCACAAGAGTATGCATTGGAGCTTAGGAAACCTATATAAGGTCCAAAATGTTCCTCTGTAGTATGTTCTAAGGCTGACTTCTACTGGTGTCTCTTCTTATATCTTATGGTAGTACATGAAGAAGGAGTATGCCTAGTAATGCTCATTTTGGAAATGTGTCTCATACATGTTGGACATATACTATGAAAATGGTATTTTGAAAATACTTGACAATATTAGAAATGTACCGGGGCAGAATCTGTCATAGTAGGAGTCAAGCCAATCTTCATGAGAACGTCTATAAAAATTTCATGTGGTGAAAGTTTATGGGGATTTTGAGGTAGAAATTGTATTATTATTATTACTATGGAGTACAACTTTAAATAAAGGAAGATGATTGGCCCCCTGTGTATCTTATTCAGAGAAATGTCCATTCAAGTTCTTTGCTCCTTTTTTAATTGTGTTGTTTTGCTGTCATTGAGTTGTAGGTCTTTATATATATTCAGGAAATTAATTTCTTATCAGATACATGGTTTACAAATATTTCTCCCATTCTGTAGGTTGCCTTTTCACTCTCTTGATAATGTCCTTTGACAGACAAAGGTTTTAATCTGATGAAGTACAATTTGCATATTTTTTCCTTTGGTGTCATCCAAGACATCATTGCTAAATCCAATGTCATGAAGCTTTCCCCCTGTGTTTTCTTCTAAGAATTTCATAGTTTCAGGTCTAATGTTGACATCTTTGATCCATTTTGAGCTAATTGTTGTCTGTGGTATAGGGTAAGAGTCTAACTTTATTCTTTTGCATTTGTTGAAAAGACTGTCCTTTCCCTAATGAATGGTCTTGGCAAACATGTTGAAAATTATTTGACTTTATATTGAGGGTTTAATTCTGGTCTCTTGGAATAGTGTTACATTTTATTTTTTTAATCCTTCAGACCATTACTATTATTAAACAGAAATTATGTGAAAACTCTTTTCATATCAATAGTGATTTTGCTCAAATGAAGGCAAGAAACTTAATCTTAGGTAATAAACACATAATTCTACACATCTGTCTTCAAGGTGTTACTCAGCCAAACATGGCTACCATACAACAAAACCCAGAAATGTGCAATACTAACTCAGTTCAGGAGTCTGATATTTTGCTGACTTTTAATCATTTAAGAAACATAGCTTTATCACAGACCTGTACCCCTGAAACAAATAATACATTATATGTGAATTAAAAAATTAATAAAAAAAGAAAGATAGCTTTCCATATTTGTGTGTGGAATATTGTCAAGCCCTGGTCTTCGCACTCCCCTTACTATTTATATCAAATGACCCAACACAGCATTGCTTACAGATCATTAAATTGTCAGAACAATGTTCACAATCAGTGTGTCCATTAAATTACCCTGAGTCCTTAATTTTCCTAAAAGTTAGCAAACCTTCAAAGAAACCCAAGCCATCCCACCCCCACGGGACGGACCATCACTGGAATGTTCTAGAAAAGAGTCTCTGAAAGGGGTACTAGTACTCTAGAAGTTTCAATGAGTTAAAGGCTTTGAAACCATAAACACGGCATTTCCATTGTGCTATTACAATGACATAAGCAGTGCTTCTATTCTGTCAGCACTGTTCATTTTTTATAGTTTGCATATATGCCACGGATCGCTCAGCAGCAGCTGGCCACCCAAACACGCTTTATGGTGCTCTGCAACGGTGTCCCAACACCCACCAGCCTTGAGCGTGAAGTCTGAAGCCGAGGTCACGGTGCGACCCCGACGGCACCGCCAGGGAAGAACCCAAGGGCCCTGGCCCCGCCCGCCACAGCCACACTGCCGCACCCTCCCAGCCGGAAGACGCCCGCGCCTCCCGGGGCCCCCTCCCTCCGGGAGCGCGCGGCGTTTGGTGCGCCGGCGCAGGCCCCGCCTACTCGCTCGGCCCCGCCTTGCCGCCGTGACGCATAAGGACCCGGGCCCGGGGCGCCCCGCCTCCGCACCCTGTCGCGGCGCTTCGCTTACGGAAGCATGGAGGGCGAGAGCACGTCCGCGGTGCTCTCTGGCTTTGTGCTCGGCGCACTCGCTTTCCAGCACCTCAACACGGACTCGGACACGGTGAGCCGAGGGGCGAGGAGGGGGCTCCGCCGTCGCCTCGGAAGAGGCCCCGCGCGCCGGCGCCCCCCGCTGCCGTTTCCCCGGTCCCTGCCCACGAGCTCCCCGACGGCGCCCCACCGGCTCTCTGCCCTGGCGCTTTGCCTTCTCCCGCTCCTGGGCCGTCCTAGGTGTACCTACCGCCCGCCAAGTCTTTTCCAAGACTAGCCTTCCCTCTTCTAACCAGTATTTATTTCTTCGCCCGGACCGGAGTGTCCCATACGCCCCCGTTTCTCTTTTCCAGCAGTCTCCCTTTTTTTGTGGGTAAACTTGGTTAGGAAAGGATGGAAAGTTCACATAGCGTTCTCCCACTACGCTGGGAAGGTGGCGGGTTAACTTTCCGCTTCTCCTCACTACCGCCGGTAGTTTTCAAAGACAGCAGAATTTTTTCGTGCACAGCACCCACCGCGCGTGTTTGTTGAAATGGTAGGCTAGTGAGGGAATTGTAGAGGATGCATCCAGTGGCTGTTTTCGGGGAAGGCTTAGTGGATGATAAAGGCTAATTTGGTATATCAGGTATCTGACTTTTGTTTGCCTTGGTATTAAGTTTATGAAATTGTTTGGCCTCAGTTCCTTTTCTGATGCAGTCAATTATAATGGAAACATTTGTTTATCCTCAAATATTAATTATTATTTTATACTTCTGCCAGGTTCAAAATCTCTGGATGAAGTTTTTTAAATACGGTACACGTTTTAAAAAACTTCTATGAAATCAGAAAACTTTGAGCCTGATAAGCAGTGTCTTAGATTTAAGTGCTTAGTATGCTAGTACAGTTTAGAGAATACCATACTGAACAAAATCTACTAATTTCTGCTAAATATTGTGCCCTTCATTTTATAATGTCTGTTGTCTCTAAAATTGTTTTTTGGCACAATCCTAATAAGGTTGGAATTGATATCTTTCATGTATCCAATTTTAAATAACCTTGTGGATTAACACCCAGCTAAGAGCAAATATATGGCGATTTAAAATGTGTGCGATGGTGGAAATCATTTTGGAATGCCTTAGTGTGAATATAAACAGAATGGGTCCTTACTGTGTAGCTTAAAATATTAGCCCTTGGGAAGTACCATAGTTGTTAGGCCCTTATTTCTTACATCTTTTTCCTAACATCTTTAAAAGGTGGCTTTCTGGATAGCTGTACTTGCATTGACCCTGCTTCCTTTCCCAGTGTTTGTGTAGAACACTGGACTATAGAGTTCTGGATTGTTACCCCTGACACTCCAGTAAAGACATCCAGTTATTGAAACATTCTATTTGTGGTCTTTTTTTTTAATGAGGTGGGGAGGCATTCTTAACTAATTATGAAGAAGATAAAATCTTTATTGTCTATTAAGCATATTGGGTCTTTAAATGTGCCATGTGAAATAATTGAAAAATCCGAAATTCAAAGACATTATTACCGTTGTGGCAAATGCTTGCATTTTATTTTATTTCATTTTTTTAAAAGATTTTATTTATTTATTTGAGAGAGAATGGAGAGAGAGCACATGAGAGGGGGGAGGGTCAGAGGGAGAAGCAGACTCCCTGCCGAGCAGGGAGCCCGATGTGGGACTCGATCCCGGGACTCCAGGATCATGACCTGAGCCGAAGGCAGTCGCCTAACCAACTGAGCCACCCAGGCGCTCAAATGCTTGCATTTTAAAAACAAACAGGGCTCGTAGCTCCCCTTTTAGAAATCAGACCGAATTCCCAGATCTTTAATATTTTGTACAATTTTTAATCTAAAAACACTGATCATTGTGTCATTTCATAGCTCAGAAGCATCCACTGGCTTCCAGAAGCACAAAAAAAAGTGCCATTAATCCAGAGTCCTTGACTAATTATTTGGGATGTTCCATTATTGGCGCTATTCCTATCTATGATTTCATTACTCAGAAATGGGAGCCTTCTCTGTTCCAAGGCAAACTGCTCTGCTCCTCCTCCTTCAAACATTGTGTGCTCATTTCTGGCTTTAAGCCTTTTATGTTCCAGGTGTGGTAAAATCACAGTGGTATTTACAATCTCTTCTACGCATTTTATTATTTTATTTACAGTCGCTCTTCTCTTCATGTTTCCCAACTACACTGGAAGTGCACCTGGTCTTTCTTTTGGGTACCTGGGGCTGTAGCACACACTCTGTATACATTGTGAAACACTTAGGAAATACTGGTTAGTTAAATGACTGAGTAGTTAATTCAGTCACGGTATTCCATATACTGCTTATTTTTATCCTTATAGGAAGGTTTTCTTCTTGGGGAAGTGAAAGGTGAAGCCAAGAATAGTATTACTGATTCCCAAATGGATGATGTTGAAGTTATTTATACAATTGGTGAGTCACTTATTTCTGTGTCTCTTATATTTGGTGCTTTATGCTTAACCGACTGAGCCACCCAGGCGCCCCTATTTGGTGGTTTATGCTGAACAGGATCAGCATAAATTAGTTTTTAAATTGTTTTAAGAAACAGATAAAACATTTTAAAGCCGATTTTATTGCATTCATTTCTCAATTAAAATTATGGCCATGGCCTGCTAAAGCAAGATAGAGTGTGGGACATAGAACGCAGATAAGACTACTGTGGGGAAAAGGGTGGAATAGCGCCTGCTTATGTTTAAGTGGCACAGAGATGGCCCAGCAAAAGGAGAAGGAACCAGCAAGTGAAGGCCAAAAAAAGATAAAACAGTTCGGACAAAAACATGAAATGCTGCAGAAAAGTTGGAAGAGGAGAACTGAAAACACTGATTCGGTCACTGAAAACCGTAAGTAACGTGTGGAGTATAAGGCCAGCCTGCAGAGAGGTTGAGGAGTGGGTGGTGAAGCACCTGCAGGAGATGGCAGCTGTTCTTTCAGGAAGAAGGGAAAAGGGAGCTTTAAAATATATAGGGGGTTTTCTAATTACCTAATACATGATTTTTTCTAAGCATATTTTGAAAAACAAAATTGGTGGTGTGCTGTATAAAAAATGTGGCATGATGACATCAGATTGTGTCATGACCACTTGCCCGTATTAAACAAGCCTCTAAGTATCACTGTTTTAACTGCATTGTATTCTCTGTGTGATTTCAGCAGTCTTTTAAGTTTTTCATTTTCATAAATTATACCACAGTAAACATCCTTACACATTTTTCTACATTTATTATGCATAGATTTCTGGGGGTGGTGTTATGGTGTCAGAGGGTTTGAGCATTTTTAAGATTCTTGATCTGTATTAGCAAATTGCTTTGCAGAAAGATTGTACTGGTTTATAGTCCTGTGTGTCACTTTTCGTTTGCCACTTTAAAAGGTTAAAAGTGGAAGTATATGTGTAAATTTACATCTGTATATAAATGTAGTATATATGTGTAGAGTAAATATATAAAGTCAATTCAGTCTCATTAGAGTCTCTTCTGTGGCAACCCCTGTTTTATGAGTATTTTTTTTACTCATTAACAATACACACAATATAAATGTGTATATATTTTTATTTACACAAATGGGATTATACTATATGTAGATAAATATTTCCAAGATAATTATCTCCACTGATACTGTTCTATTAGTGCAGCATAGTATCAATGTGTATAGTTTGCCCTTCTTTCTAATGGATCTGTTATTGCTGTATCTGTATACTACAAATGAACGACTTCCTTTTTTTTTTGTTAATACAAAACAGTATAATGATAAACACTTTATAGTGCATATATCTCTGTGCCTTGAGTCTATTGGAAAGTCAAATTCCTTGTAGATCATTGCCTTTGGAAAAGTCATGCTATTTTAAGACTCCTCCACAATATGTAAAAGTGCCTGGGTCCCCATACTGTTGCCACTACTAGGTATTATCCAATTTTTTAATCTTTGCCAATTTGATAAATGAAAATAATTTTAATTTGTATTTCTTAATTACAAATGAAGTTGTTTATTTCTTTGGGGGCAGCTTTTTTTTTTTGAAAAGGACAGGCCTGTTGCATGCTTCGACTATATTTCTGCTGAACTATTTTGCTTTTTCTTACTGATTTGTCATACCATGTTACAATTTAAGGTAACTGGTCTTTTGTCCTGTGTTACACATGTTTATACAGTCTGTAATTTTACTTTGTTAATGATGTTTTTTTCTGCTCAAACACAAGCTTTATTTTTTTTTAAGATTTATTTATTTGAGGGGGGAGGGGCAGAGGGAGAGAAAATCTTAAGCAGACTCCATGCTGACACTCAGCATGGAACCCACCCAGGGCTTAAATTTCAGGACCCTGAGATCATGACCTGAGCCAAAACCAAGACTCAGATGCTTACCAACCGAGCCATCCAGGCACCCCCAGATACAAGCTTTTAAAAGCAAACCCTTGGGGGCATTTTCCCCCCTAATTGTAATTGGCATGCTGCTCAAAGTAATCAAACATATTTTAAGGACTTCAATTAAGCAATCATTTGTTGAGCAACTCCATTGTGCTGGGAACAATGCTAAGCATCAGGGTATTAGGCAAATGCTGTAGGATTCCACTTAAGTATTTGCTCAGATTATTTTAAAATGTTGGATCACTAGATGACTAACAAGTAAAATCCAGAATCACCAAATTACTACACTGCTTTGGTTAATGAGATTTTCATCATACACAGGCAAAGCTGCAGGCAAAGGGAGAGGGAGAAGCAGGCTTCCCGCTGAGCAGAGCCCGATGTGGGGCTCGATCCCAGGACCCTGGGATCACGACCTGAGCTGAAGGCAGACGCTTAACGACTGAGCCACCCAGGCGCCCCTCAGCAGCAGTTTGATAATGGGTTTCCTCATCTAGCCGAAGAGTCACAAATTCTCTGTAATCAAACTGATGTCTTTGATTTAAGTGACTAAAAAAATTTCTAGTAATCTGGGTAGGATCTGCGCAAAGAAGAGACACACAAATAGGACAAGTCACAGGACTATCTGAAATAGATGATTGCTGTTACAGTGATCCAGTAAATGCTGTCTGGTAAAATTTGATTTTTGACACAGGGGACACTTAAAAGTGGGAAGCCCAGAAGAACTTGTTCTCTCTTTGTTGTTCTTAAAATAATCTCTGCACCCAATGTGGGGCTCAGATTCACAACCTTGAGGTCAAGAGTCGCATGCTCTGCCTACTGAGCCAGCCAGGCACCCCAGAACTTGTATTCTCTGGACAAGTTTCTGTGTTAACAGGTGTGGATGTTTCACTCCTGCTGTTCCTTCAATAACTTTGAAAGATCTGAAAATTTGGAATGATAGAGGGAACACCATATTCATCTTGATGTTTCTTACAAGATTTATAATGGTGTCTTATGCAATAGAATTTCATCTCTTTCGCACAGAATTTAGATGTATTTTTGTTGACAAGAATAAAAGTCACTTCCTAAAAGACACTGGGTTTTTTTTTTCCTTAGTCTGTAGTTAACATTGAAAAATCCTTTATGAAGCAACTACTTGGAATAACAAAAGATAATCCATTTAGCAGCTGTTGTTGTCAACTGGGTAAAATTAGAGCATAACCTTTTTAGAACTCAATGAAAATATAGCAACTTTAAATTTATCTCTTGTGTTGCCATTCATTATTAAATCTGTTTAGAGGGAATGTAGTGTTCTAGTTAAGACTGAGGCACTGGGTTTGAATTTTGGCCCCACCATTCTCTCTGTTACCTCACCTTTAAATGGAAGGAATGATAAAACATCTGTGTCATAGGTTTGTTGTGAGAATTAAATGAGACAATGTTAAAGTACTTCTTTGCTCAATATATGCTATTTATGCTATGAAGTCCTCAATATATGCTATTCAAATGATAATTAATGTAATCATAGCAAAAAATTCCTTTTTTCCAGACATCCAGAAATATATTCCATGCTATCAGCTTTTCAGGTAAGTAGTAAGAGCAAGTAAGTGATCCATTATGAAAATTACTCTCTGCAAATGAAGTAATTTTTTAAAACAAAACATCTATCAGTTTATACATGGTGGTACTGATGAAAATGAAAAGACTTCTGAAAAAATACCTGAAAATTCACTTGTTCATTTCAACCCTAATAGTTCTTTCTCTGTATTTATATGCTTGCTTTAGCTGGTCTCCACTGACTCTCCCAGGTACCACTTTACCTAGAGGATTGCTTTTCTCACACTCAGAGTCACCTCATTGCATATTATAAGCTCAGTGACACGTTCTCATACATCAACAGCAGCCCTTTTTTCTACTCTTTTATTCAGCTTATTTCATCATTTGTTTTCTCACTTACTACATATTTAATGTAATCTTTTGTCTGTTAACTGGTTAGGTTCTTTATCCAGCCTGCTTCCTATTGCCTTCCTATGGTGAAAATTTGTGTTATTAGTCCTACAGATAGTAATAGTACTGCAGCCCTAATAGGCTACGATATTTTTAAAAAACTTTTCATTGAGGTATATAATATATATAAAAAAGTACACACATAAATTAATTTTCATAAACACCTGTAACCACAATATGGTGTAGTTTTAACTTTATGATTTATATAAACTGTACTTGAAAAATCAGCATTACTATCTTAGGTCTACTGTATGTACACTAAGGTTGTGTAAGAATCGCAGTGGAGCAAACAGTAAAGGTGAAAAAGATCTGTGGTTGGGGATGACAGAAATCAAGGCTTCGTGTGGTCTTAAACTGCTGTACCAAAAAGAGAGAGATCTTGAACAGTGTTTTACATACAATGGACATACAAAAATACTTGTGGAATGAGGGATTCATGGTGGAGAGTCTTAAAAAGTACTTCCTTAAGGGACTCTGGACCAGTAAAAGATTAGGAAGGAAGAGTGAAAAGAAAAAGTGATTCAAAATCTACTGGCAACTGTCTTAAATAATTATACCAACTTAATAGTCTTAGAATGGAGGAAGCCCATCTGATCCAATGATGATCAGCCTTTTAGCCTCAGCCTTTTAGCTTTACAAGATAAAGGGGAGGGAAGCATAAGGAGAACCACCTGAAAAGGCTGTCATTCAGTAAAGTTTTCTACACACTTCATTTTCCCTTAGTAAAACAATAGGCCTAAAAAGTTCATGTTATAACCAATGCTGCAGAACTGGTTAATGGTAGGGCACAAACTAGAAGAATGAGGATTTCGTCAGTTCTAATCCAACAGCGTACCATGGTGTATCTTCCTTGTTTTAAATAATACAGGTAAACATGTTAAAGCCTTTTGGTACCATATTTCTTGGAGTCCCAGTTGGATAAGCTTTAATGCTCAGTTTTACGTGCTAATACAGAGGGTGCCAAAGTATGGCCCATTTTTATAGGGCCATCTGTGAATAGGTTAATATATTTTTTAAGGGTTGTTAAAAAAAAAAAAAAAGGGAAGCCTGGGTGGCTCAGATGGTTAAGCATCTGCCTTTGGCTCGGGTCATGATCCCAACATCCTGGGATCGAGCCCTGCATCAGGCTCCCTGCTCAGTAGGGAGCCTGCTTCTCCCTCTGCCTCCCTTTCCCCCTGCTTGTGCTCTCTCACTCTCTGTCAAATAAATAAATGAAATCTTTAAATAAATAAATAAAAAATTAAAAAACAAAACAACAGAGGAACATGCAGCAGAGACTGTCCAGCAAAGCCTAAAATACTCTCTGGCCCTTTACAGAAAAGTTTGCCAACCCTTTTCTAATAACATTGTTTCTCAAAGTTTTCCATTGAATAACACCAAAATCACTTACCAAGAATCTGGAGGAAACATCTGGAAAACAATCCACTGAAGCCTAAAACTCACTTAAAAAATTACGGAGTTTAACATGAATTCTGCACAATATCTTTCTATATAAAAATGGCCCCACTTCCCAGAACTTCACATAAAATCAGTGTTTGCTCGGAGTGTACACTGTTATCCTGTTGTTTCTTATATACCCAGTGTATTGCCTGATGCCCCAGTTTGAGAAGTGGGAAGTGGACCATGCTAGAGAAATACAGGAATAAACTCTTGTATTTAGAGTATTCATGTTAGAATAATAAACAGGTAAAGTGTAGGGATCTGTTTGATCATTTGAAACCCCCTTTTGATAAGTGGAACACTCCATTTTGTCTATTTTCCCATTAAAATTTTTTGATGGAAAATTTTTCATGTAAGTTTGTAAGTTAAAAAAAAATTGCTTATTAGGATATATTTTTTTCAGTTTGACATAACTAAATTTTTTCAGTACAGAATAGAACTACCAGTAAAAGCCTATTACAGTGAGTATTATTTATAAAGGATTTTGCGTAACAGGTATTTCACTATCACAGGAAAGAATATTGTTGATCTCAGTGAATGTTAAAAGGAGGAAAATATCTGCAATCCCTGTTATTGAAGAAGGAAGAAAGCTGGAAGTAAACACTTTAGAATCTTTTAGAATTATCTTTCAATTCTCCCTACATCTTTGACATTCCAACAGAACAAAGACCACTAAACTAAACTAACATCTAAACCCCTTGTTCCCCCACAAAAAAAAAAAAAAAACCCAAAACCAACCAGCTCCTAAAGTGCTTCTCAACTTGATAGAAGTATATAGCTTTTGGAATTAGCAATGAATAAACTGTCTTTTTGTGTTGTGTTTCATTAGTCATACATTCTTTTGTATGTATCAGTATTTTTAAAAATGTTTTAATAAGTGAATTGTGAACTGGCTATGTAGACTTTAAAACTTCTTATATTTAATGGATAGTTTGTTTTGTTTTAGGCTTAAAAAAATGTGATGCCCAAACTTATTTCTTGAAATTTCTCCACTCCTCCTTTCTCGTTGCTTATGGGCCTCATATTTCAACCACTTTAAGTCTGTTAATTTGAGAAATTTCTCTGTCATTATTTTTAGAATTTCATCTGACCAGCAAGTGGGTATATGGATTTTGGTTGATTAAAAGTACTAGTAAAATCCTATTTTTAGCCTATTTGTAATGCCTTTAATTTTGGCTTTTACAGCTTTTATAATTCTTCTGGTGAACTAAATGAGCAAGCACTGAAGAAAATATTATCAAGTGTCAAAAAGGTATTCCCTGACTTGCCTTTTGTTTTTTGTTTGTGTGGTATTACATGTATTATTTTCAGCTCTGAAAAAAATGTGTAATACTTTAACAGAACTTTCAAGCAGCACTTATTTGTCTTCATAATATCCTATAAGCAGGTGAGGAAAGGCTTGTTCTTTCTGGAAATTCAAAGTTTTGCTCTGAGAACAAAACTAGTTATTAAAAGTATTAATCTTGGTCTCATCCTCAAATATTTTAATTAGCATTGATCTCTTCCTCTTCTACATTCCTACCATACCCCTTTCCAGTGCCATTTATTCTAGGACCTAATTCATTACTGTTCTTTTACATAGCTGCAGTTACTAGCACTTCGCTATATAGAACCTCATTGGAACCCTCCACACATCGTGGTGTTTAGTTAAGACTTGTTGAGTGATCAAAATAGGGTTTTCTTCCCCAAATACAAAATGGGGCGGGGGTGGATACTTTCTTCTTAAAACATTTTGATCTTTGAGTTGAGAATAAAAGTAGATTCAGTAAAAGGAGTTTCTTTTAAAAACCATCCTTTGATGAAAATGCTTTGGGCTTCCCCCCCAATTATATTTGGATATTTAAAATGTACCTGTAAAAACGTATTAGTTTTAAAGAGAAGAGAACTCATTTTAATTTCTTCTAGTGCAGATATAATACTTAGTTGCTAAAGTTGTCACACAGAGATCTCTAAGCAAAGTGGTTGTTTTTCTCTTATAATTATTAAGTTCTGTGTGCATGAGATCTATTTTTCCAGTTTAAAAAAATTTAGTAATAACTAACAAATTTGTTCAGCAGATGTTACAGTTTATAAAACCATTTCATATGATCTTACTCAATTTTGAAACCCAACTCTATGGGGTAGGCGATATCATTCCCATATAAATTTCAGTTAAAAGTTGTTGGGTTCAGTTTACTTATTTAGCAAACCAAGTACCCAAACAGAAGTTAACTTGTTTTCCTTGACATTTTCTTCATTTAAATTTTGACTAAAGACTAAGAATCTAAAATAGCAAAAACCATAAAAAAACTAGAGGAAGTTAGGAATTTTTTTCTCTATATTGACTAAAATAGTAGCCATAACTGGATGGAAAGTAATTTGACTGTAAGTCAGTTTGCATACTTTAAAAGTAAAGTGTAGGGGCACCTGGCTGGCTCAGTGGGTTGGGTGAGCCTTTGGCTGGGGTCATGATCCTAGGGTCCTGGGATTGAGCTCCACCCCATCGGGCTCCCTGATTGGTGGGGAGTCTGCCTCTCCCTCTGCCCCTCCCTCCCCCAGCTCGTGCTTGCTCGCTTTCTCGCTCTCTCTCAAATAAAATCTTTAAAAAAATAAATAGAAAAAAAGTAAAGTGTATACTTAAGTTTGTGCTTTGTTTATAAATTTAAGAAAGCCATTTTTAAGGCTGTCAACTTTATTGCTTAATTATAATAGTAAGACACATAGTAATTCTAACGATTAAGGTATATACCTGATTTTTTTTTTTTTTTTTTTTTTTTGTATTTTCTCTCAGGCTGTGGTTGGTTGGTACAAATTCCGACGTCATTCAGACCAGATCATGACATTTAGAGAGAGACTGCTTCACAAAAACTTACAAAATCATCTTTCAAGCCGGGAACTTGTTTTTCTACTGTTAACACCAAGTATAATAACAGAAAGCTGCTCTACTCATCGGCTGGAGCATGCCTTATATAAACCTCAGAAGGGGTAAATGTTGGCCAGTCACTGGCAATTTAAGTTAATAGAAAAATATACCCAATGTTTTCATTGTACTTTTTGCCTCTTACCAAATATTTTCAAATATTGTTGCATTAGATTGTCACAGTAACACTCTGAAGTTGGTCTACCATGTTTCTTTATAGATGGGAAAATGAAGGTTAGATAAGGAAATTAGAAGCCTAGTATGGAACGATGACGAGTGTTTTTGACACCAAGGATTGTTATTATTTACCATAAGGTGGAAAACTGGTTGCTAAAGGACATAATATGGAACTAAGCCTCAGTACTTGAGCAGCTTTTCTCTAACCTCTGCAAGGAAGAAAGGTCATTCTTGATGGCCCACCAAAATGAGTTAACGCCCCCCCAAGTTATAGAACATTCTCATGGAATATGAGGATTAAGTAAAAGAGTACCAACTAAGACTAATTTTATCATTCATGGAAGATGGCTAAAATCTCAACAATACTGCCTATTTTTACATGTTAAGATAGCTATTAAAGTATTATTTTCACACAACTATCTTACACTGTGCACATTTAACCACTTAAAAGCCATTTGCCTCAAGTCAGTAAATTCTGTCTCAGGTAAGTAGTATGGAATGGTTTTTTTGTTTGTTTGTTTTTTAATCTTGTAGGGGAAAGGTACTCTGTACATAAAATATATAAGTATATATAGGTATATAATAGGTGGATGCTAATATTTCACTTTAAGTTTATACTTTAAAATTTCATTTCTTCAGACTTTTTCACAGGATACCATTAGTGGTGGCCAATCTGGGCATGTCCGAACAACTGGGTTATAAAACCATGTCAGGTTCCTGTGAGTCCACTGGTTTTAGCCGAGCAGTAAAAACACACAGGTGAGATTCTTCAACTGCTTTCCACTGAACTTACTCCTATTCATTTTTTAAAATTAATTTTTTATTACATAGAATAAAAATGAAAGGAAACTAATGACCACCTTACTCAAGTAAAACAGACTTTTTAGTTTCTCCATATTTCCTTCTAGCACTTGTTCATTTATAACATACAAAAAAGGGGGGGTATTTTATATTCTGTATGTGTCCTCATATGTATTCTAAGAATAAGTAGCTAGTCTCAAAATAATTTTCTAAGGCAGCAATTTAGATTATAAAGGCATGAGGGCGCCTGGGTGGCTCAGTTGTTAAGCCTCTGCCTTCGGCTCAGGTCATGATCCCAGGGTCCTGGGATCGAGCTCCACATTGGGCTCCCTGCTCCACGGGAAGCCTGCTTCTCCCACTCCCCCAATTGTGTTCCCTCTCTCACTGTGTTTCTGTCTGTCAAATAAATGAATAAAATCTTAAAAAAAATAGATTATAAAGGCATGAAATTAGACTGGATATTAAGTAATGACAAAAATAGGAGGCTTTAGCCAAGACTCACTCATCCTGTAGGGTGCTGAGCTGTAACTTTTTTGTGTTCATTAAGGGAATAGTTAATGTCAGAAATAACACTGGTACTATAGAGTGCTTACTCGAGTGGAAACTGAGAATAAGGGACTAGATTTTTATTTATTTTTGTGTCCCCACAAGCGTTAACCATTTTATAGAAACTGAATACCATATTTCACTGATTCTGAGACACAGTTTTACATCTCAAATTGGGGTATTTTACAAACTATGCCTTAGCCTTTTTTTTTTCCTTTTTGGTATGTAAAATAATGTTGCCTCTTTCAGTGATGACTTAAAGTCAATAAAATATTTTTAAAATTGACTGGTCCCCATTGCCAAGAAAGAAACCTTTTTCTCCCCCTCTCTCCTTCAGTCTTTATTTTTACTTAACCTCTTTTGAGTCCTGGCAATAGTCCTTAAGAGGCTTCAAAGTCTGCTAATGTGAAGATATATAAACTAAGTTTTCTGATTGGTTTTGCTGTGAAACAGGTTGAGAAAATATGGTCCCTACAAAACCAGTAAAAAGAATCTTCTGTTGTTCCTCAACTATAAATAAGTATTTCATTATAGCATTAAAATGACTTCTATACATTTGCCTGACAAAATGGTAATTTTTCCAGCTCTGAATTTTTTACAGAAGATGGATCTTTAAAGGAGGTACATAAAATAAATGAAATGTATGCTTCTTTACAAGAGGAATTAAAGGTAAGTTAACATATCAAACACTTAAAAGGAGTTCATATCAAATTGATAACTGAAATCTTTTAGGGATAACTTGACATTTGATTAGGTTTATATTTTTGTAGTAGTTTAGGTTCGGTAAGACCTCAATCTCAGTGGCCTACAAAAGCAAAAGTTCAGTTTCATTCACATTATATCTTGGCTGCAGCTCTGCTCTTGTTCTAAGTGCCATCTTCATTCTAGGACCCAGACTGAAGGAGTAGCCCTTATGTGGGACATGCTCTTCTCATGACAAGGGAAAAGAGCAAGAAAGCTGGTAGACATTCACAACAGCTCTTAAAATCTTCTCAGAGCCGGCATGTCACTTCCACTCACATTTCATTGGTAGATTATATGTCCCTATTTCATGGCGGTAGACAGGGATATATAATCCTTTTACAGGATAAAAAGGGAAGCAGTATTTGAGAACAGAATAATCTACCACGGTACTGAATTCGGTCTCATTGAATCAGTTGAGTAGTAGACGTCAAGATGGGAGGGACTAGCCATGTAAGAGATTGATTAGGCCTGAGAAGGATAAAAGAGGGGAGGAGCAAGAGCGGGCAGAGAGACTTGTAATGCTGAGTCTGACACCTGAGAAAGGGGACAGGAGGGACGACAGCTGGGTAGAGACAACTTTAGACTGTAGGGCCGGAGTGGTTTCAGCCAGGCTGATGGGAGTCTCAGCGCAAGTTTTCCTACTGGAATGGATCTGTACTAATACCTCACTGTGCTCAGTCAGTTAAGAGCAGCCTCTGGCTTCAGTAGACCCAAAAGGATGGTAGCTGGGGCTGTTAGTCAACTATGCTTCCTCCAAATGGAGATCTGGGTAGTATATTCCATGGCCACCATTCTCATCAACATGGCAAATTAAGAGAAGTAGGGTTAATACATTTTACACTACTAATATTGCTATATTTTAATGTGAATGATAATACGGGAATTTTAGAAACTAGAGAAACGTCCAGAATCCCATCATTGTAACATAACCATTTACACTTTGCCATATTTTATAATTTTTTGTATATATGTATAAAGTATATACATACTTTTACATAGTTGACAGTGATGGGGACTTATAAATTTGTGTCATTTTTATTTGCTGTCATAATCATTTTTCATTTCAAAAGCATTAAGCATTTTTGCTACATATTCTTTAGTTCTTTTTAATGGCAGTGTATTTCATATAGCAATGTCAGAGTACTAACTCAGGCTAAAATAGGGGATGTAGAGGTATATTACAGGAACTGTAGGCAGAAAGCTGAACTCCAGGAAGGAATTAGAACCAGGAGCCAGAATGTCATCAAACTTACTTTTTCCCTTTGTGTCTGCACACTGCCTTCCTTCATAGTACCTACAGATCTGTTTGTTCATTCACTGGCTAACCAGAGAACAGCATTTAGATCTGTTCAGAAGACTGGGATTTGCCATCTGGCTATGTGGTATCTCTGCTTGGGTCAGTTAGGATGGAAGTTGGTAAAGGGGTTACTGGTGAACTTTTATGGCACGTTGGACAAGATCATGAGAAACAGGCTGGGCAAATATCCTAAAATGTATCCATTTTAAAACTAAGCATGAAGAAGTAAAAAACTAACATTCTAAAACAAGATGTAACATCTGTTACCCTATAATTGGAAATAAGTTACTTTTGATTTGATACTATACTAAGAAACATCATCTTATACAAATTTTTATTATTTACTTAAAATATATTCCCAAAATGAAATCACGGAGTCAAAGGGTATTTTAACTAGTACTTAAAACTGATGACAAGTAAGGCCAGCCTGCTTTTCAAAAGTTGTTTCTTTTACACTAATTAAAAATCTGTAATAGTTTTTTCATAACAATAGAAGTTACTTTTCCTTATTGTCAGTTTCTTAATGTTAAATGTTTGCAGTAAGTAAGCATTTCTCAAAATACTACAGTATTTTTTGTTCCAAAGTGACTGAAATACCTTTTTTATTTCTGTGTATTATCAAGCAGGTATCACTGGTGTGATAAAGCTGTGTATAAATGGAAAGTTAATACATCTGGAAAGCATTTTATAACCTATAAAGCACCATATAAGTGCTTGTTGAGTTCCTTCAGAAAATAGCAAAATAAAGTATTTATAAAGGCTAATAATACTTGATACTGTGTACCACAAAGGACTGTCTATCATTTGTGAACCTAGCTGTAGTATACAACTTGGATTTTGTCTGTGCCCTTATTTTATTTTGCAGAGTATATGCAAGAAAGTAGAACACAGTGAGCGAGCGGTAGAGAAACTACTAAAGGACGTAACCAGATTGAAATGGGAAATTAAAAAAAGAAAACAGGCACAAATTCAAGCAGCACGTAAGTAAAAAGTTCACACATCACTACCTTCTGTGCTTTTAAAAAAAAAACTATGTGAATTCTGCTTTAAAAAAAATTCTCACTGATGTGAATTATGGATGAGCTGGCTCTACTAACTGATCATCTGCCTTAGGGTTAAAAATAATTGTTTTATTAATACTCTTAAATCCTACTATGTAAAGAACTTGGTATTACTGTAGCTATACTATATTGTTGATATTAAAAAATACAACTTAAACTTTTAGAATACAGTGGCATACAAATTAGTATTTGGGATTATGCACACCATTTTTCTCAATTTAGAGGATCTGATAGAACTGTTCAGTTAAAAGTCTTTTTGACTTTACTAACAAATAGATTACAAAAGCTTTGTAGGACAAATATGGTATGTTGAACTATTGTTTTATTTTGTTTAGGAGAGAACATCGAAAAAGACCCTCAGGAGAACATTTTTCTTTGTCAAGCTTTACGGACCTTTTTTCCAGATCATGAATTTCTTCATTCATGTGTTATCTCCTTGAAAAATAGGCATATTTCTAAAAGTAGCTGTACTGCCAACCACCAGCTCAATGTGATAGACAACCTGACCTTAATGGTAGAATACACTGACATTCCTGAAGCTAGTCCAGCTAGTGGTGCGCCTCAAATGATTAAACGTAAAGCTTTAGATACCGATGATGGATGGCAATTCAAGAAGTCACGGCCGTTAGAGATACAAAACAAACCATCTAAAACAGATACTGATAGTAGTAATCAAGAAAAAGCATCCACAATGAGCAGCCCTGAAACAGATGAAGACATTGAAAAAATGAAGGGTTGTGGTGAATATCCACAGTCTCCTACATTTTGATCATTTTAGGCCAAAAGGACATTTTTAATTGGCTGAAGGGTAAAGCCATTTGTATTGTTTTTACTATGTTCAGGTATTTTGCAGTAATACATAAGTTCTAGTGCATTTATTTTTTAAAGCACTTTATTTTAAAACCATACTTTTGTCCCCCTCCTTTGTTAAAGATTTTAAGTAATTCCTATACCCAACATGGAGCCTGAACCCACAACCGCAAGATCAAGAGTCGTATGTTCCACCAACTGAACTAGCCAGGCACCCCCCCTTTTTTTGTTGAGGGAAAAGCTTAAATGATACTCTTTTAAACTTCTGTAGCATTCTTTAGAATTGGAAAAGAAAGACTAACCTTATTTTCACAATAGAAAAAAAAGATGTCTAAAGTTAATAGGAAATGTATTTCGTTTTTATCTAAGGCACAGTAATTCCTGCTCCTTAAGTTACAATAAATGGCTAGGGTTGCCAGATAAAATCCTGGACAACATGCAGTATTAGACATTGAAAACTTATTGTTTAAATGAATAATTTGAATTGGAGTTCAAATTTAATCACATGTCCTGTATTTCTATTTGCTAAATCTGGCAGTTCTAATTATGGCAAAACTATAATGTGGCACAAATATCTCTCCCTAGTCTAGAGTCTTCTACACAGAATTGAGTGAATCCAGAATTTGAGAACAGAACAAGCCTGATAATGCAGCGTGTCTGAGATCAGCAGCTGGTCAAGTAGCTGAAAAGGCCAATTAAAGTGGGACTCAAAAATGGTACATATGTGTATAGGTATACGTATGTCTATCACCGAGATTTCATTTTAACATAAAGCAGAATTGTACATTCATTTGTCAACCTTCTGTTGTAGGATTAGGAACTTAGATTCTGAGTATGCTGGTGTTCCAGTATTAATCACATCCATTATTTAACCTTTACAATTCCCAGTTTTAGTTTCTTTAAAGTGAAGAATTTAAAGAAACTTGAAAAGCAACCTGAGTACAGAATGCTTTTTTTTTTCCATTTCACAGCACCCTCCTACTTCCAACCTTCTTCAGCTGTCCTAACCACACCTAACTTGACAACTATTTTCTTAAAGCTATTTTTTTATCTTTCAAAAGCATTTACTTCATTTTCATTGCAACAATAACTTTAATGCTCATACTTCATCAATACAAAGACAAAACTAACACAGGTCTGGGAACAAAATAACTGCCTCTTGGCAATGCAAAACTCAGCAGGTTTGAAGAGTATGGGCTTCAGTATGATTTTGAGGATGTAAAGCTCCATTTTAATCCAGTGAATTGGTTAAGTGGAAGTTGGCTAAGAGAGCTTTCACTGTGTTTTCTGTATTTGTCTTTTCCATAATTTTGAGAATTTTCCACAAAGCCTATACATCATATGAAGCCTTCGTGTTTTACTCCCTGGATGAAATGCTGAACACACACTTTGACCATTGCTTTTCCATTTGCTACTTCCTAAGTGACAGAACAAATTCATAGCTACTATCAAAACTATCTTTTATCTATTTTAACATGCATTAGTTACCATGGGGTGCTAATGAAGCCCGTATAACAGCAGGGATGTTTTGTACAAATAATGAGTTTCTGTTGGGATCGTTTAACTGGTTACCTAAGAAGCACTGCTGTGTAACACCACCAGGCAGAGGGAGGGGTAATAGGTTGGCAGTCTGAAGCCTAACTTAAAAATAACCACAAACGGGCGCCTGGGTGGCTCAGTCAGTTAAGTGTCTGCCTTTGGCCCAGATCATGATCCCAGGGTCCTGGGATGAAGCCCTGTGTCCGGCTCCGTGCTCTGCAGGGAGTCTGCTTCTCCCGCCCTCCACCCCTACCCCGCGCCACCTTGTGCTCTCTCGCATGCTCTCCCTCAAATAAAATCTTAAAATAACCACAAACATCACTAAAGCATATAGAACATCACATAGAACATAGATAAGGACTAAATGCAACCAACAAATGAACTGCTGGAGGAGGTTATTGAGAACACAAGACTGCTGGTTGACCTGCCAGCTGGACTGAAACAAAGGTTCCTGACCTACTTCCATCCTTGGAGTGTACATTTTGCCTAACTTCCCACAGTGGGAGCTGTTCCAAAGACATAGCCTTGAGAAAGTAAGGTGTTGACACCATATGGATTGTATGTGTGACTGAACCCAGTTAAGGCCTCAGTAAAAACTTTTAAGACTAGCAGGCAGGTGCAGAGATGTACTTGCCTTGTGGCCACCCAAGACAAACTTCCTAAGTAAGTTCCCTTATTACTAAGCCTGCCACCTACAAATAGGGAGTTGCCTGCCTCTTCAGTCTCTCCCTGCCCTCCACGTACCAGTTTATGAACCAACAGATAAAACATGCTAGACAAGGAACTGCAGAAGCAATAAGTAACCAACATACACGAATGTCTTCTGAAGACAATAGCTTAAGATTTTCCAAAGACTGCTTACAAGAAACAGGCTTTCATCCAAAATTAAATTTGCTAAAACACTATAGAGAGGTAATATATTTCACTTATACTTGTGCACAATGATCCATCTTCTTTGAAGAAAGAAACGCTAAATTTTCCATCAGAGAAGCTTGCTGAGGTCTGTACTGGCTTAACTTCCATAAATAAGTTTGATGGCCCAAGTTTCAGGGTATTAAGTAAAGGAAAAGGGTCCTCATAGATCATTTTTCCCCAATTATTCTCATCTTTTGGCAATTAGTTTGTATCACTGGAGTAAGATAGTTCTAGACCATTTGCCTATGGATCATTTTAAAATATGCTACCAGTTTTAAGATAGACTAGCCCAGGAGTAAATCTGAGGTCCTACAACTGCACCACTATCCATCCCCATGTAACATCTCTACAAAGGGAAGACCCACTGTCCTAGCCAGGCATGCTTCTATTTACTAGTTAGAAAATCTGAGCAATTTTAAATCCACACCCTGCCACATGGAATTTGTACATAATACAAGCATTCCACCTTCATGCACCCATATCCCTAAAATCCCATTTACAAGACAGAATCTGGGCCTAAAGTAAAATTCCAATAGAAATCATCCTTTCCATATTTTTTTTTAAAGATTTTATTTATTTGACACAGAGATCACAAGCGGGGAGTGGGGGGTCTGGGTTACAGAGGGAGAGGGAAAAGCAGGCTCCTGGACAAGCAGGGAGCCTGATGTGGGGCTCCATCCCAGGGCCCTGGGATCATGACCTGAGCCGAAGGCAGATGCTTAACTGACTAAGCCACCCAGGCGCCCCCATTCTTTCTATATTTTAAATCCCCATGAGTTTTATGAGCTAACTGGGGACCATCCTACAGTACCAGTTTTTTAAAATTTGTATGTATATAAAATAACAAGTATTAACATTTTAAATAACTCATGTTCTTTAAAAGTGAAGAGGAAGCTTTACTCACTTTTTCCTTGTAAGATTTCAATTATTAAGAATTTAAAAAACTTTAGTTTGAAAAGATTTAGCCGGTTTTCTACCCAAAGTTATTAAATCTTGTAATTTGAGTCAGTATTAGAGTCATACAACCATTTATTGTAAAATATGTTTATTTATGGATGTTAAGACTCCTATGATTTATTCCCGATACTTGATGTTACAAACTTTAGGGTCTTTGAGATATGCAGGATCCTTGTATGTAACTGGCATAAACCCTGTAAAAGACAATGAAATTGCTTCACAAAAGATAATGAGCAAACTTTTGACTGGCCCAATTCAGTTTTTCAGGTGCTCTTACCCATTATTTGCGCTCTCTTAATTGCTTTTGTGATTTCTTTCTGTTTCTTCCCACAAAGACCTATAAAAAAATGCTTTCATATTCATAAAAAATGTCAACACTCAAAATGCATAGCAACTATCTTAAGGAAAGGTTGGAAAACCTATAAATAGCCAGGCAGTAAATATCTTAGGCTTTGCGGGCCATACAGTCACTGCTGTAGCTCACAAAGCAGCCACAGGCATTATGTAAATAAGCTACTTAAAAAACAGGTGGCAGATCTAACTTGGTCTATAGGCAATAGGCCCCGGTTTAAATAAGTAGTCTAGGAACGATTACAGTATACTCTAAAACATTAACACAATTTTCTAAAGCCCTAATTTTTTACAGATTGTCTGCCTACAGTTAACTCTGAGCATAAGAAGACATGTAAAATAATAATCCTTTTGGGCTACAAAGACACTTTCTCAAAAGTACCTCTAGTATCTGGTCTACTAGCGATTTACAGCACAACTTGAAAATTTGACATTTCTCTTAAATAACAAATAGATTTGTATAATTTTTTATAAGTTGCGATAATAGAAAACAAAATACCTGTTATGTGCCTTCCATAAATGCATCCAGTAAATGGAGAAATAAACTGGGACAAAAGCTGTTTTGAGTTATATTTGGAGAAGAAAAAAAATTTGTATCAATACATTTGTTCAACCTTGATTATGTAAATTTAAAAAATTATATATCACTGTCCAGTTATGTAAAGGTTTATAAATAAATTTCAAACTTCATAAAATATAAATACTGAACTATGCTCATTCTATTAATAGGTCATTCTGTTAAGTGAAAAAAGTGATTACTAAGTTAACATCTCTTATCCAGTATATTGAAACAGATTAATGTACACATTTTTTTCAGTGCTAAAGCTGTTTTCTTGAACTTTTCCACAGATGCTTCCTAAAATGCTTGTAATAAGGCACTAAGCATTTCATCTGTCACGATAGGCTATCACACTGTATCAGACTACAGTGTGGTCTTCCAAGAGGTACAGGTCCATCAGGCCACTTGCCATAATTTACATTCTATTAAATTCTTTAGTACTTTTCAGGTACCAGGCATTGTTCCTGGCACTACACATAATCCTTCTAAGATGCATCTTTAAACTTCTTGGTTTTCACCTAAGGCAGCTACTATCACTTTTTGCTGCTGTCAATATCCTTCACTACAGCACCATTCTCTCCCCCAGATTTTCCACTTTTAATCTGCTGAGCCCTACAACAGATAAAATTACATTTAAAGCAGAGATATCGGTAGTGTTATTAGTACAGAGACCAAATTCACCAGAGGCGATTTTTCCAAACTATTCAACTCTACCAACTAAGAATCACTGCATAGTGAGCTACTGGTGACCTCCAGGGCAGACAAGAAAACACAGACCTGAAATAATAGCAGATGAGGGAGAGCTAAAGGGCTCTCATTAGAATAAAGCAGAGATGACTTATACATAGAAAACCAGATTTGAAATTACGAAGTCCCTAAAAGAGGTGCCTCTACACAAAGCCTGTTAGCTATGACTAACAAAGGAGCAAATCCTAAAATCAAATATCACAGTGAAGTAAAACTGTATCTCACCTGTACATTCTTATAATCCACACGTTTTCCACACAAGATACATTTTTTAAGAGGCTCCTTATAAGGATTTTCCATTGGAACGGGCTAAAATAAAAAAAGATGAAACAGTTTGATGTGTTAAATTAAAAAAAATTAAATCTTAAGGTTACCACATTTAAATCTATCTAAAGGATTAGTTGTGCCTTTCTTACTATGAAAAAGAAAAAATACAACAGCTTGGCTTATAAAGAAAAATCAGTGATTCTGAAAAGGAGTCACCATTTTAAAGATTTCAGTGTGTTCATACATATTTTGTACAAATACTCTGGTTTGGCTAAGGAGGAATTAAATCATGGAGAAGGATTCTGGGATAAAATACAATCCTTGGAGAAAACAAAGGTCTATGGGAGGATAACTTTTATGGTCCCAGATTGCTTTATACATTTATGTCAGCCTTTTTGTTTTCTCTGTCTTCATTACTGCCTCTAATGCTTCTGCCACATGCCTCCCTTCTATTATCAGTATACTCACGTCTCCAATCAAGAGAGTCTTAATCTAGAAATGGCTTTGAAGTCCATAATGCACTGTAGTTGTATGCAAAATTTCAAATGAAAGAGACTGTGAGCTTTTTTCTGAGAGCCCGTATTTCATTAGAGCCTCAGGGGAATTTTATGACCTAGAAAAGAGCTCTAGTAATTTCCTTTACTCCCTTGAACTATGGTGTGCATTAGATGACAAGAAGGATGCTCAAGGGACTAGAAGACTTCTGTGTTTTCCAACTCCTCAAACTTTAATCCAATTTACATGCAGTTCACTTATAATGACTATGTTCCTTCTTTACACTGCGCTAAGTGCTTTGTATGGTTTGATTAGTGTCAAATCATCTTTGCAGGTAGCAAGAAAACTTACACTGGCTAAGCCCAATGCTAGTACTTGAAACCCATAAAAATACACCTACAGGCTAAAACAAACTATTTAATGTCCTGCTTATAGCAGGACTTCAATTTTGATCCTTCATTTACTAAAACACCCACTCCCCACCCCCAGTAATGAATAGGACAAAGAATTGAATCTGAAATGGGGAAGAGAACCAAGGTACAGGTAGACTTTGTAATCCCTCTGTTGGATATTCTGTAATTACTGCACCCACCAAAACTATCTTTTTTAGTTTCCAAAGCACATATCCTTAAATTTAAGATCTAAGAAGAAAAGTACAGTGTTACGCGAGCGATGCTTCTTGTTAGGACTCTAGGAATTCTCTTACTTCAAAGCTCACTTAAGTGACAATTCACCAATGAATTATAATTTTCAAACTCAAACTGATTATTATCTTATTCGTTCTGTCGTATTCAAATAGCTAAAATATAATAATTTGGTCATATTTGCAAATGCCTTAAAAAGAAGAAAAAAAAGTCTTACCAGGTCCTCATTGCCGGCTACATGCTTATATTGTGAACAACTCCTCCACAGCACTGCAATTAAATAAACAGCTACAAACCAATTCTTTTTGTCAGCTCAGCAACTAAAGATTTCTGTTTTTATGGAAGCAAGATGAATCAAGGGATAGAACATAAAGGTTTTTATATTCACATACAACGACTGGATAAAAACCTTTAAATGTGAGGCAGAGTAAGATTTAAGACGAATGTGCTTTCCAAGGCTTTGGGGAAAGGACATGTATTTCTCCACCCCTTACAAACCTCTCACCTGCTGTCTTCATGAAATTTATTTTCCCCTCACTCCTTGGTTAGAGACAGATTTTAAGGCAAACACTTAAGGGGAAAGCAATAGAAAGGCACTGTTATACCAAAGGGAAAATGTAAAAGACCCCCTAACGAGTAGTTATGGACAGAGAAGATAAAATGCAGAAATGATAGACTCGAGAGCCCATGTCACAATTTTGCCCTGATCTGGGACCTTAGACAACTCCTGTAATGTACTACCGGGTGACTCTGGAAATGTCCCTTCCTTACCAACTCTACCTGGAGTTCTCAGGCAAGTTAAGTCCCTGCCTCTTTTTGAGAATCACGCGATCACTCTCTCTGTGTGTTTAAAAGGAAAATAAAAAGTGTACTACATGACATTCACGCCCCCTTCTCCTTAATTCCGCCCCCCCCCCCCGGCTTTAAAATACTAGTCATGAGGGCGCCTGGGTGGCTCAGTCGGTTAATCGTCTGCTTTCGACTCAGTTCATGATCTCAGGGTCCTGGGATCGAGCTCCGCATCGGGCTCCCTGCTCAGTGGGGAGTCTGCTTCTCCCTCTCCCTCTGCCCCCCCCCCAGCTCGTACTCTATCGCAAATAAATAAATAAAATCTTTTAAAAAATGAAATACTAGTCATTGGTCATTACAGATTCCCATCTCTCTTGGAGAAGCTCTTAATCGCCTAAAAACCGGCGTCGTTGAGCTAATAATGACAACTCCACCAATCTAGTTAGCGCTACGGCAATGGCTGCAATGCCACAAAAGAGTATAGGATATGGAAATTGTACCCGCGTGAGTCCCAGGATCTGTGAGGCAGAGAGCAGCCTTTACGAAATGCGTTAACTTTTTCCTCCCTAGAACACCACAAACAGCAACCAAAGCCGCCATGGATCCTCGCTCCTCCTCTTCCTTTCCTCTTTCCAAATCGTCCTGACAAGTCCCCGCCGATGCTCTTCCCCTGTTGGCCCGAGTACTCGGTTCAAAGGTTCCGCGGGCTAACAAGAGAAGAGCCGGTAAGGTTTTCAACGCGCCTGCGCAGCTTCTTTGCGTTCTAACCCTCACAGTCGCAAGCCGGGGACACCTATGATTGGACAAGGAAAAGGCGGGTCCCTACGCTTCTGCCTCCGCTTCCGGTCTGAGAGCCCGGGGGCAATTGATTTGTGGTCTTATCCTAAGGTGGATGGAGAAGCGAGCGCAGTCTCCCCCAGTTGCTACCCGCGCCCTGCCCTCCTCTCCCTCCTCCACAGGGGTTTGGCGGCTCGGTCACACGGGACGAAGTTCGGGCAGGGTCCTCGGCCCCTGCCATGGATGAAGGTGTTTCCCGCATCCGCCGGCGGGTGTCTGTCCGCAAAAGGGACCGTCCTAGCCTAGGGAGCGGTTTTGCCGCCCCCACCGCGGCCGAGCTCAAGCCGGGCGATGAGGAGGGGGAAGAGGAGATGGTGGCTGGAAGCCGGCGGAGGAAAACCGTGGAGGTGCAACCGGTCGAGGTATCAAATTCCGAGTTCCTTGTCTCATTGCCCACTTTGGGGGAGATGATACAAACCCAGGTCTCCTACCGCGCATGCCCACTGAAAGAACACAAAGACCAGCTCTAGAAGCCAGGGAACTAGACGCTCCAAAATTTTGGTTGTTCCCTTCCTACATGCAAACAGTGGACCAATTGTCTACTAGCCTTCATTTGCTTATCTCCACTTTGTTATCGCTGTTAATTCTCACTTGTGAGGTATTGCTTTGCTATCCTCATTTTTATATAGATCTCAAAGATAGACCGCCGAGACATAGAAGTCGTACATGCAGCAAATAAGAGGCATGATTGCCACGCAAATCTAGATTTCCAAGTTACTGCTGCTCCTGCGGTACTAATAAAACCTATCATTTATCGCACACCCATTATGTGCTGGGTACTTTGTTAAGCTATTTACATTATCTAGATTTGACAACAGAAATCAGGCCCTGAGAGGTCAAGAAACTGCACTTCTGACTCCAAATCCTGTTTTCTTAATCACTTCACTATATTGCTACCTCTAAATTTACATCTCTTCTGTTGAGTAGACCATCCCAAGTCAGTGTGCAGACCCTACCTTCCAATTCCTAATTCCTAAGAACAGAATCTCTTTAAGAGTGTCCAGTTGTACAAGCATGGTTTTGTTACAAGCCAGTTTCTGTAGATTGGAGTCTGAGAGGGGGAATGGTGCTGCAGTTATCCGAAACTTCTAGTGAGATGACATTCCAGTAGATGTCTATTGGTCTTGCTACCTTTTTAAGGATTTAAAAGCTTAAGAATTAGGATCCCAGTATCACCATACCCTAGGAGTACAGCTTGTGAAAATTACTTAAACACTCTGGCTTTCCTTTTCTTCATCTGTAAAATGGAGATGATAATATCCATTTCATAGGGTGATTTACATTTAAGTCTGTGATCCATGTAATTATATACCTGGTATATATTTAGAGGTAGCAATATAGCAGAAACTTTTGTTCTTAGTGAAGCTAGAATTGACCATAAAGCTTTTCGTTTTCTTTCCAGAATGACAGTGAAGAGGACATGTTTGGTGACTATGACAGCTTTGCTGAAAATTCTTTTTTAGCTCAAGTTGATGACCTGGAACAACAATATATGCAAGTTCCTGAACATAGGAAACATGCCTCAGACCTTAGCACTGAAGATCTTTGTTCAGAAAGCATCAAACACAACAAACTCAGCATTACTACTGTAGGCAACTTTACTGAATTAAAAACAGATGAGCACATAAAGAACCAGAGTAGGCATGAAAATGTCTCCATTGAACCTGATATTTTGTATGATGTACCTTCTTCACAGGTTTTATACTTTGAAAATTTGCAGAACTCTTCAGATGATTTGGGCAATCAGTCTACTAAAGAGAGGGATTGGAACGCATCCTCTCACAAGACTGTGAATGAGGAATTACCCCAGAATAGAATAGAACAACACCAGCAAATTGATGATTCCTCTTCCAAAGTCAGAACTAGTTCAGAGGAAAATAGGAGAAAAAGTCTTAAAGAACATCTAAAAAGTGCCATGACTGGAAATGCCAAGGCCCAAACACCGATATTTTCTAGAACTAAACAGCTCAAAGAGACTCTCCTATCTGAAGAAATTAATGTTGCTAAGAAAACAATTGAGTCATCATCGGACGACCTTGGTCCTTTTTATTCATTACCCAGCAAAGTGAGAGACCTTTATGTTCAGTTCAAGGGAATTGAAAAATTATATGGTAAATGCTTTTTGCTGAAATGAAAAAAATTTACCATTATTATCATATTACTAGTGCAAGTCAATAGAAAGCAGATGCTTCTGTGGTCCTGTATCTCATCTTAAGACAAATAAAAATATCAGCCCTCCCCACCTTCCATCCCTAACCTGCTGCTACTGAACCTCTTTCCTTCCCTTCATGGTCACGCTTGTCAAATCTATTATCCTTCCTGTCTCCCTTTCCTCACCTCAAGTAATTCCCAGCCCACTCTGGGTTCTATGCTCTCATGTAAGGTCTAATGACGAGGGTGTCTAAATCCAATGATACTTTTAGTTCTCACTTGCCTGACTTCTCAGTAGCTTACATGACACAATTGACCAGACCCTTGAAACACTCACTTCTTGACTACTTGACATTCCACGCTGGTTTTTTCATGACTGTCTAGCTGCTTCTCAGTTTTACTAGCTGGTGTGTTTTTGGCTGGCTCTGTCTTCTGTACAAAAACTTGAAGTTCCTTTGACTATTCATGGCCTGAGTGAAAGTGTCAATATTCGTAACACCATTGATTAAGACTAAACATCTTTAGGGGCGCCTGGGTGGCTCAGTCGTTAAGTGTCTGCCTTCGGCTCAGGTCATGATCTCAGGGTCCTGAGATCGAGCCCTGCATCGGGCTCTCTGCTCAGCAGAGAGCCTGCTTCTCCCTCTCCCACTCCCCCTGCCTGTGTTCCCTCTCGCTGTGTCTCTCTCTGTCAAATAAATAAAATCTTAAAAAAAAAAAAGACCAAACATCTTTAAAGATAGCTGAAGTTAAGAGTTAAGCGCAAAGAGATAGTATTAATAACAATATATATTGTAATGTTTTTCAAAAATCCTGGGTCCTTGCCTATATTTCAGATATGTGTCATTTTAGACAAAGAAGGGACAGTTGCTGGCATCCTGAAAGATGAGCCTATCAACCAGTCACTTCATAAGTATTTCTGAGACTCCTATGTTAGTGCCGTATGAACCATGTGAAACCATGGTTCTCATCTCAGGGAGAAGACACTCAGGTGAAGAAGTAGAACTACGGGAAACAAAGTAACGTAAGACTACAAGAGTCTAATAAATTTTAAATTGTGAGGTTTGCAGTTAAAGAGCTAAAGGTGTGTATTGCCCTTGAAGTTGGTGTTAACTTTCTTCCCTCTGCTTTTCTCCTAGTACCTTGTTCTTTATTTAATCTGCATCTCCTGCCAGACAGTACCTTGAGGACAGGGCTCTATCTAACTCATCTTTTTCTGATGTAACTAGCACTGTGCCTAGTACATTCTGGTAGGTTCTCAGTTGCTGGGGGTTATCGGCCTAGTTAGGAATTCCGGCCCTGTCACTGAAACACAAGTTTTGCACTCTGAGCCTTAGTTCCTGATCTCTTAAAAAGGAATACTAATAACAATAATGGTTGTTTTGTAAGTTATGTTCTGCGCCAAGGACATGCCAAGTTAGACTGTGGTAATGACTGTCCATAACTATATTAGTAGCTTCTAAGTAAGAACGTCAGTAAATAACAGGTTTTTAAATCTCTTTTTACTTATAGATCTGGCTTGATAACATGACCAATTTAAATCATAAATGTGTATGCCACTTTTCATTGCACTAAAGGAGTGGTTCTCAAAGTGTAGTTCCTGGACCCCAAAGTCAGCATCACCTGGAAACTTGTTGAAATAGGCATTCTCAGGCTCCACTCTAGGCCTACTGAATCCACCTCTGAGGTTGTGACCTGGCAATTGGTTTTAACAAGCCCTCCGGGGGATTCTGATGTGCCAAAAGTCTGAGAACCACTGAGCTGGAGAACCTCAACCTTATACTGTTATTTTTGCCTTTTTATTGTATAATTGCTTGCTTGATGTGTTTTATATAAATGGTTAGAACCAAGTTAATTTCATCTTTTTTTAATGTGTGAAAATAAGTGATATTACTAAATATTTGCTATTTCGGTCATTTTATACTTTAAAAATTTGAGTCGGATAAAATGCAGAAATGGTCAAGTTATATTTTCATACAAACATCTGCAGCTTCATACATAATGGGTGATACCAGTCTGAAATATTTTTAATATGTATTAAATATTAAGCTTACATATTTAAGTGTTTTTGAAATATTTTTAAAGTTGAAAAAAGTCATTTGCAAATATTTGGGAATCACCAAAATACAAGAAATTAAAGTCCCTTGGCTGTCATTCAGACGTAATTATTTTTAATACCTTTGTTACATATTCTCTTAGTCATTTTTTAATTTAATTTTTTTGGAAAACATAATACATTCAAGTCGAACTTTTATATATTTTCTAATATGTACATAATTGGGTTTATGCAATCCAATACACATTCATGATCTTTTACTTAACTGTATATTGAGCATATATAAATCAATCTACCACCTGTTTTCAAGCTGCAAAGAATGGTATCATATAATTGTACAATAATTCATTCAACTTTTACCCCTTGATGGCTCTTTGTTATATATAAACACTGCTATGATGAACATCTTGCACATAATCTTTATATGTCCTTTTATTTCTATAGGTGTAGAGACCTAGAAGTAATACTGCTAGATGAAAGACAGTGTGCAGTTTTGTTTTCAATACTGTTAGTTTGCTTTCCAAAAGGATTATAGTATTTTATGCTCTCATCAACCACCACAAGAATATCTGTTTGTCCCCAGTCAAGTCAGCTCTGGATTTTCCATGTGTGAGGCTTTTTTTTTTTTGGTAGTAGTAGTTACTTGTATTTTATTTGTGTATTTATTTTGTCAACCCATTAAGTAACAGTTGAGCATCTTTTCATGTATTTCTCCCTGCTGTGAAATGTCTTATCAAATCTTTTGCCTGTTTTTCTAGTGATAAAATACTAGTGCACGTTTTGAAGACTTTTGATGATCCACATTGTCAGATTAGCCTACAGAGTAGTTACACTAATTTTCACACTATGTTTTGGATCTGATGTGATCCTTTTCATGAATTCCACCTTTCTAAATTGTGGAACTTCTAGATGTGCCAGTTAATGATCTTAGTCTTTTATATTTTAAAGACTTTATTTTTGAGGTGCCTGGGTAGCTCAGGTGGTTCAGCGTCTGCCTTGGGCTCAGGTAATGATCTCAGGGTCCTGGGATCAAGCCCCACATTGGGCTTCCCACTCAGCAGGGAGTCTGCTTCTCCCTGCCCCTCACCCCTGGTTGTGCTCTCTCTCTCTCTCTCTCTCTCTCTCAAATAAATAAATAAAATCTTTTTTAAAAAATTAAGATTTTATTTTTAAGTCATCTCTACACCCAACGTGTAGAGATCTTACAACGCTGAGATCAATAGTCACATGCTCTATCGACTGAGCCAGCCAGGCACCCTAATCCTAGCCTTTTGTGGTTTAAATATTCTTACAGTTCAAAATGGTATTCAGACCAGAGTTCAGCTCCCCATGAGAGCCTGTTGAATAGTCTTCCTTAGTGTGTATAAAACCTCATAGATTTTTTTTTTCCCCTCCCATTTCTGTCTAGGATGTTGCTTGTGTGGATGAGGAAGGGAAGCTTACGCAATCTCCTTGCAGAACAAAAGGAAAAGCTAAGAATTCACACAGATCCTTGTACTGTGCTTTACTTCCTCTGATGTCTCAGATAATGTCCCAGGCACTGTTGGAATCTTAGACCTAAGTGTGCAGCTAGCAAATAGGTGGCCCAGTTGCCCACTCTGCTGCCCAGGCCTGAAGAATTAAGACTCTCATTGGCTGTGTCCACTGTGCCTAGGGGATGTTTGACACTTAACACTGATGTATAATTACACTTGTCCATGTATGAGAAGATGGATATACAGAGTGGGATTTGATTTTTCCTTCTTAGGAAACTTTCTTGAGACTGAATTGCAGAAGGGGAAAAATAATGCGTTTTTTTTTAATTCCGCAGAATGGCAACATACTTGCTTAACGTTGAATTCTGTGCAAGAAAGAAAAAACTTAATATATTCCTTGCCAACAAGTGGTGGAAAAACCCTCGTGGCTGAGATTTTAATGCTGCAAGAACTGCTTTGCCGGCGAAGAGATGTTCTAATGATCCTACCATATGTGGCAATTGTCCAAGAAAAGGTGTGATTCTTTTTTTAACAAACAGTATTTGCTAACATTTTCACATTAAAATATAAAAACTAGCATAAATATAACAACTTTTCATTGAGAAGAGGTAGAGAATATTTTTAGGATGTGCAAAAACAAGTGTAGGACCTACCAAAAATCTCTTCTAATACTAATTACCTGTTGCAACAAGAATTTTATTTTTTTTTCTAAACTGGTGGATTAAATTCCATTTTAATATTGATATTTAATATGTTGATATTCAGCCTGCCTTTTCAAGCAGAAAGTAACCAATTATTTTATCAAAGTAAATGAATTATTCTGGGTTGTTTTTGTTTTTGTTTTGCACCAGAGGAGACAGTTGAAATTTATTTCCACATCAATTATGTAGTTTAAAAGTTACATTCATTTGCAAAGAGCCGCACACAATAATTATGACATTTCTTAGATATATATCTTACCTTATTTCCACATCGATTATGTAGTTTACAAGATACATCCATTTTGCAAAGAGCCACACATTAATTATGACATTTCTTAGATATATATGTCTTATCTGTGACCTTGTTCTCATTCATTGGTATTATATACTACTTTAGATTTTTTAAAAATTAACATGAACACTTGGTAATTGAGTTCTTATTTATCTGATTTTTTTGTTTGTTTATTTTAACTAATATTCTAGATTTCAGGTTTGTCAAGTTTTGGTATAGAGCTGGGTTTCTTTGTTGAAGAATATGCTGGAAGCAAAGGAAAATTTCCTCCAATTAAAAGAAGGGAAAAAAAATCTCTGTATATTGCCACTATTGAAAAAGGACACAGTCTGGTGAACTCCTTGATTGAAACTGGAAGGATTGGCAGTCTGGGTCTGGTTGTTGTAGATGAGGTTGGTAACTACTTTTATAAGTTATCAACATTTTTATTATACTAACATTATTATGTGTATCTGTTTAGTACCTCTATGAAAATAAGTATTTTATTTTAATATATAGGGAATACAGATGAATACATTTCATACTTGGTAATCTTAAATTCAATTTTGTGTCAAATGTTTTTTGAAGAGTGAATATATGTGTGTATATATTCAATTTTATAATGGTATTTGTGAATTCTAGATATGTCAGGATGTTGCCCCAATCCTCATTAACCAAAATACCAGTGGTATAATGCATATGAACTCTAGTTGCTATATCCAGAACGCTTAAGAGTTATAAAGCAAAGATTACTTCATTTCATATAAATACATGCATGTTCTATATAGGCATTATATGCAAATTTACTTTTCTCCCTCCCTTCTTTTTTTAAATCTCAAAGTTGCACATGATTGGTGAAGGGAGCCGTGGGGCTATACTGGAAATGACCCTAGCAAAAATCCTCTACACTAGCAGTAAGTACTTTTTCAAATGTGGTCACTAACTGATTTATCCTCAGGAGGCCTATGAAAGACTTAATTCTCTCACTAGCTAGACTCTGCAGCCTCGAGCAGGATACTTAAGCTTCCTGCCTTGGTTTTTTATTTCCAAAGTAAACATAAATTTTGGTTGGAAAAATGGTTACGTGAGCAGAGTTGTGAATATGAAGGAAATTAACATTTGGACATCCCATATTATTATCCTCCACTTACTAGCTGTGAGTGCATAGGCATGTGACTCAACCTCTCTATTTCTTCAACTGTAAAATGGGGATAATAATGGTACCACCCTGAGGGGAATGCTTGGGAGGATTATATGAGTTAATGTAAAGCAGTCAGCAGTTGCCCAGCAAGTAACACTCAGTAAGCCTTTGTTGCTGCTGCCACCATCAATATCATCCTCATCATACCAGTAAAGCAGTAAATGTAAGTAGTCACCTTAAGGAGCTATTTGCAACATCAGATAGTCTTTCAGCATATGTGAAATATTTGTTCTAAATGTCTTCTTTCCTATTTATAGATACACTATTGCAATACTTATTAAGTTATATATTGCAGGGCGCCTGGGTGGCTCAGTTGGTTAAGCGACTGCCTTCGGCTCAGGTCATGATCCTGGAGTCCCGGGATCGAGTCCCACATTGGGCTCCCTCCTCAGCGGGGAGTCTGCTTCTCCCACTGACCCTCTTCCCTCTCGTGCTCTCTATCTCTCATTCTGTCTCTCTCTCAAATAAATAAATAAAATCTTTAAAAAAATTATATATTGCAATAGCTTATATATGGAAAATTATTATAAAGGTCAAATATTAAGAATTATTTTTAAAATTTTGATAGCAATGGTATTAGGCAGATTGTAGCACTTTATAATCATACATTTAAAAAGGTCTTGAGTACCTACTTTGTGCCAGGCACTATTTTAAGTGCTAAGGATATAGCAGTGAATAACACACAAAAAAATAACTGCCTTCATCAAACCTGTATTTTAGTGAAAGTGAGTAGACATAAGCAGATAAACAAGAAAACATACAGTGTGTCAGATGGTGACAAATTCAGTGGAAAAATATAAAGCAGAGGAAAAGAGAATCGTCACCTACTTGTCAAATCCAGTGCACGCTGACTGTCCTTGTCTTATTTTTCTTCAGCATTTGGTTGTTTATCATTTTTTTTCCCTTTGAGTGCTAAAACACTCTCTCGGCTTCCATACTGTCTCTCTGTGGGGGATCGTGTGTTACCACTGAGAGATAGCACAGCGTAATGGTTGAGGGCAAACTCTGGAGCTTGATTAAAATCCTGACTCACTTTTAACTACATATGTGACCTTGAGCAAATTATATTAACTGCACCTCTGTTTCCTCATGCATCAAAAATAGATGATAGTGAAATGGGCAAAATTGGTGAGGGGGATTAAGAGGTACAAACTTAGAGTTATAAAATAAATAAGTCACAAGGCTGAAAAGTACAGCATAGGGAATATAGTCAATAACATTGTAATAATGTATGATGACAGATGGTAGCTATACTTACTGTGGTGAATAGTGTATAACGTATAGAATTGTCAAATCACTGTGTTACACACTGAAACTAATATAACACTTCATGTCAGCCCTCCTTCAATAATAAAACATTTTTTAAAAAATGGATGATAGTAATAGATCCTGCCTGACTGAACTGCTTTCCTGTGGAAGGCAGCTATTTCATACTGCCTAGGAAGACATCAGCTTCATGAGTTTCACTCCACCTTTGTTTAAAAAGAAAAAAAAGTTGACAGCCTGATAGCAAGATCCCATAAAGGGCTTTATTTGGCAAGAGTTCAGGGCCTATTCAGCCCTGCATCCTACACCATACATCTGCCTATAGGCATACCTGTGGGATGTCATAACTCTTCGTAACAGTGGTCCAGAGAGTCAGCAACAAGCGTATTTATACTCATTATTGTTGCTTAGAAGTCTTGATTAAGACTTTTTGCCCAGTGAGAAATTCTGTAAAATTCCAAATAGTAACTTTCAGGACACCTGAAAATTTTCAGTCTTTGATTCGCAGAATAATACTCTACTACTATCTTTGTATTTTTCTTACCTCCTCTCCACTCTCTCCTTTCCCAGATCACTCAGGAAGAATCCAGAACACAAAAAGGTTGCTAAATTACTATTATGTTACACTAAATAACATATTTTCCTCAATCCTTTGGATTTGTTTTTTAGAAACAACTCAAATTATTGGCATGAGTGCAACACTGAACAATGTTGAAGACCTACAAGAGTTCCTTCAAGCAGAATATTACACCAGTCAATTTAGACCAGTATGTACCTAAGGTTTACACTGTATGGATTTATATCTATCATCTTACTTAGAAAGAAAAGTAGCAAACATACTGTTCTAAAAAAGTCTATAGAGTAGTGAAGGGGCATAATTCCCCTGACCATGGCTATATGCTAATACGAGTTTGTGTATAGAGAATATAAACTTTGGGGTTAGGGATCTTGGCTTGGGTCACGACTGTATCTGTAGTACCTGGAACAGTGCTTGGCCCATGGGCCTTCAATGAATATTTATTGAATGAAATTTTCCAGACTCATTCTATTTTTCCACTTCTTATTCTGTAAGATAATTTTTTTTTTTACTTGGTCAAAATTTAGTCATATTTTGCGTTATTAGCACATAAAAACATTTATCTTTTTTTTTCTTTAAGAAGCTTTTATTGGCACAGCCCAGGAAAAGGTATGGTAGCCATTTCTGAGCAAAAACCTGTATCCCAGCAAGGTCCTCAGTGTTAGGTTTAACACCGCACTGAACCAGAAAGTTTAAGTTTCTGAAACTTAAGTTCCAGACTCCTCAGGTCACTAAGAGGTTAAGAGGTTCCCCCACCAAAAAAAATTTTAAGTAAACTCTATGCCCAAACTGGGGCTCAAACTCATGACCCTGAGATCAAGAGTCACATGCTCTACCAACTGAGCCAGCCAGGCGCCCCAAGAGACTCCAAAACTTATAGGTCAAGCACTGCTGCTTCTGTTAAGATCAGAAAGGCAAGAGACAGTCTTGAATATGCATCCTCGTAATGGGATGACTAAAAGGGCTGGAAACAGTATTAAGTTTTTTCAGATTGACTCCAGGTCACTCCCCATTACAAGGACGATATTTTCAGCAGTCACACTGAAGTCCCTCTCCATTCTGTATTTGGCTAAGCAAAACATTTATCTTGAAAGTTAAAAGGTTTTCAAATATTTATGCTTTGGTAGTTATAGTGCTTTTTTAATAAGTTAAGACTTTACGTGGATTTAAATTTAAACTCCCTAATAATGGTATTCCATTATTAAAGACTTAAAGTAAATAAAGATAATTCATATTTATTTGAAAGTAGCTTATAATGAACATATACTCTGTCTGCAGTACTAGTACGCATGGTCAGTGTCCAAATAGCTTTTCAGAAAATAATTATTGAGAACCACCAAATTTTAATTTGAAATTTGATGTTTTTACATTTTCACCAAAGAGAATTTTCGAGAGATACTTGCTGACTTTAATAGTCGAATTAGACACTATTCTTTTAAAAATGCAATGAACTGGGTGGCTCAGATGGTTGAGCGACTGCCTTTGGCTCAGGTCATGATCCTGGAGTCCCGGGATCCAGGCCCGCATCGGGCTCCCTGCTCAGCGGGGAGTCTGCTTCTCCCTCTGACCCTCCCCCCTCTCATGCTCTCTCTCTCTCATTCTCTCTCTCTCAAATAAATAAATAAAATCTTAAAAAAAAATAAAAAATAAAAAAATAAAAATGCAATGAACTCTATTTATAAACATTTTTTTGTCAGGCACCTGGGTGATTCAGTTGAGCATCTGCCTTTAGCTCCGCCACTTTGGGCTCCCTGCTCAGTGGGGAGTCTGCTTCTCCCTCTCCAGCTCTGCCCCTGCCCCCCTGCTCATGCACTCTCTTTATCTCAAATGATAAAATCTTAAAAAAAAATTTTTTGTCTATAAATACTTAAATTAAAAATAATGTGGTATTTATAATTAAAAATGACAAAATTTTAGATCTTGAGGAATAACAGAAATAAGACAGAATGTGAACATTGACTTATACTTCTTGTGACAAATACAGAAGTGTCTGGTTTCCTTTTAGATAGTGGCTGTTCAAAAGTATTTCTTCAAGGATATTAATCTCTACTTTGAAAGGGAAAAAGAGACTTAAAGAAATGGTAAAGAAAAAACTTTTACATTGAAGCATGTTTTATATACCTTAGAAAAACTACAGTTTTTGTATAGCTGTCTGTTTTTACACCATTTTACAAAATTTAAAACTTTGGAAAGAGGAATTTGTATATGGTATTAATTGCTAATGTCTTTCTAATTCAAGGTTGAATTAAAAGAATATTTGAAAATAAACAATGCAATATATGAGGTTGACTGCAAAGCTGAGAACGGCATAACTTTTTCACGTCTCCTTAATTGTCAGGTAACATTGATAACCCTTGAGTATGAAGTTCCCAGACTTGGTGCCCTGGGGCACCACAAAAGATTCACAGGGTACCATGGGATAGTTTAGATAATTTAAGAGAAACAGCTAGTGCTTGACATCTGTTGCATACCATACAAACTACTGGTTCAATGTAGTTTCCAGTTTGGACATCAGATCACACTGTATTCCTTTCTATGACATCGTATCTTAGTGAAGTTTTTGTTTGTTTTTTGCAGTTGCTGTAAACAAATACCATGTGAAAATCAATGTGGGATGGAAAAAAAAGAGTAGCCATGTCCAATTTGATTCTAAGATTTGAGACTATTGCAGTGCCCAGTTGTGCGCACATCCTGTTAGTGGGCTGTTATGTTTAAGAATGAGATAGTATTTTCTTCATTCAACTGATGTGTATTATTTATTCAGATGGCTACTAAATTGTGAGGAAAAACATTTAAGTTGTCTGTACGTAAATACCTGATACACAAAGCTGTTAGGTATTTCTTTTGGCCCTGGAGCTCCATGAACCAAGAAAATGTGCAGACCTCTCCCTTAAAAGTTTTTTCATTCAGCAGTAAGCACAAAACAAGAAGAAACTTTTGTGGGCTATGTAGTTCGGATACTGGGTATGAAGATGTTAATGTCTGCTGTGTTAATGTCTATAGCTTATATAAAGGATATTAAAAGGGGGAGAAAGGGATTTTACAATATTTTTAGAATTCCATAAAGGTGTATTACTCTAAATCTGTATCTTAGTTTTCAGTAAAGTTGAAGGAAGGGAGATTTTTAAATAATTTTATATTTTTTTTATGTTCGGTTCCTTGTGTCTGCTTGATGAATACATTTTTTATTTCTGAAAATTTATCCTGTAGTATGATTGAATCTGTTTTTGAAAACTATTAGTAATAGTAAAAGTATATCTAGTTTATGTAGTCCTTTATTATTAGGACCAATCTGTGTTTGTCTCTGTGGACTTCTTTGCTTTGCTCTGGTAGAGATGCACATGCAGTGGGGTTATTAATAACATTTACTGTTTTCACTTCTTTAATTTAAAACCAAATATACCTAACAAAACCCTTATAACCTAAAAGTGGGACTAAACATTTTGATGTTTCATCTGGGTTTCATCTTTTCTTTTAAATGATCAGATTTATTAAATGAGAAGTTCAGAATTATGGATGGTTTACTTAACCTTTCAAAGCACTGTGGTAAAATGACAGGTTTTCATGTTTACTAACTACCTTGTTCCTACATCTTGTTGTACAGTATTCTGATACTCTGAAAAAGATGGATCCTGATCACTTGGTGGCATTGGTGACAGAAGTTATTCCCAATTATTCCTGCTTAGTTTTTTGTCCCACTAAGAAGAACTGTGAAAACGTAGCAGAAATGATATGCAAATTTTTAAGCAAGTATGTTAATCTTTAAAAAATATTCTGTTTTATTTTATCATGGTTTACATGCTGTGTATTCTGTTTATTTAACAAGCTCTTATTATTTCTTGTAGAACATTATATTAAGTTGCTATACTAGATTATAAGGGCCCTAACCTTGAAGAAGGTTTAACTGTGAAATTCATATATGTGAAATAGCCAAAGAAAAATTCTAAGACTACATGTAAGTAACAGAATGCTGACTAATATAATGGCTTAGATCAATGATTCTCAACCTTGACTGCAAATCCTCTCAAGGCCTTTTAAAAAATCCCAGTGCCCAGGTTACATTGCAGACAAATCAGAATCTCTGGGGGTGGACCCAGGCATCGTTATTTTGTAGAACTTTCCAGGCAGGTTCAACATGCAGCCGAGGTCAGCCACTGGCTAGGAGTCAGAGGACCAGTCACTAATCACTGTGGATATGAATCATATCTTTATTTTTTGTTTAAGATTTTATTTATTTGAGAGGGACAGAGGCAGAGAGAGAGAGAGAGAGAGAGAGAGAGCGCACTCGAGCGGGGGTGGGGGGCCAAAGGAGAAGGAAAAGCAGACTCCCTACTGAGCAGGGAGTCTGACTCAGGACTCGATCCCAGTACCTTGAGGCCATGATCTGAGGCAGACACTTAACCGACTGAGCCACCCAGGTGCCACATGAATCATATTTTTAGTTTAACCTTCTCTTTAATTAAATACTGTTGCCTTTGTTTTCTTAATAAACTTCACACTTAAGTTGTGTGGACATTTGAGTTAAATTTCTTAACTAATTAAGAAATTTATGAGTTTGTAATTTAATAGTATTTTAATATTGGCTCTGTTATACTCATAGAGATAAGTATAAAGTGATCTTGAATATGAACAGTTCAGTTTTTTTCTGTACCTTTGTCCTGTATGTAGTTTTATCGGATTTTTCAGACTTCTTTTTGGCTCCTTAACCAGTGCTGTATCACCATAAACCATTATTACCCTGGATTCTAATCTAGTCAGCTCCCACCTCCCCTTCCAATCCTAGTGTCATGGATTGGTTTAATAGAATTAAATTTATTGACCAGCACAAAGATCTAGATGTTTAGGATAGAGTCAAGGAGTTTTCCATTTCGGTAACTAATAGTCTGCCTTTACACTGATGATGTTGATTATAAAAATCCAAGGAAATTAAATTATCACTGAGGTAGTCTCAGTAAATCATTTGTTTTCATAGAATAATTTAAGGGAATTTTAGCACTGGCTAAGTAATGTGGAAATTTAGGAACTAACATTTGACTGGAAGACATGCAATTTATTAGTTATACCCTTGACTTATTTTGCTTGTTGATGATAATAGTTTATTTGGATCATAAATGTTGATGTTTAACATTGAGGCACTTAAAAATTTGGTTTCCAGAACTCTTAGTTAATGAATTGTAATGGATATTTACTCTTTTTTTTTAAGATTTATTTATTTATCAGAGAGTGCCCCCAAGCGGGGGGAGGGGCAGAGGCAAAGAATCTCAAGTCAACACCCCACTGACTGCAGAGCCCTACACAGGGCTCAGTCTCATGACCCTGAGATCATGACCTGAGCCTAAGTCAGGAGTCAGATGCACAACAGACTGAGCCACCCAGGCACCCCAATACTTGATACTTTCTCAAAGAAATAGGACTTAACACTTTCTGAAGGAAAATTTCCTCTAAAATATACTTTGCATATTACTTGCTGCTTTCATAAGCTGAATATTTCAAGTATAGTTTAGCATCCTTTTTTTGCACCTATTGATTAAGAAATGGTGAACATTCTCCAGAATAGATCACATCCTAGGTCACAAATCAGGTCTCAACTGGTACCAAAAGGTTGGGATCATTCCCTGCATATTTTCAGACCACAAGGCTTTGAAACTAGAACAATCACAAGAGGAAAGTCAGAAAGAACTCAAATACATGGAGGCTAAAGAGCATCCTACTAAAGAATGAATGGGTCAACCAGGAAATCAAAGAAGAATTAAAAGAATTCATGGAAACCAATGAAAATGAAAGCACAACTGTTCAAAATCTTTGAGATGCAGTAAAGGCGGTCCTAAGAGGAAAGTATATAGCAATACAAGCCTTTCTCAAGAAACAAGCAATACAAGCCTTTCTCAAGGTCTCAAATACACAACCTAACCCTACACCTAAAGGAGCTGGAGAAAGAACAGCAAATAAAGCCTAAACCCAGCAGGAGAAGAGAAATAATAAAGATCAGAGCAGAAATCAATGAAATAGAAACCAAAAGAACAGTAGAACAGATCAACGAAATTAGGAGCTGATTCTTTGAAAGAATTAATAAGATTGATAAACCCCTGGCCAGACTTATAAAAAGAAAAGAGAAGCGACCCAAATAAATAAAATCATGAATGAAAGAGGAGAGATCACAGTCAACACCAAAGAAATACAAACAATTATAAGAACATATTATGAGCAACTATATGCCAGCAAATTAGGTAATCTGGAAGAAATGGGTGCATACCTAGAGATGTATCAACTACCAAAACTGAACCAGGAAGAAATAGAAAACCTGAACAGACCCATAACCACTAAGGAAATTGAAGCAGTCATCAAAAAACTCCCAACAAACAATAGCCCAGGGCCAGATGGCTTCCCAGGGGAATTCTACCAAATTTAAAGAAGAATTAATACCTATTCTTCTGAAACTGTTCCAAAAAATAGAAATGGAAGGAAAACTTCCAAACTCGTTTTATGAGGCCACCATTGCCTTGATCCCCAAACCAGACAAAGACCCCATCAAAAAGGAGAATTACCAATATCCTTGATGAACATGGATGCAAAAATTCTCACCAAAATACTAGCCAATAGGATCCAACAGTATATTAAAAGGATTATTCACCACAACCAAGTGGGATTTATCCCTGGGCTGCAAGGTTGGTTCAAAATCGGCAAATCAATCAATGTGATACAATACATTAACAAAAGAACAAGAACCATATGATCCTCTCAATAGATGCAGAAAAAGTATTTGACAAAGTACAGCATCCTTTCTTGATTAAAACTCTTCAGAGTGTAGGGATAGAGGGTACATACCTCAATATCATAAAAGCCATCTCTGAAAAACCCACAGTGAATATCATTCTCAATCGAGAAATACTGAGAGCTTTCCCCCTAAGGTCAGGAACACGGCAGGGATGTCCACTATCACCACTGCTATTCAACACAGTAGTAGAAGTCCTAGCCACAGCAATCAGACAACAAAAAGAAATAAAAGGCATCCGAATCAGCAAAGAAGAAGTCAAACTCTCACTCTTTGCAGGTGATATACTTTATGTGGAAAACCCAGAAGACTCCCAAAAGAAAACCCAAAACTGCTAGAACTCATACAGAAATTCAGTGAAGTGGCAGGATATAAAATCAATGCACAGAAATCAGTGGCATTCCTATACACCAACAACAAGACAGAAGAAAGAGAAATAAGGAGTCGATCCCATTTACAATTGCACCCAAAACCATAAGATACCTAGGAATAAATCTAACCAAAGAGGCAAAGAATCTGTACTCAGAAAACTATGAAATACTCATGAAAGAAATTGAGGAAGACACAAAGAAATGGGAAAACATTCCATGCTCATGGATTGGAAGAACAAATATTGTGAAGATGTCAATGCTACCCAGAGCAATCTACACATTTAATGCAATCCCTATCAAAATACCATCAACTCTTTTCAAAGAAATGGAACAAATAATCCTAAAATTTGTATGGAACCAGAAAAGACCCCGAATAGCCAGAGGAATGTTGAAAAAGAAAAGCAAAGCTGATGGCATCACAATTCCAGACTTCCAGCTCTATTACAGAGCTGTAATCATCAAGACAGTATGGTACTGGCACAAAAACAGACACATAGATTAATGGAACAGAATAGAGAGCCCAGAAATGGACCCTCAACTCCATGGTCAACTAATCTTTGACGAAGCAGGAAAGAATGTCCAATGGAAAAAAGACAGTCTCTTCAACAAATGGTGTTGGGAAAATTGGACAGCCGCATGCAGAAGAATGAAACTGGACCATTTCCTTACACCACACACAAAAATAGACTCAAAATGGTTGAAAGACCTAAATGAGACAGGAGTCCATCAAAATCCTAGAGGAGAACACAGGCAGCAACCTCTTCGACCTCAGCTGCAGCAACTTCTTCTTGGAAACATCACCAAAAGCAAGGGAAGCAAGGGCAAAAATGAACTGTTGGGACTTAATCAAGTTATGCTTTTGGACAGCAAAGGAAACAGTCAACAAAACCAAAAGACAACCGAGAGAATGGGAGAAAATATTTGCAAATGACATATCAGATAAAGGGCTAGTATCCAAAATCTATAAAGAACTTACCAAACTCAACACCCAGAGAACAAATAATCCAATCAAGAAATGGGCAGAAGACATGAACAGACATTTTTCCAAAGAAGACATCCAAATGGCCAACAGACACATGAAAAAGTGCTCAGCATCACTTGGCATCAGAGAAATCCAAATCAAAACCTCAATGAGATACCACCTCAGACCAGTCAGAATGGTTAAAATTAAGTCAGGAAACGACAGATGTTGACGAGAATGCGGAGAAAGGGGAACCCTCCTACACTGTTGGTGGGAATGCAAGCTGGTGCAACCACTCTGGAAAACAGTATGGAGGTTCCTTAAAAAGTTGAAAATGGAGCTACCTTACGGCCCAGCAATTGCACTACTGGGTATTTACCCCAAAAATACAAATGTAGTGATCCGAAGGGGTATGTGCACCCCGATGTTTATAGCAGCAATGTCCACAATAGCCAAACTTTGGACAGAGCCAAGATGTCCATCAACAGATGAATGGATAAAGAAGCTGTGGTATATATACACAATGGAATAATATGCAGCCATCAAAAACATGAAATCTTGCCATTTGCAATGACATGGATTGAACTAGAGGGTATTATGCTAAGCAAAATAAGTCAATCAGAGAAAGACATGTATCATATGATCTCTCTGGTATGAGGAATTCTTAATCTCAGGAAACAAACTGAGGGTTGCTTGAGTGGTGGTGGGTGGGAGGGATAGGGTGGCTGGATGATAGACACTGGGGAGGGTATGTGCCATGGTGAGCACTGTGAATTAATTGTGTAAGACTGTTGAATCACAGATCTGTACCTCTGAAACAAATAATACATTATATGTTAAAAAAAGAAGAAGAAGATAGTAGGAAGAGAAAAATGAAGGGGAGGAAATCGGAGGGGGAGACGAACCATGAGAGACTATGGACTCTGAGAAACAAACTGAGGATTCTAGAGGGGAGGGGGGGTGAGGGGATGGGTTAGCCTTATGATGGGTATTAAAGAGGACACGTATTGAATGGAGCACTGGGTGTTATACCCAAAACAATGAATCATGGAACACTACATCAAAAACTAATGATGTAGGGGCGCCTGGGTGGCTCAGTCGTTAAGTGTCTGCCTTCAGCTCAGGTCATGGTCCCAGGGTCCTGGGATCGAGCCCCACATCGGGCTCCCTGCTCAATGGGAAGCCTGCTTCTCCTTCTCCCACTCCCCCTGCTTATGTTCCCTCTCTTGCTGTGTCTCTCTCTGTCAAATAAATAAATAAAATCTTTAAAAAAAAAAAAGCTAATGATGTAATGTGTGGTGATTAACATAATAAAATAAAATTTAAAAAAATGGTGAATCATGTTTTATGCATACTATTTGATAATATTCTATAATTAAATGTAGCTGAAGTCAGATCTAGAGCTAAATGGCTTCTGATCCAAGCAATATCTTTAAAACATGATTTCTTGAGAGTCCTGGGATATCCACTGTATCACTATTATTTGCCTCCTTATCATAAATGTCATGGGAAGCTGGTGCAGTAAAACCACCTTGGCAGTAGAATACATCTCTATGTCTATTCAAGTGCAAAGACTGAAACAGGTTTTTCCCAAGTGATTGTTTCAATCTCAAGGAAAGTTATCTTTTTAAAAAGCTGTCACTACCTTTGACTTCTAAGTCAAGAACGACTTTTTAAACACCATTTGCCAACAACTGCCTAAGCTCTAGTCATATCACTTTCCCTGACAGTCTCCCCAAAAATGATACCACAGTGCTTTCTTTTTTTAAAAAAAAAAATTTATTTATTTATTTATTTGAGAGAGAGAGAATGAGAGAGAGAGAGCACATGAGAGGGGGGAGGGTCAGAGGGAGAAGCAGACTCCCTGCCGAGCAGGGAGACTGATGTGGGACTCGATCCAGGGACTCCAGGATCATGACCTGAGCCAAAGGCAGTCGCTTAACCAACTGAGCCACCCAGGCGCCCGATACCACAGTGCTTTCTTGGTCTAGAATTCAGGCTGGGATCCAACTTACTTCTCCATCCTTCTTTCTTTTTTTTTTTTTTTTTTTTAAGTCTTGGTAGTTTTATTTATTTATTTTTAAAGATTCTATTTATTTATTCATGAGAGACAGAGAGAGAGAGAGAGGCAGAGGGAGAAGCAGGCTCCCAAGGAACAGGGAGCCCGATGCGGGACTCGATCCCAGAACCCTGGGATCATGACCTGAGCCGAAGGCAGACGCTTAACCATCTGAGCCACCCAGGCGCCCTCCATCCTTATTTATTCTTCATTCACCTTGCAGCTCATCCAAACTACTTCTCTTTGTTTATGCTTTGAATTTCTCATTTCCGTGCCTTTGATCATGCTTCACCCTCTGCCTGGAAAGAGCTCTTCCCTGCCCCCATTGTCACTTCTCTGACACTCGTTCTTCAAGAGCCAACTCAGATCTCAGTTTCTGCCATGAAACCCTTCCCCGTGTAACCATGTCTTACCCGGTGGTCAGTTATAAGTAGTGTCTCCTTTCTCTAAAATTATATGGTGATTATCCATATTTTCAAATGACATAGGATGTTATTTCTTTCTTTTTTTTTTTTTTAAAGATTTTTATTTATTTGAGAGCGAGAGAATGAGAGAGAGCACATGAGAGGGGGGAGGGTCAGAGGGAGAAGCAGACTCCCTGCCGAGCAGGGAGCCTGATGTGGGACTCGATCCAGGGACTCCAGGATCATGACCTGAGCCGAAGGCAGTCGCCTAACCAACTGAGCCACCCAGGCGCCCAGGATGTTATTTCTTGAGAAGAGTTCATCCTGGACACCACTTTCATGGCCCCACACGCTGACTGGAAAGTGATAACAGAGTCTGCTGCTCCTTCCTCAGCTGTCATTTCTAATTTTTGTGCCCATGACTCCTGACCACTCTTCCTTGTTCTTCTTTTATCTCCTTGCACCGTTTCCAGCTTTTTATTTTTATTTTTATTTTTATTTATTTATTTGACAGAGACACAGTGAGAGAGGGAACACAAGCAGGGGGAGTGGGAGAGGGAGAAGCAGGCTTCCTGCTGAGCAGGGAGCCTGACGCTGGGCTCGATCCCAGGACCCTGGGACCATGACCTGAGCCGAAGTAAGATGCCCAATGACTGAGCCACCCAGGCGCCCCTGTTTCCAGCTTCTTATGCAGTTACTGGCCTTCTACCGTAAACATCAGAGTAATAGAGCCAGAACTCTTCTTTCCATGAAACTCACTGAAACAACACAGGCTGTGGCTATGACATGTACATCGTAGACTATATTTCTTTGCTACTGGTATTCAGAAGTCAGTTATTAGTTGCACTTAGTCTTTCAGTCCTTTCTCTCTTTTCTAAAAGGAATTTAAAATAATAGGTACTTTTAAATGCAGAGACATTGCGGGATATCACTGAAGCTTCTAAAATGCTAGTGTTTGGATAGTGTTTCATAAGTACAGATGATTTGATAAGTATATTTCCATCTTCAGAAGAAAATTTATGACTTAAAATTTTTTTAAAAATCATCAATAAAAATGTATGTTTTAATGAAAAAAATAATTGTAACATCTACAGCAGGTGTCTAAACCTAGCATCCATGGATTCACAGGCAGTATAGGAATGTACTTCAGGAAGTACATGAACTTATAAGCAAAGTGTTATGTTTATGTTATTTTTTTTTTCTCAGCTTTAATCAGATTTCGCAGGGCTCTGTGATCCACAAAAAGGTTGAGAGAGTGCCTAATAGTTAGTGAAATCAGAATCAAAATTCTAAGAACATTTTATATGCTTATTCATGAAAGTGATATATTTTTTAATAAAGAATGTTTACATGCATCTACCAAAATTAAAACAGTAGGCACTTTGTCACTGTAAGGTCGAAGGTTCATATTTCTAACAGATCTTTTTCCTAGGGAATATCTGAAACAGAGGGAGAAAGAAAAACATGAAGTGATTAAGAACTTGAAGAATATCAGCAGTGGCAACTTGTGTCCTGTTTTAAAGCGCACCATCCCTTTTGGTGTTGCTTATCACCATAGTGGTTTAACGAGTGATGAAAGGAAGCTCTTGGAGGAAGCCTATTCCACAGGGGTTCTGTGCCTTTTTACCTGCACATCCACCCTAGCAGCAGGTGTTAATCTACCAGCTCGAAGGTAAGACAGAAGTAGCTTTTGGCCAGGCTCAAAACTTTTTAATTTTTAGCTTGCCAGGAGTTTTATTGTTTTATTCTTTCTCAGTAGTGGATGAGAATTTATCAGATGTTTTTTCATCGTTTGCTGAATTGATTGGTTTGTTTCCTTCATTCTATTTATTTATTTTTTTAAGATTTATTTATTTATTTGATAGTGAGGGGGAGAGCAGAGGGAGAGGGAGGGCGAGTCTCAAGCATACTCCTCACACAACACTGAGCTCAATGCGGGACTCCGTCTCATGACCCTGAGATCACGACCTGAGCCAAAACCAAGAGTCGGCTGCCTAACCAGCTGTGCCACCCAGGTGTCCCTCATTTGTTTCCTTTAATATTTTAATGAAAAATAACGTTAGGGTGCCTGGGTGGCTCAGTCGTTAAGCGTCTGCCTTGGGTTCAGTTCATGATCTCAGGGTCCTGGGATCAAGGCCCGCATCAGGCTCCCTGCTCAGCGGGAAGCCTGCTTCTCTCCCTCTCCCACTCCCCCTTCTGTTCCCTCTCTCGCTGTCTCTCTTTCTGTCAAATAAATAAATAAAATCTTAAAAAAGAAAAGAAAAGAAAAGAAAAACAACTTGAGTAGATTTCCTGGTATTAAAATTCTTTCTTTGGTACTATTTCTCTCTCTGGTTTTGATGTTAGGGTTTATTTTTCTAGTTGTAAACAGTTGGCAAGCTTTCTACCAATTTTTATGATCTGAAAGAGTTTATTTAACATAGGTATTTCCTTGAAAACTTGGAGAACTCATCCATAAAGACTTCTGAGTCTAGTATCTTTTTTCAGAGTAGATCTTTATTTTTTCAGTTATTACCAAAGCTATGGACCTATATAATTTATATCTGCTCTTTATAATTTTTATTTAAAAATTTGACTTTAAAATTTATGACTTTTTTTTTAAATATATGGGTGATTTTTAAAAAGCGTCCTCCACATTAAAAAACATATGTATTTTCTGTTGGGTATGTATTTTTCTACATCTCCATGAGATCACAGTTAATCGTGTTATCGGCTCCCTTGATTTTCTTAATTGTGATTCTTCGATTTGTCAATTTCAGAGAGTTGTGTTAGTCTCCCACTGTTATTATGAATTGTCTTTCTCCTTTTGCATTTCTAGAAGTTCTTGCTTTGTATTTCAAAACTCTTTAGGTATACAAAGGTTCATTTCAAATATCTTACTACTGAATCATACCTTTTATCAGTATAATAGGTCCTTGTTTTTCTCACTGAGTGATTTCACTTTGAACACTAGGATTACATTTTCTTTGCCAAGTGTACCTTTTTCCATTCTTTTATTTTCAACCTCTGTCATGGATTAAATTTTCCATTTTTCAGACAAAGTTATGTATCATATTTCCCTTATCCCAGTTGTTACTCTTAATTGTAACAGTTATAATCAAACATGCTTTTCTGCCATTTTAGAATTAATCAATGACTGTTTCCCCTCATGAACATATCAAGAGTCTTAGCACTTGTGTATTCTCCTATACTGCCTCATGTATGTTGCAGCTACCTACAATTTTAATGCCAAATTTTTAATTTTCTTTCATCTTATATTCCATAATTATTTAAACCTTCCTGTAAATTATACTTGTTTTCTTTGTTTACCACTGCCTCTTGTATCCCACGTCTTCCTTCTATGATTTACTTTTTTATTTTGCTACTCTTGAGTAATTATTTTTATTTTTTTTTAAGATTTTATTTATTTGTTTGATAGAGTGAGCATGAACGAGGGCAGGGGCAGAGGGAGAGGAACAAGCAGACTCCGCACTGAGTGCAGAGCCCAACGCGGGGCTCAATCCCAGGACCCTGAGATCATGACCTGAACCAAAGTCAGACACTTAACTGATTGAGCCACCCAGGTGCCCCCCAATTAGAATTTTTGAAAGTTCTTACTGTTCCCTGTTTCTGTCAGACATTTATTCTGTATAGTCTTGCTTTTCTTTTATGCCCTTAGTTTTCTTCAAGTGTAATTTTGGCTGTCTATTGAGGTAAAGAGTAGGTTGATTGGCAGATAAATGACATAGGTTTCCTCTCACTTTTGAACAGGAAAGCTGGCTACAGCTTTCTATCTACATGAGCAGGATTGAAATTACCATAATTTGAAATTACCAAAAACAGTTGAAACCTGCAATGTTATATAGTTGACAGTAATATAAATTAATAAATAAATATGCATATGTTGGCGATGCGTGGTCAGATTTTTCATTTATGGGGTGTAGAATCAGTCTTGGATACTGTTGCTCTAGTAACAATCAAGCTCTGTAGGTAGGCCAACACGTTCAAAGCATGGTCCTGGTAATTACTAGTTTTGTGTGTTGAGGTGAGCCACTTAGTTTATGCTTCAGTTAGCCCTTTTGTAAAAAATAGGTAAAATAATAAAGAACATTATCACCAAGAATTTTGTAAGAATTACTGATAATGTAAGCAAAGAATCTAGGACATCACCGGTTCTTATTAAATAGCAGTTACTTATTATTTTGAGTTAACATGTCATTAAATTTAGTATCACATATATAATGGAATTAAGAATTTAAAAAATAGATATTATTATAGATGTAGTATTACTTTTAATTAATATTATCAATTCCATAGAGTTATTTTAAGAGCTCCCTATGTTGCTAAGGAATTTTTAAAGAGGAATCAGTATAAACAGATGATTGGCAGAGCTGGCCGTGCTGGAATAGATTCTGTTGGGGAGAGTATCCTTATACTGCAAGAAAAAGACAAGCAACAGGTAATCATCTGGTTGTTGGTTTGTTGTTTTATCTTTTTTTGGTCTTTCGTTTAGCCCTTTTATGATATCATCTTTTAAAAATTAATTGTTAATATTTCTTTCAATAATGTTTTTTTCTCCTCTACGATTAGGAATTAGAAAGGATAGTTTGAATATTTCTGTAGTTCAGACAAGCAATGAAAAGTATTTTCCTTATTTATCTTTCTTCCATTTTCATGAGAACACCTGCTAAATTCTTATTTGTCTTTATGTCCTTAACACCCCCTGCTTCCACAAGGTCTATACAGAATGTAAACTTTTATATGGAACACTTAATTTTTTTATAACAACACAAAACATAATATTGCTTTAACTTTTGTAGGTATTGGAGTTAATAAGCAGACCACTGGAAAATTGTTATAGCCATCTTGTTCAAGAATTCACCAAGGGAATCCAAACTTTGTTTCTCTCTTTGATTGGTTTGAAGGTATTTTTCATTATTTTTAAGTCTTGTTACCATTACCTGAGATAATAGAGATTTAAAAGTTATGAGAACTGTAAGTATAAAAAAAATGCTAACTTCTAATCTAATGTGGAAAAGAATAATCTGACACGATAAATCTGAATATAGATTTCTATGTCCATTTTAATGCTTTGAGTTGTATGAAGTATGAAAAATCAACAAATCATAACTGGGCATTATTACAAGTGAGAGACTTTTTGGATACTCTGGAGGATATAAGAAGCTATAAGGGCATAGGTCCTGATGTGGGATAATCCATCTTCTCTGCCCTTGTTAAGAATAAGGTTCACCTGTAGTACTGTGATCATTCTAGGATATTATAAACATTTGTGAGATCAGTATAGCCTTTATCAGGCAGAAAATTAAAAAAGAAAAAAGCACAGCAGGAAAACACTCTTTTTCTTAGAAATTAGCTCTTTCTTTTAGGATTACTCTTGAGTTAAACTTCTTTTTATGGTTATTCTTTTTTTTTTTAAGATTTATTTATTTTAAAGAGAGAGGGAGAGTGCAAGCTGGGGGAGGGGCAGAGGGAGAGAGACTCTCAAGCAGACTCCCCACTGAGCCCAGAGCCCAAGGTAGGGCTCGGCTCAGGGCTTGGCTCGGGGCTCGATCCCATGACCTTGAGATCATGATCTGAGCTAAAATCAAGAGTCAGACAATTACCAACTGAGCCACCCAGGCACCTCTATGGTTATTCTTAAGTAAATTTTAATTTTGTGTCCAAGGTCACTAGGCCATAATGTGGCAAAGCCAGGGTTTGAATTTGTTGTTCCACTACAAAACCAGTGCTCTTAACCTATCATGCACTACCTTCATTAACCCAACCAGTTTACGTGAAAATACAAAAGGTAATTAATAAATAAAAAATACCATAAAATAAGTTGTAGATAAGCAGAGGGAAAGAATAAGTCATTTCAGGTACTTAACATAGAATTAATGATGAGAAAGCTGAAGAAAGTCAACAGACTAGATTCTATAGCTCTAGAGGAGGGCTGCAGATCATGAAGATTTGAAAGTTGGGTGGGAAAAGTTAGGCCAGACTGTGTGCTGTAAATTGGGGGAAATGGGAGAGCATGCCTAAGTAGTAGACTACAGAGTTGCGACACTGTCACTTATCAGTGGAGAATTAGTGACGTGTGGTGGTTGAGAGTAAAGGCTCTGATATCACGCATACCTATTGTCAGTCCTAACTCTGTCTCTTAACACTCTGCATAAGTTATTAGCTCTCTTAAATCTCACTCAGTTGCCTTATCTGTAAAATGGAGATAATAGTAAGCAGAAGTATTGCAAGACTTTTTAGAAGCAATTGTAGTAATCCATGTATAATGTAATAAAGACCTGCAATAGGAGGGTTGCCAAGGAATTAGTAAAGGAGGGAGAGCTCATGAAGATCATCGAGTCCTCTATTACATTTATATATTAGATAAGGTAACAGACTCAGAGAATTGGTGAGTAGTCTAAGATCATTCAGTGAGTTATGGTTTAGATGGGACTATAATTTAGGTTCCTGCCTTGCTGGCCCATACTCTTTCCAGTGTACCATTGTATGTGTGGACTATTCCTCAACTGCACATGAAATATTTCACCAACATAGACCATAGACAACATAGACCATATTCTGAGACCATAGACAAGTCTCAATACATTTAAAAGGATTGAACTCAAATATGGTATGGTGTCTAATGGAAACGATTACAGTATACCAGCAGTAATAGAAGGATATCAGGGAATTACCCAAATATTTGGAAATTAAATAGCATACTTTGACCAAAGGACAAAGTAGAAATCACAAGGGATATTAGAAATATTTTGAATGGAATGAAAATGAAAACAGAGATATCAGAATTACTGGCATGAAGCCAAAGAAGTGCTTAAAAGGACATTTATAGCTTTAAATACTTATTAGAATACAAGAAAGATCCAGATCCACTAGTTTAACTTTTACTTTAGGAACCAGGATGAGGGGTACTCAAAGTAGAAAGAAGGAAATAATACAAATAAAAACAGAAATGTAAAAAACATAGACGAGAAAAATATAATGAAACTGCAAGCTAGTTCTTTGAAAAGATCAGTAAGATTATTGACTGATTTGATCAGAGGGAAAAGAGAAAATACATCAATTACCATACCCTCAGGAATGAAAGGAGGGTCATCACTAAAGATCCTAGAGATATTAAAGGGATAGTAAGGAATAATCCTTGAAAAACTGTATCCTTGAATGCTGAAAAATTCAACTCTTAGATGAAATGGGGAAAATTCTTGAAAGACATAATTTCCAAAATTGACTGAAGAAGAAGTAGAAAGTCTAGTCCTAGATCTATTAAAGAAATTGAATTTATGGGGCACCTGGGTGGCTCAGTCGGTTGAGCGTCTGCCTTTGGCTCGGGTCATGATCCCAGGGTCCTGGGATGGAGCTGCATTGGGCTCTCTGCTCAGTGCTCTCTTTCTCTCTCTCAAATAAATAACTAAATAAATCTTTTAAAAAAAGAAAGAAAGAAGAGGAAGGAAGGAAGGAAGGAAGGAAGGAAGGAAGGAAGGAAGGAAGGAAGGAAAGAAAGAAAAGAAAGAAAGAAAGAAAGAAAGAAAGAAAGAAAGAAAGAAAGAAAGGAAGGAAAGAAAGAGAAAGAGAGAGAGAAAGAAAGAAAGAAAGAAAGAAAGAAAGAAAGAAAGAAAGAAAGAAAAGAAAGAAAGAAGAAAGAAAGAAAGAAAGAAAGAAAAAGAAAGAAAGAAAGAGAAAAGAAAGAAAGAAAGAAAGAAAGAAAGAAGGAAGGAAGGAAGGAAGGAAGGAAGGAAGGAAGGAAGGAAGGAAGGAAGGAAGGAAGGAAGGAAGGAAGGAAGGAAGGAAGGAAGGAAGGAAGGAAGGAAGGAAGGAAGGAAGGAAGGAAGGAAGGAAGGAAGGAAGGAAGGAAGGAAGGAAGGAAGGAAGGAAGGAAGGAAGGAAGGAAGGAAGGAAGGAAGGAAGGAAGGAAGGAAGGAAGGAAGGAAGGAAGGAAGGAAGGAAGAAATTGAATTTATAACTTAAAACTTCCCACAAAGAAAACTCCAGGCCCACTGACTTCACTGGTGAACTCTGTCAAACATTTAAGGAAGAAATAATACCAATCATACACATATTCTTCCAGAAAGTAGAGGAAGAGGGAATACTGCTCATCTCATGAGACCAGCATTATTCTGATACCAAAATCAGACAAAGGTATTACAAGAAGAGAAAACTACAGGCCAGTATCTGTGGTAAAAATAGATATAAAAGTCCTTATCAAAGTATTAGTCAACATAATCAGAGTTTATGCCAGTAATGCAAAGTTAATTTAACATTCAAAATTCAGTGTTACTATTTATTTGACAGAATTCAACAGCCATTCATGATAAAAACTCAGCAAACTAGGAGTAGAAGAGAATGTCTTCAACCTGATAAAGGGTGTTTATTTAAAAAAAAAAAACACACTACAGGTAGCATCACACTTAATGGTGAAAGACTACATGTTTTTCCATCTAAGATCAGGAAAAGAAAGGAGGTCTGCTCTCACCCTACTTTTCAGCATATATCGGAAATCATAGCCAGTACAAGACAGGAAGAAAAATGAGGGCATATAGATTAGAAAGGAAGAAGTAAACCATCTTATTTGCTATTAGGTTCAAGAAAAATCCAAAGGAATGTAGAAAAAAACTAGAGTGTAATCATCAATGTCATAGGATACAGGGTCAATGTACAAAACTCAGTTGTATCTGTATACTCATTACAAATAATATACTGACTACAAATAGGTGGAAAAACAACTCTGCAATAGCATCAAAAAATATGCAATACTTAGGGATAAATTTAACTAATATGTGTCAGATCTATACACTGAAAACTGTAAAACTGTTGAGAAAAATTAAAGGAGACCTAAATAGATGGAGAGAGGTACCATGTTCAAGAATTAGAACACTCAGTTTTGGCCAGATGTTACTTACCAAATTGGTCTATGAATTTAATGCAATCTCAGTCAAAAACTCAACAGACTTGTTTGTGGAAATTGAAGGCTGATAGAATTTATTTGGAAATGCAAAGGAGTAGAATAGCCAAAATTAATTTTGTGAAAATATAACAAAGAGTGTTCATCCTACTTCAAGACTTACTGTAAAGCTTCAGTAATCAAGACAGTGTAGGGATATTGGCTCAAGGATCATATAGACCAATAGATCAGTAAGTCCAGAATTAGGCCCACACATATATGATCAATTAAAAAAATAATAATCTCTACACTCAACATGGGGCTCGAACTCAGGACCCCGAAATCATGCTCCACCAACTGAGCCAGCCAGGTATCCCTGTATATGATCAATTTTTAACAGAAGGTGTCAAGATATTTAAATGGACAAAAGATAGTTTTTTTCAATAAATGGTGCTGGAACAACTAGAGAGCTATATAGAACAACAACAAAAAATTAACCTGTGCTCTTACCTCACTCGATTTTGTCCAAAATAATTAATTCAAAATGGACCATAGACCTAAACCTAAAAGCTAAAATATAACTTCTAGAAGAACATATGGGGAAAATTTTTTGTTACCTTGGATAAGATTTCTTATGTGGCAAACAAAAAACATAAACCATGAAGAGAAAAATCAATCATAATTTTAAAAATTATCTTCAAAAGACACTGCTAAAAAAGTGAGAAGGCATGAAGGAAATATTCCTAATACATATATCTGACAAATATGTAGATGAGTTAGGACTCAACAAAAGGTAATGGAATTGGGAGGGAGTTGGGACTTCATTTAAGACGGGAGCACTCAGGTAACAGGGAGACTGGGAGAACTGACTTGGCCACAGGGGTGTGGTTTTATGGGCCTCGCAGTGCAAGATCTACGGAGCACAACAGTTGTGTTTAGATTCTGTTTTAACCGTTGAAGTACAGCAACAAGAAGTCCAGGCAGCAGCTGGTGCAGGAGATTAGCAGGTAGGCAGCTGTTGTTCCAAGCTGCCCATAGGAGGCAGAACTCAGGAAACTGGACCCAGCCATGAGAAGGCCAGGCCATCAGGGTTCCTCTCTCACCTTGGGGTAGGGGCTTACAACGGGGCTCTAGCTGTGGAAGAAGGCTGGAACTCTAGACACAGTGGAGAGCAGGAAGACCTTTAGAGTTGGAATTGAAGCAGCAGTCAAGTCCTCTGGACAGGAACAAGCAGGTGGAAGAGAGGGGAGAAGCAAGAAGGGCAGAGTCTGTGACTTGGGCAGTGAGGTCCGGGGCAGGAGGATAGAGATGAGCACCCCTGGAGAGACTAAGTCCCTGCTTTGGTGGAAGAGAAGGAAACTCCAGGAATTAATGAGAGGACATAGCAGTGCTTGGGCCATAAGATTCAGGGAGCCTCCAGTTATCATGTATTTATCACAACCATATTTCCGACACCCTGTTAGACACTTTATGTGTTTTATCTCTGATCCTTGCATACCTTCGAATTAAGGAATGTAACTCCCCTTTTACAGAAAAAGAATCTGAGGCAAAGAGAGGCAGGTGTTCTGTAGGCTGCTTGCAATCTTATCCCCATACCTGCACACTGGGGTCCATGCTCCTGCATTCTCCTGTCCGGGTCAGTGTGATTGTCCCCTAACTGGTCTGATGCCTTGCAGCCAATCTGCTGTGCCTTCCCACATCCCCTCCAAATACTTGTTCACACAGATTGATCTTGTCAAAATGTAAACTCAGAATGTGCTACCTGCTTAAAATTTGTCAGTGGTGTTTCCCATTGCTTTTAGGATTTAGGAAGCCCAAATTCCTTGTCATGGTCTATCATGGTAGATTTGGCCTCTGCCTGTCTCCATCCTCCTCTCTCACCAGCCTCCTTGCACTCTGCACTCCAGGAGAGCCGAGAGCCTTCTCGGTTCTCAAATATGTGATGCTCCCTCCCATCCCAGTGCTCACTAAGCCTGGGACTCACCCATCTTCCCCACCCCATCTCTCTACTCACCCTCACCCACTCGACCTTGAGGCTTCACTTAAACATCGTTCCTCAGGGAAGCCTCCCTTTGCCTCTGAGTCAAGTCAGTTTATTGTATGCTTTATAGAACCACATTGCTTTAGTAGAACCTATCAGTTTGTAATTATATTCTGGTTAGTGCAGTGATTCCCCACAGGAATGTAAGCCCTGTGCAAGCAAAGTCCACATTTATTTTTATTTGTCCCTGAATCCCAGTGCCTAACACAATGCCTGGCATGTGGTTGGTGCTCTGTAAATACTTGAATGAACGAATGAATTGATTTTGGAGTCGGGCATGGGTGAACCTGCAGGTTGGGGCAACTGGGGAGAATCCAGCTTTGAGAAGTTGTGGAGGCCAGAGGCAGAGCCCGGACCAGTGGGTCTAAATCACTATGTCTTTAAGTTTTTCACAGAGGGATAGAAAGATAACATGATGGTAGCTAGAAGGATCAAGTAAAGGATTTTTTTTTATAACTCCAATGTTAACTGTAATCAACCAAGTAGAAAACAATACAGCAACTAAGTTCATTGATAATCTACAAACTGAGTATCAGTCTTGAATATCTTAAAACTACAATTTTGGCCTAACTGAGTATTACATTAAGAATGAGTTTTGGGGCCTCTGGGTGCCTCCGTCAGTTAAGCATCCAACTCTGGATCTCGGCTCAGGTCATGATCTCAGTCGTGAGATCAAGCCCAGCATTGGACTCCACACTGAGTGTGGAGCCTGCTTAAGAATCTCTCCCTCTCCCTCTGCTCCACCCCCCACTCTTGTGCGCTCTCTCAAAAATAATAATAATAAATAAATAAATATTAGAACATTTCCAAAAAAGTGAGTTTTATTAAAAGGAGGAATAACAATAGGAAATGTCTATGCCTCATTATATTTTTTTGTTAACCCTTATATCGGTTTAGTATCAAATAACCACTTAAGTTTTCCAGTTGAAAATATCAGAGGGGCGCCTGGGTGGCTCAGTCGTTAAGCGTCTGCGTTCGGCTCAGCTCATGATCCCAGGGTCCTGGGATCAAGCCCCGCATTGGGCTCCCTGCTCGGCAAGAAGCCTGCTTCTCCCTCTCCCACTCCTCCTGCTTGTGTTCCCTCTCTCTCTCTGTGTCTCTCTCTGTCAAATAAATAAATAAAATCTTTTTAAAAAAAAGAAAAGAAAATATCAGAATTGTAAGAGAGAGAAATATGCTTATTGATTGACTATATTTTAGTATAACATGCTGATTTCATTGAAATTGACTAATACAAATTTAATTCTAATTTAGCATCAACTCTACATCTGAACACCAAATGGAGGGTTAAGTATTACTTATGATTGCCATTATAGGTTTTTTTTTTAAGATTTTATTTATTTGACAGAGAGATAGTGAGAGCAGGGGGAGTGGGAGAGGGAGAAGCAGGCTTCCCGCTGAGCAGGGAGCCCCACAGGGGGGCTCAATGCCCAGGCTCGAATCCAGGACCCTGGGATCATGACCTGAGCCGGATCTTTAACAACTGAACCACCCAGGTGCCCCGCCATGATAGGTTTTAAATAGTGACTAAGAGGGGGGAGAGAGAAGGCAGCAAAAGAACAGGAATGAGAGAGACAAAAAGAGAAGAAGACTGCTATTTATTTTTAGGTGATATGCGGGAAATATTGCCTGATCCTATTTCAGTGGAGACTTTTAGTTGTGTTTTGCGTGTGTGTGTGTTTTATTACCATTTTTATTGCTAAGGAATGCTTTCACAGGTGGATGGAAAGGGGTGGAGGGAGGATTTCTGAAGGAGGCTGAGTGGGAATTATTGATAATTGGAGAGTAAACAGAGAGCACAGCTTTGGAGATACTGTGAAAATTATTCAAAAATCTGAGGAGTTTTTGAGTGAAAAATATGTAGATGTTTTCATAAAAAGTATGAATATGATAATTTCTTTAAATGGTTTCTTGTTAATTTTTAAATGTCCCTATAAAATTATCTTTATATATATGAGTTTGTCAATTTTATACTAATTTATTTCAATAGCTTTGAGGTATAGAGATAAACGTGCATTCAAAATGATGCCTTAATTAAGGAAAATGCTCCAATGATGTCCTGAATTGTTTCAGATTGCAACAAATCTTGATGACATATATCACTTTATGTGTGGTACATTTTTTGGTGTTCAGCAAAAGATTTTGCTGAAAGAAAAAAGTCTGTGGGAAATAACTGTGGAATCACTTAGATACCTGACAGAAAAAGGACTTCTACAAAAAGACGCTATTAATAAGTCTGAAGAAGAGATCCAGTATAGTTTTCATATTACAAAACTGGGACGAGCTTCTTTTAAGGGTAAGAGTTTACCTAAGTTACTGAGGAAATGTGCTGGGAAAAAAATGGAAATTAAATCATTCTCTTTCTTTAAACTGGAACTGTAGTTTCATATTAATAACATTAATCTTAAAAGCTATTAGACTACTTTAGCTTTTAAAAGTTGAAAAATGGGGATGCCTGGCTGGCTCAGGCAATAGAGCATGAGACTCTTCATCTTGGGGTCATGGGTTCAAGTCCCATTTTGCGTGTAGAGTCTACTTGAAAAAAAATTCTTTTTTAGTAAATAAAAAGTTGAAAAAATGTTGGGTTTTTGGTTTGGTTTTTTGTTTTTGTTTTTTTAGAGAGGGAGAGGGAGGGGCAGAAAGAGAGGGAATCTTAAGCAGGCTCTACCCCCACCATAAGTCCAACTCGTGGCTTGATCTCACAACCCTGAGATCATGACCTGAGCTGAAATCAAGAGCTGAACACTTAACCAACCGAGCCAGCCAGGCACCCTGAAAAATATTTTGAATTACAAGTAATTTAGGATATTGCAGAAGTATTTGGGAAAAAAGATGGTCATCCCGCTTCACACACCCCTCCCCTAGCAATCATACAAATCTTAATATCCTACCAAGAATAACAATTTGGTGTATGTGTTTTCAAACATTTTATGTACATTTCATTTCAATGCATAATACATACTTGTATACAAGTTTAAGATTTTTTAAGCTTTTGTTTTTAAATAAACAATCATTTGTATTGTTCCAGAACTTGCTTTGTTTGCTTAATATCTTAAAAATTGTTCCATGACAGTGAAGTTTTTTCTTAATGGCTAATCATAATTTACTTAATGAAAAATAATACATGTGTGTTGTTTAAAAAACAAAAACCTTAGATCTCAGAATGACGTAAAGGAAAATCCCATTCTCCTGTCCCATTTCCACTCTCCCAGGGCAACCACTGTTAACAATTTGATGTGTATCCTTCCATATATATTATTATGTATTTAGATAAATATGTATATGTATATTATATATGTATATGTGTATATGCATATTTGTATGTATGTGTATAGGTTTATACACATACATTCATACACATTTATATATGTTATTTTATAGTTTATTTTTTAAGATGAAATCACAGTTGTAAGTATTTTTTGGCAGCTTGCTTTTCTCACTTAAAATATTAGGAGCATCTTAACTTGTCAGTCCCTTTAATTCTACCTCATTTTTCTTTTACTACTATAATCACCCATAGTCTGGATACTGTAATTTAATTAACCATTCCCCTATTGATGGACATTTGCACCGTTTTTTTTTTAATTTTTCTCAATTATAAACAAAGCTTGTGTTTTGTTTGTGTTGTTTCCACACAAATAAACATGTGTGGAAATGTTTCTCTTAGATTTCCAAAAACAGAGTATTTGGGTCAGAAGGTGCATACTTATTAAATGTTGATGTATACCATCAAAATGACCTCCAAAATAGTTGTGCTAAAATACATAAGAAGAGATTTTGGTGGGAGCATGGGTGAAATAGGTAAAGGGGATTAAGAGTACACTCATCATAATGAACACTCAGTAATGTATAGAATCATTGAATCACTCTATTGTACACCTGAAACTAATATAACAATGTATGTTAACTATAATGGAGTTAAAAAAAATTTAAGAGATTTTGAAGACTTTTTGCTATGTTTAGGTATAAACAAGACCTTTTTAAGATACCTTTTTCCCCCTTTGGTAATTATGAAAGATGAAATATTTGATCTTTCTTTTAGGAACTATAGATTTGGCTTATTGTGACATTCTCTACAGAGACTTGAAGAAAGGTCTCGAAGGACTTGTGCTCGAAAGCCTTCTTCACCTAATTTACCTAACAACTCCCTATGATATGGCTTCTCAGTGTGTCCCTGACTGGATGATATACTTCAGGCAGGTGAGAATATAAGGTTCTTCAATATAGGCTATTTTATTTATTAATGATGATGTAATTTTTGTCAAATGATTATTCACTTTTTTTCTCTACTAAAATATATTTGAAATTGGGCCTTTCATGTTTCGGTTTTTAAAATAGTTATATGGCAATGGCATTTTCAGTTTGTTTAACTTAAATATTACCTTCCTATTAAATATAAACATGTTCATTATCAAAAAAATAAAGAAAGGTGCAGAAAAGAAAAGAGGATCATCCCTGGTCCCATTCGCCAAAGATAGTTACTGTTACAGTTTGGTGACCACTCCATTTTGTGTTGCCTAGAATGTGAAGAAAACCATGGAAGCTAGTTTTTTTTTTTGAGATTTTTAATTACATGAAAGCTCTATCAGAGCCAAGCATGATGACTAAACCCAGTGATGTTAATACCTGAGAAGGAATGTCAGTTTTATCACCAACAGGAAGGTGCAGCTGGTCCTACTTGTTACAAAACCAGGTGGTAGAGTATAGTCTATTATGATTTTACTATGAGCAGGGCAGATACATGAACACATGTTAGGCAGAAGCAGTATGCAGCTCTTAATTGCAGGAAATTAACTTTCTTTTTAATGTCATATTTTAAAATTGTAACTTAAGTTTTTAAGTGGTACTGTATAATGCAGCTACTGTCAAAAGCTTTCCTTCTTCTTCCTACCCACCAGACGTATCAATATTAAACATGACCACAAAGTCCATGGAAACCATAGTCCATAGTCACAGTGCTTGTGACCATGCCTTTAAGTATTCTACTAAAATATGTTATATTTTAATAATACATTTTTAAGCCATGAAAATGTGATATCACAGGAAATACTGGATTTGGTTCAAATGGCAAATTTTTAAAAGTTACAATTTGAGGGGCACCTGGATGGCTCAGTCAGTTAAGCGTCCTACTCTTGATTTCAGCTTAGGTCATGATCTCAGGGTCGTGAGATTGAGCCCTGTGTTGGGCTCCACACTCAGCAGGGAGTCTACTTGAGATTTTCTCTCCCTCTCCCTCTGCTCCCCCACAAACTCACTCTCTCTCAAATAAATAATTATTTTTTTAAAAATTACAATTTGATTTTTCTCCATGTTTACTCTTTTTAAATGTAGTTTAGCCAGCTCAGTCCAGCAGAACAAAACGTAGCTGCTCTTCTTGGAGTCTCTGAAAACTTTATTGGGAAGAAAGCATCAGGTCAAGCTATAAAAAAGGTACCATAGTCTTTTTCTCTTCCTAAATAAATTGATTTAGCAAAATTCATGCTGTAGTATCATCTCTTTTGTTGATTTGATCTTTTTGTTTCATATTTTTTCTTTAAGTTAATATAATTCCCATTTTACCATATAAAACATGTGAGGACCAGAAATTTGGGCTTTTTTTTTAAAACAGTATTTTTGGATGGTGTGATGGCCTTTTTTTGTCTGTGTACTTTTGCATTTCTGAAACACTCTGTCATGCACATATAAGCTTCTTATCATAGGAGAAGGTAAGCCTTATTAATCAATTTTTCTTAGGCTACTTATGGCTTACATTATAAAAATTGTAAAATTTTGGATGCCTGGATGGCTCAGATGGTTAAGCGTCTGCCTTCAGCTCAGGTCATGATCCCAGGGTCCTGGGATCGAGTCCTGCATCAGGCTCCCTACTCCTTGGGAGCCTGCTTCTCCCTCTGCCTCTCTCTCTCTCTCTCTGTCTCTCATGAATAAATAAATAAAATCTTTAAAAATAAATAAATAAAATAAAATAAAAATTGTAAAATTTTATAAAATGTTTTTATGATAGTATATAATCCTGAAATAAGTTTAGTTCAAGGGAGAAAAATGTATTTTCTAGAACCTTTTTTTTTGAAGATTTTTATTTATTTATTTGACAGAGAAAGAATGAGAGACAGAGAGCATGAGAGGTAGGAGGGTCAGAGAGAGAAGCAGACTCCCTGTTGAGCAGGGAACCCGATGCGGGACTCGATCCTGGGACTCCAGGATCATGACCTGAGCCGAAGGCAGTCGCTTAACCAACTGAGCCACTCAGGCGCCTGAGAACTTTTTTTTTTTTTTTAAGTAATCTCTACACCTCATGTGGGGCTCGAACTCATGACCCCAAGGTCAAGAGTCACATGCTCCTCTGACTGAGCCAGCCAGGTGTGCCACCCCCCACACCTAGAAACTTTTTATTAGGCATTCTACTTGGTGTTAGAGATTCTAAGATAGGGTGGGTTTGAGGTTTTCATTGCTGTTTGGTGTTCTTAAAGAACCCCCAGTCTAGTTAGGACTTGAACTACATAAAACTGTAGAAGGTTGAGGTTGATAAATTAATACTCTTTTGTGTAATATTCTTATATATGGTGTTTTGAAGTTTAGTCAACAAATATGAAGCAAGTGTCTAATACACTAACTTTAAGAGGAATGGAAATAGGGGAGCCTGAGTGGCTCAGTTGGTTAAGTGCCTGCCTTCGGCTCAGGTCATGATCCCCGGGTCCTGAGACTGAGCTCCATGTCAGCGGGGAGCCTGCTTCTCCCTCACCTTCTGCCCCCCCCCACTTGTGCTCTCTCTCTCTCTCAAATAAATAAATAAAACCTTTAAGAAAAAGAAAAATGGAAATAATTTTTGGCAAATTTGCCTTCAAATTCCTTAAGTTAATATTTTCTACCTTATAATACACTTTTTTTCATTTTTCATTTTGTTGGTAATCCAATCTTTACTGAAACCTAATTGTCTTACTTGCCATTTCCCCAATATCTTTAAATTTACATAAATATTACTAATTTCATTTTTGAAAAGTGAAAGATGGTGTTTACTCACATTTGAATTGAATGATGCCCTGTCCCATGTACTGCTATATCATAAAATTATAAATGTCTATTTAGTAGTGCAGTGTTCATGTTATCACAATATTTTGATTGGGTCTTTTACCTCAGAAATGCCTATGTTGTTTAGACATTCAAAATGTTAAATAAAAATATTTCTTAAAACAAACCTTTTATATACAACTTTAAAATAGAAAATAAAAACAAGGGTGTCTGGGTGGCTCAGATGGTTAAGCATCTGCCTTTGGCTCAGGTCATGATCTCAGGGTCCTGGGATCGAGTCCCGTATCGGGCTCCTTGCTTAGCAGGGAGCCTGCTTCTCCCTCTGCCTGCCACTCCCCCTGCTTGTACTCTCTCTCTCTGGCAAATAAATAAATAAATAAAATCTTGAAAAAAAGAAAAAAAACAAAATCATCTTAATTTGGAACTCATTACCAAATAATAAAACATTTACAAAATCTTTTTAGAATAATGCATCTTTTTAAACTTGAATTAGAATTTATTTTTGTTAATGAAATATAGTCAATAAATGTTCAGTTGATTTAGAGAACATGATATTTACTTAAAATCAAATTTATTTCTCTACATTGAAAAAGACACTCCCATTTTTCTTTAAATATTTCTTATAAAAGATCTTGAAATTGGCATAAAGCATCTTATCCTGCCATGTAATATAATTATATCATTTTTCATGGCTTAGAAAATACATTCTAAGCAAAATCTACATTGACTCAAATTATAGTTAATAATGAAGGTGCACTAAAATTGGGAAATTAAAAAGCAATCTCTCCCTACTGGCAATTCAACTATCATGATTTTTCAGCTTAATGCTTTTTAAAAGTATCAACATGTAGAATCCATAATTCATACAGTCTTCGATATGCCACTGTAAGTTCTCATCCCATTCTTTTACTGTCATAGGGGATATAATTTTATATTTTATACCCCCTTTTTCTCCTTCCAGTTCATCTTTTCTTTCCTCTGATTTTAAGCATGAGTTACTCAGTTTCTAAGTTAGCTTGATATTGGCTATGAAATACTTTACACAAGAACTGATCACTAGATACCGCAGGCAAAAACAGGTACACAGAAATTGTCAACTACAGGTAGCATTTTTCTCTTCCAGTGTTTTAACTTTGGAAACATTAATTATTTATCATGACCATGTAGAAATCATAGAATCTAATATTTACTCTTAGTTTACAATATGGACAAGCTTATTAACATACCTATCTACATAAATGCATTTGTCTAATTACATTCACAAATAAATCCAATCTATAAATACCACAGTAAATGTAGTCTTCCCAACTCCTTCCCTTCCTATATTCTTTTCCTAGGGCGACCACAACAAATTAGCTCACAAACTGAGTGTCTTAAAACAACAAAAATTTATTCTCTTGCAGTTCAGGAGGCCAAAAGTCTGAAATCAAGATGGCTCCTTCTGGAGGCTCTGAAGAAGAAAACATCTTGCCTCTCTCTTAGCTTTTGGTGCTTGCTGGCAGTCTTTGGTGTTCCTTGGCTTATAAATGCATCCCTACAGTGTCTCCATTGGACATTGCCATCTCCACATTGCTTCTTATGTGTGTCACTCTGTGTCCTCTCCTCTTACAAAGACACCAGTCACTGAATAAAGAGGCCTAAAGGGTCTACTCTACACGCAAGATGATTTCATCTCAAGATCTTTAACTAATTACATCTGCAAAGATCCTATTTCCAAATAATGTCACATTCACAGGTACCACCGGTTAGGAGTGAAACATCTTTTTCTGGAGGCAGACATGATTCAACCCACTACAGCTTCCCCTGTAGAAGGAAGTTTAAATTGGAAATAATTTGGCATATTTTCTTTTTTTTTATACTTGGAAAAATGATAATCTGAATTAATCTAAAGTACATACGGTAGAACTTAGTTTTATTTCTGTGGAATCATTCTATTCTTGCTTTCCTATAGTATAACTTCATTCATATTACCTTTTGTCCAATTTCAATATAATGTACATTTTTAGCAGGTCCAGTACATAAATTCATTTGCTTGTGTCTTTCTAGAAGGTGGACAAGGACATTGTCAACAGACTATACCTGTCTTTTGTTCTTTATACCCTGCTCAAAGAGACCAACATTTGGAGTGTGTCTGAAAAATTTAATATGCCTCGAGGCTATATACAAAGCCTTCTCACTGGAGCTGCCTCATTCTCCTCTTGTGTGCTACATTTCTGTGAGGTAATTCCATTAACTACACATGCCTTGTGCATCTTTTTGTTTTAACTGCTACTAAACTTGTAAACCAGTTAGTCATTATTTCCTCATTGTTGACTTGTTCTATTAATGCAAAGCACTCAAACCTTATTTAAAATATATTTGTTTTTATCTGCTTATAAAAGTCCTATGTACTAACTTATGGTAAAGATACAAAAATGACAGACTCACCTAAAATATATAGCAAGGAGGTAGAAAGCACCTACTTATCCCTACTCTTAGAACCACCATTAATAGTTACAAGTATTTGGAATCGACTCTTAAAACAACAATTCTCCATCGATGTAGATTGTGTGAGAGTATCTTTCTCATGGTGATAACCATAGAAAGTGTTTGATTAGTGCATCACCAATACCCAGCAGCTACCTTGTCACTCACTACTTGGGACCATGCTCTCATGATCACCACAGTGTTTTGCCATTTTTGAATCCAGTGTCTGGCAACTGCTTTAGGTTTCTATGTCAGATGTTTAGCTTATAAAATAACTCAAGAAGAAAACTTAATTTTGGCCATATGCATTTGGAATGGATTTGTGTAAGACTTTACTAATGTCTTTACTAAAAGAAGCTTTCAGAGTTTCCTTAAATAACATAATAAAGCTTACCAGACTTTTCTACTCAGACAGTTTTGGGGATGAATTTATAATATAAGCCTTTTTTGGCTGCATTTAAACTTCTTCTAATTGAGTAGTGGAATAATCCTTTCCATATTTGTTTCTATACTCAATTTTTTAAAAAACGTTTTTCTCGCATGAATTGTTTTTAAATTTGAATCTTCATTCTCCCTATCTTAAATTTCCATATTCTATATATGTATATGGCACTTAATTCTATCATATGTACTAATGAGTAAATAATCCAAAATACTTGACTTTGGGTTGAATGATAATTATTTTAGCAAATTCATATTTCTTCATATCTCCTACTTATGCTAAGTTTTAAATATTAGCTTACATTCCCTAATCATGTGCTGCTAGCTAAGCAGAAGACAAAATTTATAGGTAATAAGAAGCTAGCCTTTAAAATGTATTTTCTTAAGTTTTCTGTGTTTGTTTTTCTTCATATTTAAAGATACTTCCCCTAAAATTCTATCCCTTTGTTTTACTTAGGACTATAAGGATTTCAGCCTTTTAGACTTGTTCAAGTAAAAGAAACTATATTGAATTTGAAAAACAACTATAATTTGATGGTTGTTCCTAGAAACAAGCTACCTGACAACTTGTGCTCTCATGAGTGTATTTTCAGTATTTTAAAGTGTTTTTTTCTTCTTAAAAAGCTACATAAGTCATATGAAATAGTACATCGTGTTAGCTAAGATGGCTTTAACTACAAGTAATAGAAAAACCCCACAGAAGTTTAAACAATAAGGAACAAAGATGATCATGTGGAACAGGAAAGCTAGAGCTAAGGCTGTTCAGGGTTGATGGATTCATCGTTCTGGTCAAGGTTTTCTTCCCTTTACTCTTTACTCTTTTCTTCTCTTTACTCTTCATCTTTAGTGCATTGGCTGCTTTCCTAGTGGTTACAAAATAGCTGGCTAACGCTCTTCCATATATCACGTATGCTCACAGTGACACCCAAAGGTTAGAAAGCGACTTAAAAAAAAAAAAAAAGACTACTACAGAAAATTTCAAACATAAAATAAGACAAAATAATATAATAAATGCCCATTTACGCACCCACCTTTAACAGTTATTGACCCATGGCTTCCAAAATTGTTATTGTCTTAAATATTGCTTCTAATATTTTTGTTGTTTTAAATATTGCATTTTGTATTGGAATCCTTCCACATGTAATATTTTGTCTTCAGGATAAATTCCCAGAGGTGGGAACTGTTTTCAATTATTTGGGAAAGAAAAACTATGCATTCACTTGCTGGTGTTTTGATAAAAAAAATGAATAGAACTCTTCTCACTGGCTTATTTTTCAATTTTCAGTCTTCTTCCTCATCCCAAAACCAGTTTGTCAAATTCCTCAGTCTCTGCCCTTGTTTCCTTGTAATAATTTTGTGTGGAATTATTGTTCATCTCTGGCTTAACCAAGTTTCAGAACTTACATCGGGGAACACCCTCTCTGAGCCCCCTACCAAGCCAACCAAACTTTGAAATAACTTACCAGATTTAACTTCTGTACATTTCTTTGTGTTCTGCAGGAACTTGAGGAGTTTTGGGTTTATAGAGCCCTTTTGGGAGAACTCACCAAGAAGTTGACTTACTGTGTAAAGGCAGAGCTAATTCCTCTCATGGAAGTGACTGGAGTTTTAGAGGTTAGTAGCTTCCCAGTTTCCCAACTGAGGTGATTTCAACTAACAGAAAAATCAGGTTTTACTATTTTCTGATGTCTTATCACAAGGTCAGTAACAACAGCCTTATTCCTCATTGGTCATGAGACAGTGTTTTTTTGTTGTTGTTTTCCTCTTTAAATAAATTGTTATCATGGCCTCCCAGAAGTCCCCTCTAAATCTGGATAAGTCTTGATGAAAAAAAAAATCACGCTTGTGAAAAAACATAACAGTAGGGATAAAAGTGAGACTCCCCAAGTATATGTGTTCTACCATTCATCCTTAGCGTCTCTTCCTTCCTCCACTCCAATGAAGAATTACCTTCTGAAAGGTTAAACTCAGTGGTTGTTTCAGGAAGTGGTGATTTGGGGGCAACAAGGCTTATTTCCACTTCCTAAGAGAGTGAGAAGAAAGTATCCTCACCTGGTTTCTCAGCTTTCTTTTTTTAGCCAACTGTTGATTTCAGCTTTTTCTGTTATTCAGTCCCTCAATCAGAAGCATTCTTCTGCCTGAGAACACACACACACCCCAGCAGTTCCCTGAGTAGATGGTGAAAACATTAAGGTAATTGGACTGGAACATCTTGATTGGGCATCTAAAATAATACCCGTCACCTGAGTGCCTTAATGGATTTCTCACTCCTGATTGCAACACACATCGGTTAACTTGAGCTGCACAGAAAGCCGTCTTGCAGTCAGATTGGAACCACCCAAATTCGTCTTTTAAAATTTCTCAGGATTCGGATGTGTTATCTCTTCGTGTTTATTATTACCTTAGTCTGTTTCTGTCTCTTGCAAGTGAAAGTTTTCCCTTTAGTGAGACACTTGATTAATTATTTTTTCCTAATCCCAAATTCTGACCCTGCTGATTTGTGTACTACCTTTCAGGGTCGAGCAAAACAGTTATATAACGCAGGCTACAAAAGTCTGATGCACTTAGCTAATGCAAATCCTGAAGTGTTAGTAAGGACCCTTGATCATTTATCCAGACGCCAGGCCAAGCAAATTGTTTCATCAGCAAAGGTAAGCCAACAAACCATTTTTTACCCTTCATGATATTTTGTAGTGTTGTCTCCTTATACTTTGGACATAAAAGCAAAAACATCTAACTATAGACACAAAAGTGTATACTCACAATGCGTGGATAAAATAGGGCATCTGTTACAGTACAAGGCTGGCTAGAAAGAGAAAAGCACCTCCTAAAAATTAGGCCGTCTTAAGAGTCCCCTGAAGTGCAGGGAACTCTGGAACTCAAGGAATCCCGCCTCCTCACGGTCTTCACAGAGGGCCTTTCCTCAGCACCCCCGACCTCTGGGCTGCCCACCTTTGTGTGCCTTCACTCACGTGGAGCTCACAGCCTCGAACATTAGGTAGTTCAAGTTTTGGACACCCTCAGTGTTCCAAAAAGCACCCCAGTAAACTGTTGCCTTCTTACAGCGTCCACCGTTAGATTGTAAGTACTACCGTCTAGAGCTAGCCTGTTTTCCTTGTTCCTATGGTAGTTTTTCACATACTTGGAAACGGCTCGCTGTGTCTCCGAGCGCTTCTCTTTTCTGTTTCTTTGACCCGTAGTAAATAATCTCGTTTTAGGCGATTCACTGTCCTAGTTGCCCTTTTCTAGATGTGGGCCCATTTGTCTTCTTGACCCATGCCCGTCATTATTGGATTGTCTTCCTTTTGGGGTATATCTGTCAGGTTCTAACTCTTAGGAACAGAAAGCACACAACAATGTGAAGAGGAAAGTTTAATATAAAGAATTAGTAACTAGGAACAAAGGTTATTAGTCGGCTTCTAAGGGGTAAACAGAACTTCAGCAACCGCAGGAAGGAATAATGCGAAGAGCGTCCGCCCTCCCCCCACACCACCCCCTGTGGGTGGGCTTCGTACTTCACCCGAGAGCGGGCGGCTGTGGCTCAACAGACAGCGGATAAGTTCCTTGTGTCGCAGCCGAGGCTTGAAGCAGGAAGCTGCCCACCAGGATGCTGACAGAACTTCCAGGAAGCTCCCTGGAGTGTGCTATGGAACTTGCTTGGAAGCCACTAGCTTGAGCACCCATGGAACTTGCTGGAAAGCTGTCTGCAGGGATGTTGTTGAAACTCACTGTAATGCGGGCCACCGCATCAGCATACCAGACTAGCGCTGCAGGAGCCCTAAGAAAAAGACACACCAAAACCGGGAGAAGCCCCTTCTCCTGCGGTGCCTCCAGGGCCCTCTACTGACCAAGCTGGGTATTGTACCCGCGGGCGAAGGAGAAGTGTTTCCAGGATCCAGCTCTGGTATCTGTCTCCAGCAGGACGACGAGGGATGGATGGATTTGGAGCTGAGAAACAATAAAATTAATAACTAGTTCTCTCTTTGTTTGAATAACTAGCACTCTTGCACAAAATATTCCGTGTTCAGCTTGCCTTAGTCATGGAATCAGCCGTTTTTCCAAAGAGCCCTAATTCTTTCTGGTGAGGAAACCCAAGTTTGAGGGGTTAAGTATGCTCACAACGAGAGAGATATCATTGTTTCTAGGTTCTCTAAGCAGAGAGAGCCTGTATAAGCCTGTATATTTTTCTGTACTTACATATAAATTATTAAAGGCCATGAACTCATACTGATAACTCCAATTCTAATTTTTCCAGGTACATACTGCTGCATAACAAAGTTTTACATCAAAATTTAGTGGTTTAAAACAGCTCTTTTATTTTGCTTATGTTTTGGTGGATTAGGAATTCTGGAAAGGTTTAGCTGTGTGATTCTTACTTGGAGTCTCATGCAATTACAGTCAGATTTTGACTGGGGCTATAGTCATCTCAAGGCTTGACTGAATTGGATATCCAAGATGGTTCACTCACATGAAAATTGGCTGCTACTTAGGGCTTTCAACTAGAGCAACTACATATGGCCTTTCCATGGGGCTTGGGTTTCTTATGGCATGGCAGCTCAGTTTCAAGAGGAAATGTCCAGCGAGTGGACATTTTGAGAGATCGAGGCAGAAAAGGCAGGAAATATTCTGAACTAACCTCAGAAGTTAAGTAGTGTCACTAGAAGGCCATTAAGATCAGCCCAGATCTAAAGGAAGAGGAATTAGACCCCACCTCTACATGAGGGGAGTGCCAAATAATTTGCAGTCATCTGTAATGTCTGCCCTCTGGTCACAGATTATTTACATTCCTCCCACATGCAAAATTACTCATCTCTAAAAGATTTATCCCTTTATGGCTTCACACTCAGGCTCAAGGTCCAGTATTTCTTCTAAGTCAAGCCTAGGTGCAGGTGATGCTCCTTGAGTACAATTTCACAGATATATTCCTCTCACTCTGAAGATCTGTGAACTAAAGAGATACAGATAACAATGGTGAACAGAGACAGGATAACCACAGTAAACTCCCATTCAAGAAGAGGGAATATGTGTGGTACACAGAAGCAATTCTGATATCCAGCCAGGCATATGTGGCCAGTTCCTTGATTAGGACTTAATTCTCCCTGGGAATGATTCTTCCTGGCTTTGAATTCCCTCATCTGAATCCTTCTTTCTTTCCCATAAGTAATGGCCCTTGTTTGCAGCTGGGTAGCTTTCTCAGTCTTTTCCCTGTCCAGAGAAGTTCAAGCATTCAAAGGTTCTTTTTATTTTGTATCATCTCTGTCCCCTTTTATTCAATCTGGTATAATTTCTTTTAAAATATTATGTGTTTCTTATTTATCTATAGCTTAGGTTTCTTTCTTTCTTTTTTTTTTTTAAGTAAGCTCTGTGCTCAGTGTATGGCTCGAACTCATGACCCCAAGATCAAGAGTTGCAGGCCCTACCAGCTGAGCCAGCCAGCCAGCCATCCCTAGCTTGGGTTTCTTTTTTTTTTTTTTTTTTTTTTTTAAATTTTATTTATTTATTTGAGAGAGAGAGAGAATGAGAGATAGAGAGCACGAGAAGGAAGAGGGTCAGAGGGAGAAGCAGACTCCCTGCTGAGCAGGGAGCCCGATGCGGGACTCGATCCCGGGACTCCGGGATCATGACCTGAGCCGAAGGCAGTCGCTTAACCAACTGAGCCACCCAGGCGCCCCCTATCTTGGGTTTCTTACAGCATGGTGCTGGGATATGCAAGGGAGCATTCAAGAGATCTTGGAATGGTCTCATTCCAAGAAACCAACGCAGAAACTGTAGTTTCTTTTGACAGACCCCTGAAAATCAGGCACTATCATTTCCACTACATTCTGTTAGTTACAAGTGAATCACAGTTTCAAGAGAAGACTTAGATCCCATCCATCAATGTAAACATCAAAGAATTTTCAGTCACCTTTAATGCACACTGATCCCACACTATAGGGCTCACTGTAGTCTTTACCTCTTCTCATATTTTTAAGTCCTTTCTCCAATAGTGAGAAACCCAGCTCATGTCTTCATCAACATAGTCATCTATTTTGCTCAATCCTAGAATGCACTGAAAATAATTTCTGAATTGTTAAAGCATACTATTGCAAAAAAAAACTAAGGAGTTCAGTATTATTTACAGCTCTTTTTGTCTTTAGTCTGAGAATATATAATTGAAATAATGTGTTCAAATGTTACTTTTCTAAAAAATCTGCTTCACTGTGGTTATGTAATTCATTTGAAGAGCAGTTAGAGTCTGTTTGTGTTCCATTTTAGTTCCCCCCATCCTTATGAATTTTTTTTTTAGTATGTAAAACATGAACATATTTTCTTTATTTTAAATTGAAATAGTTTACTAGGATATCTTTATTTTCTTTTATTTCTGGAAGTTTCCTTGGATTATAGTTTTATTTTTTTTAATTTGTGTATTTGAGAGAGAGAGAAAGCACACACATATGCACATGTGAGTTGGGAGATGCAGAGGGAGAGAATCTCAAGCAGACTCCCCACTGAGCATGGAACCCAACCCCAGGCTCGATCCCATGACCCATGAGATCACGATCTGAGCTGAAGCCAAGAGTCAGATGCTCAACTGACCAAGCCACCCAGGCACCCTAGATTGTAGGTTTACATATTCAATATGATCCGCTGTTTGATTTTTTTTTCTTTCTTAGCAACTCAATTATATGTATGTTGAATCTTCTTTGCCCATCTTCCATTTCAATCTCTCTGGCCCTTTTTACTTCTCTCTTTTTTATTTATTTATTTATTTATTTATTTATTTATTTATTTATTTGAGAGCGTACAGGTAGGGGGGCAGAGGGAGAGGGAGCGAAACTCTAAGCAGACTCTGCACTCAGCGCAGAGCCCAATGCAGGGCTTGATCTCGGGTTCCTGAGATCACAACCTGAGCCAGATGCTTAACCAACTCTGCCATCCAGCCGCCCTTTTACTTCTTTATTTATTTCATTTTCTTTATCTTGTTTTCTTGCCCCACCCCTGTTCCTGCTCCCATTACCCTAATTAAGTTTTATTGTAATCTATTCTTCTTTGATCACTTTGTTGGTTTTTATTTCTAATATGATTTTGCCTGTTTCTTCTAATTCTTGCCTGAGCTTACTCAACTTTTATTTCATTTCTTCCTGTTCTGGGTCCATTTCTGTTCTTAGTTTGGGACTTATTGAGGATGTGTTTTTCCCCCATATCTCCAGATGTTTATTTGAGAATATTTAATTCGGTTTGGAATGTTGCGTCACAATTTTTCTGCTTCATAGTTTGCTTTCAGAAGAATAAATTTTTATGAGCTGGAGAGCTTTGATTCTCATTTTCTGTTTCCTTTTATACAGTAATGTAGTATAATAAGAACTGCTTATGCCCCTGCATTTCTCAGACAGAGATGGCCATCTGGAGTGGCTGATGAGAATTCTAGTTCAAGAGTCTCTCTTACGTCAGTGTAGCAAAGGATAGTTTGGGGTGGGAGAGGAGTGCAAAGAAAAGTGTGTTCTTTGATTTTTTTTTAATTTCCTTTTGTCCTAAAGGATCTGAAATTTTACCCTTTTATTTCTTTTTCCACTCCCTGCTCAGCCTGAGGGGCTCCTCTCCCTTTTTACTTGTCTTCTCCCCCAGAGGCATTACCTTTCCAAGACTGCCTTCTAGAGTTTCATGCACTTTAAATCCCTTCTTATAGACAGTGCTTCCATCTACCAAGAGTCTTTTCTCAGTATTTTTATACTTGGGGTAGCCTTTCTCTCTCTGGAGGTGATTGTATTTAATCTAAGACCTGTTTCCCTCTTCTCTTCCCATGTATTTTTTTCTCAATCTCACATTGATCTCTGCAACCCCTTGGAGTGGGAGCTTGAGAAATGGTTCTGCTGGAAATTGGCAGGTATTTGTACTATGATATGAAGGTGATGGTGTTCTCTGTATTCTAGTAATGCTGGCCCCGTAGGTTTTGTGCAGTGTACTTGCTGTTCTCATTGATCTGTATAGTTTTTGGAGGATGCATTGGGAGATTAGTTTTACTTGGTCACCATTACCTCAGCTACTGGAAAGCTTGCCTCATTGCATTTTAATCTCTTCTATTTATAATGCTATGTAATGCTATGTTTTATGTCAAATGGATAGAGTGAGTTTTTCACTTTCATTTTGTATCCTATGATTTTTTTTCTCTATGTGATTTTGCTGAACTTTTTGTTATAAAACTTATGTAACAGAAGTAATGTACCATACTGCACCCCAATATACACAACACCCATTTGCAGCAAACACCAAAACTGTGCTTCTGGTTTTTTGTTTTTTGATTTTAAAGTTTATTTTTTTAGTGATCCCTACACCCACTGTGGAGATTGAACTCACAACGCTGAGCCCAAGAGACTCTACCAGTTCAGCCAGCCAGGCACCCCTATTTCCAGTTTTTACAAGCAAGAGGGAAAATCATTACTCGGCAAATATTCCTTGGCATCTACTATGAGCCATATTCAGAAATACTTTCTTGACTCATTATGTTTCTTTGGAAATTAGCCATGTTAATTTTAGGAGCTTGAATAAAACTTTTCTTTGAAACACTGATAGGTTTTTAAAAGATAGCATACTAAACTTTGAGGAATAATAAAAAGCGCATATAAAGGATAACATTTTCAAGAGCTAATTAAATTTTTGCAAAATTGCCTTAAATTTTATAGATCAAAAGTTAATTTTTAAGTGGCTGAGTCTTCAATAAAACACATCTTTGAGAGTGATAAAGCTCCTTTATTTTTGGGATTCCAAATGCAGTGATCAGCTAAAATGGCTTTAGCTAAATGCTGCAGTTTCATTGACTATAATCACTTGTACTTAAGTGGCTATTTTTCAGTCTCATTATTAGTTTTAATGCTTACATCGCTGGTGTGTAAGGGTTCAAGGATCTAGTAGGCGGTGGTAAAAATGGTAGCAGTTCCTGGCAATGCATATTTTGGCCTCATGTCTTAATGTCTTTATTGTAGATGCTGTTGCATGAAAAAGCAGAGGCTTTACAAGAGGAAGTGGAAGAGTTGCTGAGGTTGCCTCCTGATTTCCCCAGTATTGAGGTCTCTGCCACTGAAAAGGCATGAAGCTGTCTGACAAGCATTTTCAAACAGGAATGATTTATTGCACCTATTTTTCAATTAAATATTCCCTATAATTTATAAATAAAAAAATACATTTTAATTATACATGAAGAACTGTGGATGATGTCTTAAATATACCTCTCACCCTTCCCACTAATAACCCATCGTCTTCAGTACTTGCACATTATTTCTCTGCTCAAAAATCTAGTGTCCACCACAAAATGTGATCCAACTCCCTCAACATATCTCCAGCCTACCTTTGCAGCCAGACCTTTTATTATTCTCTTATACATTTTTTTCATCAAACTAGACTATTTGAAATCCCAGAATTTTCCCTGGGATTTCCAAACCCTTCATTTCCTAATTGTTTTATGCTATCCCCAGTGCAGGAAAAATTATCTTTAAAATGTACTATATGGGTGCACTCGGGTGGCCTAGTTGCTTGATCGTCCAACTCTTGATTTTGGCTCAGGTCATAATCTTAGGGTCGTGAGATCAAGCCCTGCGTCGGGCTCCATGTTCAGCATAGAGTCGGCTTGAGATAATCTCTCTCCTCTCTCCCTCTGTCCTTTTCCCCACTCACTCATGCATGCACACACACACACACACTCTCTCTCTCTCTCTCTCTCTCTCTCTCTCTCAAGTAAATAAATAAAAAATCTTTTTAAAAAATGTACTATATGCTTCAAATTCTCAAATACTGTCTCCCCTATGACATTGTCCACGTACATCCTCATCCCCACCCCACACATGGGTTCTTCCCCTCCTGTAACTATTCGGAGCCCTTTTCATTATGCCCATGTCTTTTCTCATACCGGTAATTTGAAATCTCCTGGAGGGCCGAGACCTTTTTTATCATCTTCGTATGCCACATGGCCCTTAGCCCAGTCCATCACACAAAGTAGGGACCTGTGCAAAGAATGAATATGACCCAAATTAACAATTCAAAGATTCTCTTTAAACACAACTTAAATATTGCCTCTCCCCCATCCTTTTTAGATTTATAGCTCAAATATACACGGCTAGTTATCCATAGGTAAAAAGGTAATAACTAGCAATGTTTTTGAATGCTGGACTGACTGAAAGTTTTACTCACCTGTCTGAGATATCCACTGGAAACATTGCAAAAAGATCCACAGTCTAAGTTCTTCGTGCCTTAACATTTTAGACTACACTATTATAACTGTCATTTACCTGGTAATTTCTATGTGCCAAGTACTGTTGTAAGTCTTTCATGTGACTAATTTAATCCTTACGACAACACTGTAGGGCCCATACTATTATTATTTCCATTTTACAGATGAGTAAACTGAGACACAGAGAAATTAAAATAACTTTCCTGAAGTCATGTACAAGTTAGTTGCAGAGCAGGAATTCAGACCCAGGCTCTCCCATCTAAAGTGTGTGCACTTAACATTCATACAGTATTGTCTTAGTAGAATCCGCCCATTTTTTCCCCCTCCTAAGTGTCCCTTTCCCCTGGCCTTGATCTTATCCCTAGCATCACATCTCATTCATTGACACTCTGCCCTTCATGTGAGCCAAAGTATGGCATCCAATGTCTTAGTAAAACCTTGGGTTTCACTGCACGTATTGCACTTGTTGCAGCTAAAAAGGTTGTGAAAGAGCAGCTGTCTAGCCAGCTGGCCGCTCCGGCCCAGCCACTGAGGTGTGCTCACAGTGGTTCATAGTCCAGCCTTTGTGTTTTTTTAAATCTAGAAACCCCAGTTTCATTAGTCTGTCCAAGCAAGCAAGCCTGAAGGTAAGCCCTGATTCTTGCTAACTAATTTGTAAGAAACTGAGTAGTAACCTCAATTTAATTTATTCTTATTTATTTTTAATTGAAGTATAGTTGACCAATTTAAGATTAGAGATGGCAAGATTGGAGAGGGGGCTACCTTTACAGAAACCAAAATAGCTATATCAGCAGTCCAGGACAATTTCCCCCTGCCCTCAATCAAGGTTTCTCTAGGTCAATTCAACTAAAAGGCAATATGAAGTGTAATGATGGGGGGTTAGCCCTAAAAGATTTGAAAATATAAAGAAATGGAAACACTCCAGCTCTAGAGAAGAAGGGAAAAGTAGATCAGTGGGGACCGGGTGAAAATAAAAATAGACTCAAATACATTTAAGAATTTAATATATAAGAAACGTTTTTCCAGTTCAGGTGACAGAAATCCCTCTATATCTAGTTTACACAAAAAGGAGTATTTAGTGACTGCATTCTCAAGCCACAACGGGGATAGAACTGGCCTGAGGACGACCAGAACCAGAGACTCAGTACCACGGGGACTTGCCACCTCTTCTTCTTCAGGTGACTCTCGACTTCCTTATAGCTTCAAGATCCAAGCAAAAAGAGCTCTCTGCTGCCAACTCCGGGTGGAAAAGTCCCTGGGAGGGATTCTAATTGGTCCTTTGCCCACCCCTGTGGCCAGGGTGTAGTGTTTTGGTTTTGTTTCCATTTTCTCAGAAGTCTCAGGGAGAAGGGATGGGAGGCAGAGAAATCAAGAGCTAGTATAGGCTACCCTCAGGTCCCAGTGGGTAAGAGCAGTAACTTGGTGAATCGAACTGGAACAAATGGCCACCTTATGATTGATTTAGAAAAACAGTAAGCTGAATTTCTACCCATGTCCTTAAACTAGATTAAATTTTAAGTAAATGAAAAGATTTGAATGTGGAGTCTTTGATGGTGTCATCTGACTAGGCTGAAGGTGCAAGACTGTACCTGCAGGGCCTTTACATCAGGCTGGAAAATGTTAAAATTTCAGCAATTCCAATGTGTTGTCCAGTTTTCCTTTTAATTTTTATGTTTTGGGGTCGGCGGCCAGGGGAAGCTATGAACCAGCTCAACCATTTCTAGGATGCTTAACTTCCCCAAGGTCTTTCGAATGTCCTTTTGATGTGTGCTGTCAGCTTCAACCATCACCACCACCAAAAAAAAAGACTTTTCTATTAGGTAGGTCAAAGTTTTGGTCAAGTTTAAATCTTTTCAAACCCAGCTGCCCTCTCAACAAATATCTAAACTGATATTTTTTTCAGGAAGGACTAATACAAGGCTCTCTTTGGCTTTATGCTTCCATGTGTAAGAACCTTCCCACAAAAGAATCGCTGAAGCTTTTGAACTACATCCCGTTATGACAAAGGAAACACCAAGAATATGTAAGCATTGTTATACTTGGTTTTCTTTGACAATTTCCAGTCATTTATAATTACGTTGATAAATGTATATTTTCTTTTGTAACTCTTAATGGAAATAAGGATGACAAGAACCTATCATTTATTGAGGGTTTTGTCACGTGCTGGCACTACTAAACATTGTCCATGTGTTATCTAGATAATTCCTTTCCACCATCTGAGGTATACGTTATTTTTTACTCTAAATGTTACAAACAAAGAAATTGTGGCTTGCCCTGGATCACCCCATTAAGTAACAGAGCTTCACACCTGGATCATGCTGATAATTCTTTTTTTTATTATTGTTGTTGTGTTTATTTACATTATGAGCTACCCTACAAGTGTTTGGGAAGAAGTTGATCAAGATTGCACACTGAGCATGTAATATATTTATATGCCTAAAATCCTGTCAAATGATAAAAAATAAAAATTTGATGTGATAAATTAGACACTTCATTTCCTTCATTTTGCATTTTAAAAATAGTCTTTTGAGTAAATCATTACTCAAGTGATATGTGGCCATGTGGAGTACTTGAAGATGTGGTCATTGTCTTTCAGGAGAATGAAAGTATGTAATGTGTAAAAACTTTGCTATGTAGAATTATAATTGTCACTCTAGAAGGAATGAGTGGCTTTGCTGTAGCTGAACCAAGCATGTTAGATGAGATACATGCACAAAGACTGCAGGAGAAGCTTCTAAGGGCCACACTAAAACAAATGAAATTGTCAGCCCAAGTTAGTACACTGGTATATCTGGTGTTTAAAATTTGGTACATTCCACCTTCAAGTGTATGCTTTGTTTCTTCTGAGTATTTTTTTCTAAGTTTTTTTTAAGGATTTTATTGATTTGAGAGAGAGAGAGTGTGCACCAGGAGGAGGGAGGGGCAGAGGGAGAGGGAGAAGCAGGGAGCCCCGGTGGGGCTCGATCCCAGGACCCTGGGATCATGACCTGAGTGGAAGGCAGATGCTTAACCAACTAAGCCACCCAGGCACCCCGTTTCTCCTGAGTATTTTAAATAATTAACCTGTTTTTGTTGTTTTAAGAATTTTGACTCGGGGTGCCTGGGGGGCTCAGTCGGTTAAGCGGCTGCCTTCGGCTCAGGTCATGATCCCAGGGTCCTGGGATCCAGCCCCGCATCGGGCTCCCTGCTCGGCGGGAAGTCTGCTTCTCCCTCTTCCTCTGCCTCTCCCCCTGCTTGTGAACTCTTTCTCTCTTTCTCTGTCAAATAAATAAATAAAATCTTTAAAAAAAAAAAAGAATTTTGACTCAAATACTGTATGTTTTCACATACATGTGGAATCTAAATAAGCCAAACTCATAGAAACAGAGTAGATTGGTGTTTTGCCAGAGGCTGGAATGGGAGAATAGGGGGGGTGGGGAGATTTTGGTCAAAGGGCACAAACTTCCAGTTATAAGACTAATAAGTTCTGGGGATCTGTGTACAGTACGGTGCCTATAGTTAACAGTATGGTATTATATACTCGAAAGTTGATAACAGAGTGCATCTTAAATGCTGTCACTACACACAAAAATAATTATGTGAGAGGTTGGAGATACTAACTTTATTGTGGTAATCATTTTGCAATATATATATATATATATATAATTTCAAGTCTTCAGGTTGTACACCTTACATTTACATATGTTATATATCAATAATACCTCATTACAGCTGGGAAAAAATTTTTAAGTCAAATGTGTATGATATTTTGTATGGTGGACAGAATTAACACCCCACTACCCTACCCCAAAGATCCCTACCTCCTAATCTTTGGAAAGTATAAATATGTCATGCTACATGGCAAGGGGGAATTAGCATTGTAGATGGAGTCAAGGTTGCCAGTCAGCCGACCTGGGGAAGGAGAGATTATCCTGAATTATCTAGGTGGCTCCATTGTAATCACAAAGGTCCATATAAAGGAAAGAGGGAGTCAGGAGAATCAGAGTCAGTTAGACGATATGATGTAAGAGACTCAACCAGCCATTGCTGGCTTTGAGGGTGGAAGGGGGCCTCAAGCCAAGGAATGCAGGCAGCCTCTGGAAGCTGGAAAAAGCAAAGGAACAGATTTTTCTCCTACAGCCTCAGGAAAGAACTCAGCTCTGCTGACACCTGTTTGCCTACTGAGACCCTCTTGAGACTTCTGACCTTCAGAACTGTAAAATAATAGAATTGTGTTGTTTTAAGCCTGTGGTTTGTTGGTGATTTGTTCAGCAATAGGAAACTGATAAATCTGAAAATAGCATGGAACACAATTGGAAAACCGCCATCCTAGAGGACTCCTTGTGGATCACAGCATATGAACACTCTAAGTTAAATGTGTTATGCCCGTTGAAAGGATGATTTTATATTCCTGAAAACTGTAGAAATTAACTGCGACAAATGCCTACCATTTCTTTAAAGATTTATTTATTTATTTGAGAGAGAGAGAGTGGTGGGGAGGGCCAGAGGGAGAGGGAGAGAGATTCCCAAGCAAACTCCATGCTGAGGGCAGACTGTGGCAAGGGGCTCTATCCCACAACCACGAGACCATGACCAGAACTGAAACCAAGAGTTGGATGCTCAACCAACTAAACCACCCATGCGCCCTGCCTACCATTTTTATTAATTGCACTTTTCTCCAGTGAAAAGATTTTTTTTTTTACTTATTCTGTTAACAACAGCTTAAGTAAAATGTAAAAGTCCTACCCCTGGTTGTTTAAAAATAAAACAACAAAAACCATACAATTACCATGGACACTGGAAGCTTCAATCCCTCACTCTGAGGAGTTTTACAAGCCATCTAGTCTATGAAATTTCCCCATACCTTTTTTTTTCCTCTCTTAAATGAGCATAAAGTGTGTTATAATAATAAAGATATCTGTGTAAAACTATGAAAATGTGGGCCAACAGCAAGGGAAGTATAAAGAACTCGTTGTTATAATGCTGTACACTAAACGATTTGTTCCTTGTGGTAAAATATAATATTGTCTGATCACACACAAAATTGGAGGAAATCCACAGGCAGTAGCCTGACTCCTCACTCTGTATAAAGTGCAGTAACACCACTTGGATTCTGAATAAATTTGTAAGCCCTCTGAGCATTAGGATAACAGCCTATTGCCCATCCTAGAAATGATGAAGGAATTCAACATCATTTTGTTGAAATTTGCCAAAGCTGTTTGAAAGCTCCATGAAAATATCTAAATGCATTTTACTGAAGGTTTTGGATATACTTAGCCTGATGCTTGATACTGATGGAAAACAAGAGGTGGGATATTTGGTTCTTGTTTCCTGCATGGTTACATGAACGATGAGCCACTGATGTAACAGATGAAAGAGGGTATGAAAGACCAGTGCTCATAGACACTACAGGGAGAGAAGTGGGAGGTGGAGTTTTTGAGAAAGACCTGGTGGAAGAGGTCAGCCGTGAACTAAATGCTAACAGGGCAGGGTAACTGGGAATGTCTGAGGTAGAAAGGGAGGAGGACATCTGGGGGAGGGCAGACATGAAGGTAGTCTTCTAGCTAAGGTAAACAAATTGAAGGCTATACCCCACACCATCTGGATATTTGAGCTCTTAAAACAGTAATGAGAAGCCAAAACAATAAAAACAAACAAACAAACAAAGCTGCAGCAAATGGTTAGTACTCTCTACTTTCTAATCTGGTGTCCCTCGTGATTTCATAAATTCCTTCTGGGGGTGGGTCTGTTCCCAGGAGAGAGACCAAGAGTAAACCTACCATATTTTCCCTCTCTAGGGAAATATCATGGTGGAAAGACCACCTACATCTGTATAAACAGACATCACCACACATTTTCTTATCTCCTATTTGTTCTCCTAAAAACCATTTGTCTTTCTTAGAGAAACCTATTTGTTCTTCCAGTAGAAGCCTTTTCTCCAGCCTCTCTTTCCCTTACTAACTTAGGCATATAAACTCCCAAATTCTAACCTTCCCTTTGAGTTACTCATCACAGCATTCTGGTGTGTGAACTGATGGAACACACAAATTAACTCTGCCTTTTCTCTGGTTAATCTGCCTTTTGTCCGTTAAATTCTCAGGCCCCCAGTTATTAAACCTGAGAAGGTAGAGGAAAAGTTTTTCTTCTCCAGTTTCTCCCAAGAGAGGCACTGGTAGGAGATTGGGCAGCATCTCTTGCCACGGCTTCCCTGAGGTTCCAGCTTCTGTGAGGCAGCCCCTCTTTGGTCTCAGCTCCTCTGGGACCTTCCAGTGTGGGTTGTTCAGTCAGAGAGCAAGAACTTCTATCCCGTTCATGGTCCTTCTAGCCAAACTAAGAATCAAATTGACATGAAACAGATTAACAGGAGAAAAATCAAATTTAATAGCGTATTTCTGGAGAATCCACATAGGCATGGAAATTCCAAAGACAGTCAGGCAACAGGAAGTATATATGTCATTCTGAACTAAGCAGAAGGGGGTAGGAGTCTGGGTCTTCAAAGGGAAGGAATGCAATCTTCAGGAAGAATGAAAAAAAGTCAATGTTTGGTAAACAATTGTTTGCTGGGCCACTCAGAAACAACCGGACCTAGGACTTCCATCAAACAGGCCTTGCTAGGTTCCTCCCTGTCTACTATGTGTAGTTCAGAGTATATGTAGTTGTCTATGGGAATAGCTCTCTACCTGGACCAGGGCCTCTATCTAAATTCTCTTTAGGCAGTTGTGGGGGGAGGTAAAGAGCTTTTCTTGAATCAGCTGGGTCTTGATTGCTTTTAACTAAAAATAATCTTTATGCTAAAGTGGCCCACCTTGGGGTGGCCTGCCCTAAGCCCCTACAGTTCCCACGGGTGCTGGTAGCTCTGGCTCTTGGCCTCCTGATACCACCTTCTCCCTCATAGCAGCTTTCTGCTCTTCCTAATATATGGCTTGCTTCTCCCTTCTTCCTCCCCGCATCCTTTCCTTGACTTTTCAACTCTTTCAACACTTTGTAAGCAGTTGCCTACATCATATTCCCTCAACTGAATTATCTAGGATGGGCTCTGTTTTCAAACTGCACCCTCTCTAATAAACAGATAGTCATGGTTTGGTCCTCCTCAGCTCCATCAGGGCCCCTCGATTGCCCGCCATCCTTAAACTCTCTACAGGAACAGGGAATCTGTTGGTGTTTTGAAGACAGCAGGAACTCAGGAAACACTGGCTGGCAAAGAAAGGGACAATCGAGCTGTTTAGCCATGGCATGTGTCCCTAGCTATGAGCAAGGAATAATACAGAGAAAGGAAAGATGGAGTCCAAATAGTTAAGGGGAAACAAACGGTCCCAGCTCCCAGAATCTTAACACTGCTAAAAATCTCCCTCTAATCTTACTGCGGCAACCAGGACATCAATTTAAGACGCAAGTAGATCACTGAGTTTGGTACCTGTTCAAGTTGCTTCATGTAACCCATATTTTTGAGGATCTGGTGTGTGCTGCAAAGGATATAAAGATGAATCTGGGGGCGCCTGGGTGGCTCAGTTGGTTAAGCGACTGCCTTTGGCTCAGATCATGATCCCAGAGTCCTGAGACCGAGTCCCACCTCGGGCTCCCCCTGCTTGTGCTCTTTCTCTGTCAAATAAACAAATAAAATCTTAAAAAAAAAAAAAGAGGATGTTAATAATCAGGGTAAAAATCAGGGTGCTTTATGAAAATTAATAAATTCATACTGATACAATACTATTAATGAAACTAAAAACTTTATTAAATGTCACCAAATGTTCCAATAATGTATTTCTAATAATTTTTTTTTTTGTTCCAGGAAATAAATGAGAGTCCATATTACATTTAGTCATCATGCCTGCTTAGTTAACTTTGGTTTCTAACAGTTTATTGGTCTTACCTTGTTTTCATGACCTTGACCTAAAGAAGACTGGTCAGTTATTTTGTAAAATGCCCCCACATGTTAGTTTGTCTCATATTTTCTCATGATTACACTGGAGTAGTCCATTTTTGGAAGAAATATCGCATGGTAGAATAGCTTCTCGTTGCATCATATCAGGGAGTACAACACCACCATCATTGGTTATTGTTGGAGATGTTTCCTTTGACCACCTTAGTTCACGTGGTGTCTGCAGATCTTGACGTTGTGGTTAGTACTTTTCCATGTCCATCCTCTACTTGCTAGAAGTGAATCACCAAGTCTACTTAGTACATAATTAAGGGGAGACAAATTTAGCTCCACTTGCTTAAAAGCAAAGTATCAAAGTATTTGTGGAAATATGTTGAAACCACGACAGAAATTAATAAGTATTTTGAGGCAAAATTTTTGCAACTAAAAAAAAAAGAGAGCTAGAGGATCAAGATCTCGACTTTCATCCTTCTCCCCCTCCCCGTCCGTTTGGGAAGAAAGGAGAGCGCTGAGAGTCTGCGAGTGAGTGCTGAGCGCCAATTGCCCCCCAAGGTCTCCCCTTGGATGACTCAGTAACAAACGATTCTGAAGCAGTGGTTTCAGACTCAGCGAGAGCCAGGGCTCAAGGTTTGTCCCCAGGATACTGTCTCCTGTTATCCTAATTCTGCTTCCCCCTGAATTGCTTCCATTCTCAGTCAGGGTCCCCCATGATGGTGGCCAGATGGCTGCCTACAGGATCATCTCCTCACAGCCAGGCAAAACCATCCAAAAAAGAATTCCTCTTTCCTCTTTTTCAGGATAGCCAAAAGGAGAGATTGTAGTGATTGCCAAGGCCCTGGACACAAGACAAACCCTGGAGCTACACTGATTCGGGTCATAACCCCCCTTCCTGCATCACAAGGACTGAGAAAGATGACTAAAGATACTGTTGGGGTGGAGCGTGGGGAGGGGAAGGAGACTGGCTGCTGGCAGTACAAACAGGGATGTCCTCCACTAAGAGGACTGGCGGTCAGTTCCTCTGGAATAGCAGTGCTCAGGCCGTGCACCACCAAACACTATGCAGAGTGCCTCAGACAGGTGTGGCTCAGGTAATGAGAGCAGAAGACCTGTGGGAAGCCCAGCCCAGGCTAGACTCAACTACCTGTTGGGGCTGTGGGGCCGGGGGGGGGGGGGGGGCGCCGAGAGAAAGGGAGAGAGAGAACTTTAAGCAGACTCCTCGCTGAGTGCTGAGCCCACACAGAGCTCGATCTCACAACCCTGAGATCATGACCTGAGCTGAAACCAAGAGCGGGACTCAACGGCCTGAGCCACCCAGGCGTCCCAGGGGCTGTGTGTTTAGATCATTTGTCGAAGCCAGTGCTTTTCAACTGAAGGCAATTCTGACCCTCACTCCGCTGGGGACATCTGATTATGACTGAAGACATTTTTAGTTGCCATAATGTTACAGGGTTACTGCATTCTTGTCTTATGGAATCAAAGAATGTTAAACAGTCAAAGAATGACTCTCACAGACACAAAAGGCTGAAGTGAAGGTTTACTAAGTGATGGTGAGAACAGAAAGGAAAGAAAAAAGCTCTCTGGAGGGAGACGGGTCCCGAATGGATTGCCACTGAGGGCTGTTAGTGGCAGTCTTTTATTGAGAACTGACCAGGGGACTTAAATCTTCTTGACACCTCTACCACTGATAGCACCATGTTTAGTTTTTCTTTGACGTTTGATAACTTTCAGTGGTCCAGCTTAAGTGTCATAGAGATACTCATCCCTGACGTTCAAGACAAATGAGGTAGTCTTCTTAGTCTCATTATGTTCCCTTATCTCTGGTTTTGTGCGCCTCAGCATTTCTCCACATCTGGGATTTCTGTGAGCCTGGTCACGTAGCCCCTGCAGGAGCCTCACCTAGCCTCCAGTCTCTCCCTGCCTATACCTTAACCCTTTCCTCACTCACCAGGTTGGGAGAGGGAGTTATCCTACTGGCATCTAGTGGGTAGAGAGGCCAGGAATGCTGCTAAACATCCTACAATGCACAGGACTGTCCCAACCACACAGAATCATCTGGCCCCAAGATGTTAATAGTGCCATGGCTAAAAAATCATTGGTCTAGGCAATCAGAAAAAAAGAGAAAAACAGTGATGTTTCCTTAAAATACATGCGCGAATTTATGCCTACCCCTACCTAAGATGACAAAACTCCCCTTTCTGAAGATTTATCCTAACTCTAAAGAAAAGAAACCCACTCACCCCTCCTCCCAGAGTTACGGCTTTGGAAATTATTCCTTGTGATCTCCTTATTTGCTGTGAATAAAATTTCCTTTTTTGCCAAAAAGGAAAAACTGCATACTTGACATTCGCTGAATTGCTTTTCCCCCTGGTTCTCTGACACACACACAGTAAGTGAATTGAGAAGTCACCCCACAGTGTAAGGGCAGATAAGGGGCTTCATTCTGCCTTTTGGAAACAAGGGAAGAGACCTTCCTTTCCCTTTTCTTTCAGAATTTCTTTCTCTGTTTTTTCAAACAAAAGATGTAAATCTTTTTAATGGCTAAATAAGCCTGTTGCCAGTCTCACAACTCAGAAATGTTTCCCTGGGGGCCCTAGGACCAGGAGCCATCTCTCTGAAATGTGATCATCAGGGAAGATCGTGCCCTACCTCCCAGTTGGCTAGGAGAGGGCGGGCCTAACTTCAACTATCATCTGACTTCAAATTGCAAAACCCACCGAATGTCACAGGGGCATCCACTCAGCTGCAAGAGAGCAAGATTTCCTTCTGTCTTTGCCAGATGGCCCGAGATGCATATCACATTCTGGCTTAATGCTTATTCAATAAAAAGATGATTTTCCTTCTCTTCTTTGTTGAGAGGTTTTCTGAGTTATGAACACATTTCATTTTTAATTTATAGTTCCCCAACAAATGCCAGTTTATTAGAATAGTTAAAAAGCAAAATCTGTCAGAGATGTGGACACGCATTTCTTGCCTTTTCCTAATAAGGCCATTTGACACCAATTAATTCTTATTTTCTTTTTATTTCGATTCAGTTCAAGATTAAGTTCTCAAATAAGTGGTATGTGATCTTAAAATCACCTTTGTTTCAAAGCACGTTTCACTATTTCATATTCCTTTCCAAGAAATCATTCTATCCATTTCTTTTTTAAATTTTTCCTTTCCTTTGTTAATAGGAGCTTTGCTTGACAAAAATAGCTCCCAGAGGGCCCCTGGGTGGCTCAGTCGGTTAAGCGTCTGCCTTCGGCTCAGGTCATGATCCTAGGCTCCTGGGATCAAGCCCCACATCGGGCTCCTTGCTCAGCGGGGTGCCTGCTTCTCCCTCTCCCTGTGCTGCTCCCCCTGCTTGTGCTCTCTCTTTCTCTCTCTCTGTCAAATAAGTAAATAAAATCTTAAAAAAAAAAAAAATAGCTCCCAGAGCTGGGCTCTAGTAAGAAGTAGTGACCAGCCTGGGTATTTTTGGCAAATAAAATAAAAGGAGCTCTGGTTTCGGGTTTGGGAGGCAAATGTTGAATCTCTGGATGATGGACTCTGAAAAACAAACTGAGAGTTCTAGCGGGGAGGGGGGTGGGGGGATGGGTTCGCCTGGTGATGGGTATTAAAGAGGGCACGTTCTGCGTGGAGCACTGGGTGTTATGCACAAACAATGAACCCTGGAACACTACATTAAAAACTAATGATGTAAAGTATGGTATTAACATAACAATAAAAATTTTTTTAAAAAGTTGAATCTGAGTTAAAATAAACAAAATTCAATTGAGTAAATTTTAAAGGTCCTGTTGCCTTTATTCAACGATTCATGGATCAGAATCCCATCTAGCAGAGAGAAAGGAGCTCCAAAGGGCTGTACAAAATGAAAGAACTTCATAGGCAGAAGGCGGCAGGACAAGGAAGTTACTAGCAAAGAGTGGAGTTTTTGTGGCAAGGTCACCTCCCTTTTGGGGGACAGCAAGGGTCTGTCAGGCAGATTACCTCTCTAGTGCTAATCAGCTGATTCCAGACTGACTGATTCCAGACTCCATTCCAGGGAGAGGTTGAGACATTATGTAAGCAGAAAGAGTGAGGGGTCCCTAGATGATGGGTAACGTCATCAAAAAGACATGACCTCCAACAGACGCATGAGCTGGACTGGGGCACTTGGAGACTCCTTACCCCCACCCCGTCCTTGGAATGTGGGTCCCACTTGCTTTTCCTGCTCCTAGAGCCTGCTCCAAGGACATAACCTTGAGATGGTGATGTGATGTTGAAAACACCTGCACAGTATGCTTGACTGAGCCCAGTTAGGGCCTCTGTATAAGTGCTAAGATTTGGAGGATGGGTGCGGGGACCCATTCATCTTGCTGCCTCTGAGGACAAGCTTCCTATTGTAAGTTCCTTTTGCTATTATTAAAATTGCCACCTGCCAACCTGGAGTGGCCAGCCTCTTCCTTTGGTCTCTTCCTGCCCGGTGAGTACTGGGGCCGGTTTCAAATTTCAGTGGGAAAGCTCCCAAGAGCGTTGTGAGCCAGGAAAAAAAAGAGAAGTCAGAGCTTTTGTGAAACAAGGGAAGTCATTTTAGGCCCCAAGCTATTTTGTGCCTTGCTCGCCAAGCACTCTGTTTGCAGAACTTCCCAGGAGGTGTGGAATTACAAAGAAATGCAAAAACCTCAGTCGTTAAGGGTGTCAAGGGAATGCAAAAACTAACACTCCACCAGGCCTGGAAATTGCCACACCAGATTAGAGACAAATACATCAGTGCTGTTTCCCAAAAGTAAGCAGGACCCTGCATGCCTTACCCAAGATGAGGAGCCCAAGACCCCATCCAGTTCATTCCTGCTCTTGGAGCTTACCCGTAGCCCCTCCCCCTTGTCCGAGCGTTTCCTCTGCCTCCTTATATTGTTAAAAGCTCCGCCCAAGGAGGAGCACAAACCTCCCTAACATCACGTATCACAATGTACGTACAGTGACATTTCCTTAAGATGCATGCACAAACTTATGCTGACCCCTACCTAAGATGACAAAATTCCCCTTTCTGAAGATATAGCCTAACTCTAAAGAAACCCACTCAACTCTGTTCCCGGGGTTACAGCTTTGGAAGTTATTCCTTGTGATCTCCTTATTTGCTGCAAATAAAATTTCCTTTCTGTGACAGCCCCACCTGGTGTAGCCTCCACCTGTAACTCGCCCAGGAACGAACTCACATGAGTTCAGTTACAATCATGGTTACATTAAGTTAGGTATTAAATTTTGGTTTGGTGATGTGGGCTTGCACAAGTGACTCCATTCGGGGCCTGTTGTCTCTTTTTTTAACACTTGAATCGACTGGAAGTCTGGGAAAATCCCAGAAGAAATGACTCTCTACCTTCTATGTAACCAGTGAGCAAGGAATGCTGAATATGCAGTCAAAGTTTAAAAAGCCATGTCAAATCTGGATTGAAGGTAAAAACAACAACAACAACAACAATAAAAAACCCAGCAAACAAGAGTGATCTAGGAGATATTGCCTATCTTGTATTTCTAATTACTTACTTTTGTTTTTTAAATAATATTTATTGAGGAGGAAAGAGCTTTTTTGTTACAAAACTAATATTGGCTGCTGAAAATTTAGAAAATAAAGACACCCCCCCGCCAAAAAAAGGACATTTTAAAATGTCTTCATCCAGAAATAACTCATGCTGACACTTTGGTATGTATTCTTTCCTTCTTCCCTTGCAAACGTACACATTTTAACAATGTAATTAAACGTACTGCCTGTTCCTTCTGTGTAAGGAAGAGAAGGGTCACTGTGGACATCTGTGGTTCAGACATGGTTCAGCAGTTGCTAGAAGCTGGTGAGAGCAATAATGATCACACCGTCTTTTGGCAGAATCGTCCGTCCTTGTTAAGATAATGTTCCAGAATGTATGTATTTGTACATGGTGGAGCCACACAGCCACAAATGAAAAAGATGTATCTTTTCCAAAGCCTTTGTAGGACAGGAAAGACGTTTTCCCCTATTCTCTTAGGTTTAGTGCCCAGGGCCTGTGAATTAAACTGACAAAAGACAGATTAAAAGGAGAAGGTTCCTCACTATGCACACAGGAGTCAGTAAAAGAAGTAGCTGGTTTAAATGGTTAAAGTTAAAGGTTTGGATATCTAACAGCTTCTATTAATAGGAAGAAGAAATAGATTCCTTTAGCAAAAACAGATGGATTTTTAGGAGAACAAATGGGAGAAAGGAAAAAATTATGAGAATATTTGTTTATACAGGTGCCGGTGGTCTTTCTATCTTCTTCATGGCTTTGAAACACCCCTGGAGAGGGGATATATGGTAGGTTTATTCTTGGTCCCTCTCCTGGGAGTAGAAACCACCCCAAAGAGAATTTAGGGCAGCCTCATTTCTTAGGAGTTTCTGCTTTTAGATAAGGAAAGCTCTAAGAAGGCTTTTCTCTACATCAGTTGAATCTCAAATATCTTCAGCTTAAAATAATCTTCATACCAACTCTGGGAGTTCCAAGTGAGTCCCCACACCTTCAAAGATGGAAAAGCAACAAAAGGGTTGGAAGCTAACACTTTCTGAACCATGGCACTGGGCTGGGTCCTTTATTTACACAGTTCCACAGTTAGTTTTGACTAATTCTATTTTACAAATAGCACACTAGAGGCTCAAAGGAGCTAAGTAATGGACCCAATAATCTGAGCCAAATTGTATTTGAGAGTCTAGAACCATTCTACTTTCATTCAACAAGCATTCGGCGAGTGAATCCTGTGTGGCAGGTTTGATAGCAGGCACTGAGGATGCCAAATAACAAATTGCTCCTGCCCTCAAGGCATTGCAGTCTAAGGGGAAATCAAAGCAGAGTGGTGATTACTGTAGAACGTAACAGGTGCTGTGATAGAGACGGGTCCTCTGCACACAGGTCGAAGCAGGAGCTATAGAAACACAGAGGAGGAACACCAGAATCAGCCAGCTGACAGCCCTCTGGCTGAATCAGGCCCTCCCAGGAGTCCTAGTTGACCTATATAGTCATTATGGGTTGAATTGTGCCCTCCAGAAAGATATGTCGAAGTCCTAACCCCAGGACCTCAGAAGGTAATCTTATTTGGAAATAGGTCAGTGTAGAAAGAGTAAGACAAGGTCATCGTGGAGTGGGTGGGCCCGAAGTCCAAAATGACCAATGTCCTTATGAGAAGATGATGTGAAGACACAGGAAAGAATGCCCTGACAGAGGCAGAGATAGGAGCAATGTGTCTACACGCCTTCTCTCAGTTTCCTCTTAGGAATGATCCTGCCCTAACAGAGCCTCTATTCTGTCCAGAGCTTCCATGTTATGAATGTTATTGGGGCAGGCCTCCCTTTGAAGGTGGGTCTTTGGGTGGTTTCCCCACAAGCAGAACCTGAGATGCGAATTCACGTTCAAGTGCTCTATGGGGAAAGCGTGGCAGGAGGAGCAGAATGGGGGAAGCAGGACAGAAGAGGGGAATAAAGTGAGGCAAGCATGTGGTCTCCACGGAAGCCTAACTCAGTCTTATAACCTGGAGATGCTCTGGAGCACAAACTGCAATACCGAGTCAGTCGCCTTGGAGCCTGCTTGTACCCCTTCTTCATCAGTCAGTCATTGGACAACTCAGGGATGGACGAGTGGCAAGCTGAGTCCCCTGGGCAGGCCAAGGCAGCACCTATGTGGCTGAGGGCAGTTCTCTAGCTAGGGCAGCAACAGGCCCCCCTCAGAGCAACAGTAGGGGAGTGGGTGCACCTGCTGGCAAAGGGGATCTGGGCCCCCTCACACCAACTACCTCCAGCACGGGGGAGCCTGCCGTGGCCCTGTGCTCTTCTGCCTGGGTGGGCAAGTGTGTCTAATCTGGAGAAAATTAAGAACCAGACCAGAAGGAGAAGCTCTTTCCTCCTGCAGTGTCCTTCTAGCACCTTCTATTGACAAAGTCTAACAAAATGCTCGCTGTGAACAAGAAGTGCTTAAAGGGTCTAGCCCATTACAGCAGAGCAGATAATAAAAGATAGGTTCTGAGCCAAGTAGCAATAAATTGATAACTGGTACAGCCACTGAGATCACATCTCCCTTTGCTTTTCTTCTTTCTCTCCATTCTTTTTGTGTGTTTATAACATTCACTCCAAAAAATGAACAAAAGAGCCTGTGCAGCCTCACTCTTTCGCTCAAGCCTGCAGTGCTGGCAGGCTAGGCCAGTGTTCAGTCTCTGCACTGCCAGGAAGCTCTGAGCCGCTGATAGGACCAGCATGGCATGATAAACGGTAAGAGAAAACCCATTTGGGCACAGCCCTGAAGGCCAGCTCCTTTGCGGGGTGCTGGAGAAAGTAGGGGTCAAAGACAAACGTATTCTGCCACACATTGTCCAAGCAGTATGGCTGCTCAAACTTTATGGAGAAACATGATAAAGTTCTGGTGGTTGAATTTCGTCTCAAAGGTCACACTGTTGGGGACATGACTGGAGTCTGCCTTCAGGTCATCAAAGTAGCCAGAGCCCCTCTTTTGTCTTTATGAGTTTTCATAATGCAAACAGGGTAGTAATACATTTTCATAAAAACATTTAAAAATTATATTTTCTATTAAAATATATTTGAAAATAAATTTCTAAGAAATTAACAAAAGAAAATAGAGTAACAGTCTATTTTCCAAATAATATCCTTTTCATTGTCATAAGTAACACTTTGTCATTATTATCCCCAGAAGTTAGGGAGGACAGTGCGAAGCACCAGGTAAGGTCTTTTCCCATTCTGTTCTCTGTGGTGACTGACCTCCAAAGTCAGTTTCAAATCATGTGCTCAGCCTTAATTTAGGATGTTAGAGCTCAGTGAACCTGTCAGGCACAGAACTCATTTATACTCAACCTTGCAAAAACAAAAACAAAACTGCTCACCGGTATTACATACTTCCTTATTTCCTTTTCTTTTTTAAAGATATCATCATTATTATTATTATTTTAAAGATTTTATTTAGGGGCACCTGGGTGGCTCAGTCGTTGAGCATCTGCCTTCGGCTCAGGTCATGGTCCCAGGGTCCTGGGATCGAGCCCCGCATTGGGCTCCCTGCTCGGCGGGAAGCTTGCTTCTCCCTCTCTCACTCCCCCTGCTTTTGTTCCCTCTCTGGCTGTGTCTCTCTCTGTCAAATAAATAAAATATTAAAAAAAAAAAGATTGTATTTATTTATTTGAGAGAGAGAGAGAGCATGCAAGAGCACGAGCTGGGTGAAGCGCAGAGGGAGAAGCAGACTCTCCACTGAGCAGGAAGCCCTTTTCAGAGCTTGATCTCAGGACCCCGGGATCTCGACCTGAGCCGAAGGCAGACACCCAACCGGCTAAGCCACCCAGGCGCCCCTAAAGATATTATTTTTAAGTAATCTCTGTGCCCAATGTGGGACTCGAACCCACAACCTGAGGATTAAGAGTCACACACTCTACCAACTGAGTAAGCCAGGCGCCCCACGCACTTCCTACATTAGGAAATAGCTTTACATTACTTGTGTTGCTGGATTTTTTTTTTTTTAGCTTTTAATTGTGCACTTACATGTATCAGAAAAGCTATTCATTTTTTTCCTAGTGATCAATAAAAAATGTACTAAAAATAAGAAAAGGCCTTCATCTTTATGAGGTGATTTTAGAAATTATTATTATGCTCTTACATTTTCGGGAACATTGCCATTTAGAGGATTAGTGGTAATTAGTGAAAGCCATAATACAGTATATTTAATGAAAATGTCATTGATGTTCTATTTAGTTACATCTACTTTTGTGAGTGAAACAAATGCTTTAAAATATTTGTCAATTTAGGTACGCCTGGGTGGCTCAGTCGTTAAGCATCTGCCTTTGGCTCAGGTCATGATCTCAGGGTCCTGGGATCGAGTCCCTCATAGGCTCTTTGCTCAGCGGGGAACCTGCTTTTCCCTCTCCCTCTGCCGTTCCCCCTGCTTGTGCTCTCTCTCTCTCTTTGTCAGGTAAGTAAATAAATCTTTAGAAAAAAATAAAATATTTGTCAATTTGATGATACAGGTAGGCCTGATGAACAGATTGGAGCAGAACACTGTGGAGCTCTGGGTACTAAGGACTTTTCTGTAGCCGCATCCAATGGCTTGTTCTCAGATTTCGTTCTGTTTTACCTCTTTGAAATGCCTGATTCTGTCACCCATGCCCTGCTCTTATTATTCTCAGGTGCCGTTAAAACACTGATTGGGATTATGCTAAGTGAAATAAGTCAAGCAGAGAAAGACAGTTATCATATGGTTTCACTCATATGTGGAACATAGGAATAGCACAGAGGACCACAGGGGAAGGGAGGGAAAACTGGAGGGGAAGAAATCAGAAAGGGAGACAAACCTGAGAGACTCCGGACTCCGGGAAACAAACTGAGGGTTACAGAAGGGAGGTAGGTGGGGGGATGGGGTAACGGGGTGAAGGGTATTAAGGAGGGCACGTGTTCTGATGAGCACTGGCTGTTATATGCAACTAATGAATCGTTGAACACTACATCAACAACTAATGATGTACTATATGCTAACTGAACATAATAATAAAAAATTAAAAAAACAAAACAAACCACTGATTCTCTTCTCTGTGCACCAGGACATTCTCCCATTTGTACCTCTTTCTCTTCTGAGATGGTGTACACCAGACTGTGCTCACTCTCTTCTTCACTATCATCACAGGATTAAAATGCATCTTGCTGGTCATAAGCTCCAAATGCCCTCCCCTAAATTACCTTTCGCCAGAGGGCTGCATGAAACTCTCCTATCCATCTACAAGCTCACCACCAGGGCTCTGGAAAAGTTGGACCACAAATCAGAAAACCTAGAGTGAACCCCGGATTTATTCCCTGTGTGAGCTCGAGGGTGTCACCTGGCCTCTCTGAACCTCAGTGTCCAAACCTGTAAAATGGGGATCTCTGTCTTGCTTTGTGTGAACCTCATACAAGATCATGCATGTGAAAACACTGAGTAAAAGAGCAACTCTTCTTTCTCAAGATCTTACAAAAATGCTGGTATTATTGCAGATATTTTACACTTATTATTTCATTTGGTTCTAACAACCCTGTAAGACATATATTCCTTTTTTTCTTTATTAAAGATTTTACTCGGGGCGCCTGCATGGCTCAGTCGTTAAGCGTCTGCCTTCGGCTCAGGTCGTGATCCCAGGGTCCTTGGGTTCGAGCCCCACATCGGGCTCCCTGCTCAGCGGGAAGCCTGCTTCTCCCTCTGCCACTCCCCCTGCTTGTGTTCCCTCTCTCGCTGTCTCTCTCTCTCTGTCAAATAAATAAATAAAATCTTAAAAAAAAAGATTTTATTTATTTGAGAGAGAGCATGAACAGCAGGGAGAAGGATAAGCAGGGTCCCCACTGAGCAGGGAGCCTGACGTGGGGCTCGATCCCAGGACCCTGAGATCATGACCTGAGCGGAAGGCAGACGCCTGACTGAGCCACCCAGGCGCCCTAAGCCATATATTCTTATTCTTATTTCACAAAATGAGAAAAATTAGGGCTTAGAACGCTTAAGCATTTTGTCCAAGGCCACAGAGCTAGTACCGGGGACAAGAGTAAAACCTGCGCTTAGTTCCAAAGCCCGTCCCTCCCCCCAAGCAACAGTCAGAATTCTTGGTTGCAGGTGACAGGAAGTGGATTCTAATAGAAGGACAGTGCAGGTTTACAATATTCGCCTGGGGCCTGAGGACCACACTGGGAAACCTCGCTGGAAGGAAGGATGCTCCAGGGAACAAAAAAGGAAGGATGTAAAGTCCTCCTTTAGCCACGACAGTTGGGAGGGACTCTGTGACACCAGACACTGCTGCCATCTCCATAGGACATCACTGCAGTTGCCACACACAACTGTTTGTCCCAGATTCAGAGTCCCAGGTGAGCATCTGATCAAGGGAGCCTGGCACGTAGCCCCCAGCCCAAAAAGAGGGAAGGCACTGTGACACTTCAGGTGGGGACTTGGTTTCTGCACACACCTCAGACAGAGGAGACCAGGGCAAGGAGGGAAGTAGGTTTGCAAGTGAACCCCTAAGCTGCCTCCTCACAGGCAGAGGGATGCCCCAACCGAAACATGAAAGAACACTTTCCCATTCTTTCTGGTACTGGTCTGAACCCATATGTAGGTCGTGGGTGCAAAGCAACAGAGTTACATACAAAGACATTTACAACATTATAAAAAAGACATCATCACATATCAAATGAAAAAAGGAAGGCATATTCAAAAGCTGTTGTTGGAGGGGCATCTGCGTGGCTCAGTCAGTTAAGCGCCCGACTATTGATTTGGGCTCAGGTCATGATCTCAGGGTTCTGGGACCCAGCCGGGCATCGGGCTCTGTGCTCAGCGGGGAGTCTGCTTGTCCCTCTCCCTCTGCTCACACTCTCACTCTCTCTCTCAAACGGATAAAAAAATAAATATCTTTTTTCAAGGTGATGTTGGAATAATTAGTTAAAAATTTAGAGACATAAAAACTATTTAGGTTCTCATTTGAATAATACCAAAATAAGCTTGAGAGACTTTAGTTATATAAATAAATAGAACAAAAAATTCAGGGGCATCTGTATGGCTCAGTCGGTTAAGGCATCAGACTCTTGATTTGGGTTCAGATTGTGATCTCAGGTCATGATCTCAGGGTCGTGGGAGGCAGCCCCTCATGGAGCTCTGCACTGGGCTCTGGGATCAGCAAGGAGTCCGTTTGTCCCCCTCCCTCTGCTCCTGCCTACTCCCTGTTCATGTTCCCTCTCAAATAAATAAGTCAATAAATAAATAATATTTTTTAAAAAAATAACAAAAAATTTAAAAACTACGATTGAAGAATTGAAGGAAAGATGCCATTGTTCGACTACATAAAACATTTTAATTCCTGTATCTAAAAATAAAGTTAGATTTGGAAAAATGTATTTGGTATGAAAAATGCTGAGAGTACAATAGTTTAAGATTTTTTTTTTTTTTATTAATGAGACACGGAGAGAGAGAGAGAGGCAGAGGGAGAAGCAGGCTCCCAAGGAGCAGGGAGCCCTATGTGGGACTCGATCCCAGGATTCCGGGATCACGACCTGAGCCGAAGGCAGACACTTAACCATCTGAGCCACCCAGGTGCCCGAGAGTACAATAGTTTAATTGGCAAAGGATTGTTATGGGCTGAACTGTGTCCCCCTAAATTCACAGTTGAAGCCCTAACCCCCAGTAGCTCAGAATATGAGTATATCAGGAGATAGGGAATTTCAAGAGGTAATTAAGTTAAAATGGGGTCATTAGGGTGGGCCCTAATCCAATATGGCTGGTTCTAGAAGAGGAGATCAGGACAGAGAATCACAGAGGGAAGGCCACCTGAAGACACAACTGTCTACAAGCCACAAAGAGAGGCCTCAATAGAAACCAACACTGTCAACACCTTGATTGATCTCAGACTTCTAGCCTCCAGAATAGTCAGAAAACAGATTTCTGTTTTTAACGCAGTCTATAGTAGTTGTTACATGCATCCTAGCAAACTCATGCAGGCATGTACAGATCTTTCATAGAAGAGAGAAGAATTAATACACAAAAGTACTCAATGCCAGAGGGAAATCCTCACAAAAGAGATGACTTTTAAGTTTGGTTCTGAGAAATGAAGGGGAATTGTTGACAGCCAATGAGCTTGTGATATTTTTTAGAGTCGGTTTGCTTGTTTTTAAAGAAAAACACCTTGTATTTTGCCAAAAATGAGTGAATTTGAAACACTAAATTTTAGTTAGTAATTCTGTAAGAATGAAATAAACACAGGCAACAAACTAAATGAAGCTTTGTTCAAACAGGAGCTGTGTCAGATACCATCTAGAAGCTGTCCGGATCACTTTGATAGGGTTTTGTGGTGAGCTAATCTTTGGGGACCAGATGACAGATTCAGTGCGTTGAATCTATTTGTGCTGAATCACTGTTGCTGTGGCATTTTTGTGGCTGTAAGCCAGGGGTCTGGCTGCGCTGTTGGGGTGGATGTGGTAGACAGCCCTGTTGCTGCCTTCCTGGCTCCCTTCTAGTGTGCCGGCAAAAGTTGCAGGGGTCGGAGAAGCAGAAGTCATGCTTTACTTCCCAGACTTCCTTGCAGCTAGGGTCTGAACCGGAAATCAATTACACCAATGAGATGCATGCACATCTCTACTGCAGCTCACTACCTCTGTGACCTGAATAGGCCTACTCTCTCCTTTCCTCGGGCTCCTTGTCTGGAAAGTGGGGTAATAACAGCCTTTACCTCATAGCTGTCATGAGGACTAAGCGAGTTTACTCATATGAATTGCTTAGACTGGTACCTAATACTAAGTGTTAGCTTTACTAACATTGAATAATCATCGTTGTTATTTGAAGGCAGAAGTGAGGTAGAGGCCATCTCCCTGATGTGTAGCTATCTTCCTTCGGCAAGTACTGTCCTGGGGTTTTCTGTAGCAGGGTTCTGATGGCCATCACTAGCTTCGTGGGTGTCCAGAGGCAGCTGGTCCTGGACCCAGGCTATGGAGGTGTGTCTTTGAAATCAACAAGTGCCGCTTCAGCCTCTGATTCCCTCGTAAGCCAATTCTACAATATGTTCTTGAGAATCATCCCAGACGCCCAGCCTAGAGCCCTCTCTTACAGCCCCAGCAGCAATTCTGTAGGCGCTTCTTACCTTTTTAAAAAATCCCCTTCCATAAAATATACATGGAGTGGCATCTGTTTCTGACAACTGAATCCTGAGTGATCTACCTACGTGAGCCCTTCTCAGTTTCCCTTTGCCCCAGTTACAGCTGTGAAAATAAACAAGGAAACTGGCTTAGGAAAAGGCTTCACAGATCTGTGTTAGTACTGGCAAAGCCCAGCTTTTTAAGCAGGTTTTTAATTCAGTGCTTAAAAAAAAAAGATATTTTTTTATTTGTCAGAGAGAGAGAGCACAAGCAGGGGGAGCGGCAAGCAGAGGGAGAAGCAGACTCCCCGCAGAGCAAGGAGCCCCATGCGGGACTCAATCCCAGGACCCTGGGATCATGATCTGAGCCGAAGGCAGACGCTTAACCAACTGAGCCACCCAGGCGCCCCAATTCAGTGCTTTTCTGCTAGCTCAGACTCCAAGGAAGGTGGCTCATTCAGACCAGCTAGCTGACTCTGGTGGCCACACCCGATCTTCCCATAGAACCCCAACAGCAGAGAAAGGGGAGGAAGGGAATTTACATGTATTGACATTCCCTCTTTATGCGTTTGGCACTCCTCTAGAGGCACGAACCAATCTTATTCATCTTGTATTCCCAATATTGGCATAATCTATTATATGCCTTTTAAATGTTTGCTAAAAGAGCTGAACTGAGCTGTTGAATGGGGTCTATTACAGAATTCACAAATCTCCACTAGAAAGGAAAAGTTACTGAGGAAATCAAAGGAAAATTGTGCTTATTTTTATGCAATGTTCCCTCTGGTATTTTAGGTTGAACTTTTTGTGCAGTTTATTTACCCTAAGATAGGAAGTAAAATCCTAACAACAGTAGAACCTAATAAAACAGTTTGGATCATGATCTTTACTTAATATTAAATTACTCTTAAACAGACTCTTAACCACAGAGAACGAACGGATGGTGGCCAGGTGGGGGTGGGGGATGGGTGAAGTAGGTGCTGGGGATTAAGGAGGGCCCTTGTCACGATGAGCACTGGGTATGTATAGAATTGTTGAACCACTACATTGTACACCTGAAACTAATATAACTCTGTATTTTAACTATACTGGAATTAAAATAAAAAACAAAACAAAAATGAGAAAAAGATTGCAATACTCTTCTCCTAAATAAGTTAATTTTTTAAAAAAAGATTCAGATTCTGTACCTACTATTTAGTAAGTGGCCTTTATTTCGTAGTCAAAGTTCTTCGGGTTACAAGTAAGAGAAACCCAAGCAAAGTAACCTACAATGAACGGGAGGATTTATTATAAAATGCAGGGTCACTTCACAGATTCCAAGGAGAGGCTGTGCCCTCAGGTTCGCAAGGGATTGGAACCAGGAACCACAAAGCCATCAGAAATTAGCTGCTCCATCTCTCTCCCTTGCTACCTTGGCCTTATCTACCTTTACTTTGCTCTGCACATCTGGTTCTCTCTCTGTAGATGGGCTCCTTGGACTCTACAGATGGGGGGCAGCCCGGCTACCCCAGAGCAGCAGATTCTGAACCCTGTTCACGGGACCTTCCACATGCATATCAGCAGACACTCTCCTGGATTTCTAGCTAAATTTCCCAAGAAGGAATGACCAACTTGAGACTGCATTTCTGTCCTTGGTCAATCAACGATGGCAGGAAACAGTGGCCATCACGTAGTACAAATTTTCTGCCCAGAATCAACTCTGTGGACAAGTGGGAGGAACAGTTCTCAGAGGTGTGAAGAGTAGTGTGTGCATGACAATATCCCAGGGAACAAATATTTTAATGTGAAATTAATATAACTTAAACTGGGGCGCCTGGGTGGCTCAGTTGTTTGGGCGACTGCCTTCGGCTCAGGTCATGATCCTGAAGTCCCGGGTTCGAGTCCTACATTGGGCTCCCTGCTCAGCAGGGAGTCTGCTTCTCCCTCTGACCTTCCCCCCTCTCATGTACTCTCTCTCTCAAATAAATAACAAAAAATATATATATATATATAACTTAAACTGCCTGTATATCAGAATATCATCACCTTCACATTTAAAAAATGATACTTTTTGCTTATGAATCTGTACATATTATATGTATACATTTTACCTCAGATAGCAACTTAAAATAACCCACATTAGCTCAGTGGCTTTAGTATTCCCCTTATCCAAGCAAGATGATATGGCTACTCTGAGAATAGTTCTCAGAGTTAACTAGAAAGTTAACTAATGAGATAAATAAAAATAGAATTCTCGATGTTGCCGGGTGGCTAAATCATACTCGGGATGCAAATTAGGCAATTTAAAAGGGGGCATCTATTTATTCAGGCCACCAGGGCAGCATTTAAGGAATTATTATTCTGTTAAATGAGGGTAAATAGGACCCTAGTGACTGAAAAATTTGAGGCTGCTTCCAAAAGCTCTCATTTGCACCTAGGGAGTAAAAAGAAGAATCTGGGTGGAATAAATAGCCAGATAAATAATGCAAAAGCAGAGAGTCTGGGCCAAGGAGGAAGCCATATTCCAGAGACCAGGTACTGATGGGAAGATTTAAAGAGTATTTTGTAGGAAGGTGATTGTAGCAAATTGATCAAGGGCTTTGACATTGGGGTGTCAGCATCTAGGACGTATGCCACATGACTTCATAGACACATGTTTGAGCTTGGGACCAAGGTCCAAACATGGCAAATATGAGGCTTGGGTAAGAGGAGCAGGCTCCTCTTCTCACTTGGCTCCCAGGATCCCTGCTTTATACACTCTGTCCTCGTCACTTATCCAAAGCAAGTTTCCTTCATTGTCGCAATATACAATGACCACACCAATTTTTTAATGTCCTCATGGATGGTTTTTTTGTGCACAGAGAGAGTTCTTTTCATTTTAAAAATTAATATTCAAATAATTCAAAATCTATTTCTTAAGCTTTTAAGAAGTCACGGTTTTAAAAAATTTATAACTCTCATGATAAATCTAGACAACTTTAGCACTCACCTTAAAGAAGGATTTTTAAAGTGAGTAGATTCCCTTACATATTTCCAACTATATTTATACATTGAACGTATTTGATTTTCTTTCAAGTGCTGCTTACACAAACAAACCTTTCTATGTTCTTAGGTAAGTTAGAATCTAACAGATTAAACTTATAACACCTGAACTTAAAACCATGGGCTGAATCAGTTGCTCAATTGTACATTTAGTTGGGACTCTCAAAGCTGAAATATTATTCTAACAGGCCCAAATCTCTTAAACCCTTAAATATCAAATATGTACAGTTTCTTTCCCCCCAAAATATTCATTCATAGGTGTGATTTTCCTAAACATTCCTATAGCGCTAGGTATAGATGCTTCTCCACCAGGGAAAAGATTACATTGTCCCACACATTGGGGAATTACCTTCTCAGATGCATGGAAGGTTGCAGAACAACCAGAAAATTCAGCCTGGACATTGAACCTGGATTACAGACCTCAAGGCCTGCTTTTCTCACAACCCAGACCTAGGGTGAGTTCCCTTTTATAATCATTATAGTTTTATATGCCATAATTTAAGGAGGAGGTGGTCAGTAACAGGAATGACCTTCATTTTTGAGAGTGGCACACTGTCTAGGACCTATGATACTTTTAGGTGCCCACAAATTTACTTCAATTTTAATTTCTTTTATTTATTTATTCTTTTTATTATTTTTTTTAATTTCGAGTAGGTTCCACGCCCAACGTGGGGTTGGAACTCACAACCCCAACATCAAGAGCTGTATGCTCTACTGACTGAGCCCACCAGGTGTCCCTGAATTTCTTTTAAAATAACAAGAAAAATATTAATGTAACAAAAGTGAATATATAATGCCAAATCAAGGTTGAATTATATTCATCTTTATACCAATGCAGTAGTAGAATACAATTTCTAATATTTTTTGTCACAAAGGCAAAAGGGCCCCAGGGCCTCTGAAAGTCATAATGTGACCCCAGTCACGGTACACATCCTTGGGTGTGAGTTTTATCAGCCCCTAATTCTTAAATGAATTTACAGAACTCTGACACCCCACCTAGCCTGGCCCATCATGCCAATGTATTTTGCATTTCTTTGGCTCTTTATTTAATTTAAATATTTAAATATCTGAATTCACAGCACTATGTATTCTTTTTTTTTTTTTTTTTTGCTATCTGGAAAGGCATACAACTCTTACATATGTTAAAAAGCTGTACAATTAACTAAATTTTGGACAGTCATTTCATAGAGGAAGCTATTCAAGTGGCAAATAAGCACATAAAAAACATCATTAGTCATCAGAGAAATGAAAATTAAAACCACAATGAGACAGGATTATATGCCTTGTCCTATCTGGGTATATAAAGCTACACTTTTTAAAACTGACAATGTTTATTGTTGGTGGGGATGTAGAATGACCAGAACTCTCATACATTGTCCATGGGAGTATGAAATGGTACAATCACTTGGGAAGAACTTTTGGCAATTTCATAACGACCCTATGACCCAAATTTCACTCCTAACCATTTACCCTTGAGAAATGAAAATATATGTCCACAAAAAAACTGAGATAAGGCTGTTCTTAGCAGCTTTATTCATATTAGCCCCAAATTGGCAACAACCCCAAATGCCCATCCATACGAAAATGGATAAACAAGCTGTGCTATATTCATACAATGGAAACTGCTTAGGACAAGAAGAAATGAACCTTGAGACGTGCGATAGCCTGACTAATTTCAAAAACAGTATTCTGAGTGAAAGGAGCTTTACACAAGTCTATGTAATATGTGATTCTAGATCAGTTTAAACTAATACACAATGAATAAAATCAGAAGAGTGATCACCTCTGGGGATGGGAGCAGGGGTTTGCCAGGAAAGACCTTGAAGAAACTTTCTGAAGTGATAGAGGTTCGGGTTCATACATTTGTCAAAACTCATCCAATGTTACACTTAAGTTTTGTGCATATTTTAGAAAACAAAATTCAACTGAGTCTATTTTAAAGATCTTATTGGCTTTATTCAATGATTCATGAATCAGGCGACATCCAATCTAACAAATTGAAAGGAGCCCTGAGGAGCTACACAAAATGAAAGACTCTTATAGACAGAAGGGAGCAGGAACAAGGAAGTTACACTAGGTACAAAGAGAAAAAGTGGGTTAGTTACTGCAAGGTCTTTCTGTAGGGGCATGGAAGGGGTCTCTCGGGCAGATTACCTAACTAGTGCTGATCATGTGATTCCTAACTAACTGGTTTAAGATTCCAACTCTGGGAGAGCTGAAACTGTAATTAAGTCTAGGTTTGGTGACGGGGGACTTAGCATAAGCGACTCCATTTGGGGCCTACTTTCTTGTTTTTAACACACCATGTGTAAATTTTACCTAAAAACAAAGAGAACCAGAAACAAATATTGAACTCTCAGTAATAATGATGCATGTTGGGGCGCCTGGGTGGCTCAGTTGGTTAAACATCTGCCTTTGGCTCAGGTCATGATCCCAGGGTCCTGGGAATGAACCCTACATCAGGCTCCCTGCGGAGGAGGCTGCTTCTCCCTCTGCCTGCCACTCTCCCAGCTTGTGCTCTCTCTCTTTCTCTCTCTCTCTGTGTCAAATAAATAAATAAATATTTAAAAAAATAATGATGCATGTTGAAGTCTTTAAGAGTAAAGCGTACAGTCTGCAATTTACATTGCACTATCAAAAAAAAAAAAAATTATGGGCAGGGGCCCCTCAGTGGCAAGGTGGGTTAAGTGGCTGACTCTTGGTTTGAGCTCAGGTTGTGATCTCAGGGTCCTGAGATCAAGCCCCGAGTCAGGCTTTGCACTCAGCACTCTGTTCCTCTCCCTCTGTCCCCTCCCCCTGTATTCTCTCTTTCTTTCTCTCTCAAATAAATAAATATATCTTTTTTAAAAGAAGATTATGGGTGAAGAATTTAAATAGACATTCTCCAAAGAAAATATACAAATGGCCAAAAAAGAACAGGAAGAGATGATTAGCATCATTTGTCATTAGGGAAATGCAAATCAAAACCACAAGAAAATATCACTTCACATCTACAAGACTATAATCAAAAAGACAGAAAATAACAAGTGTTCAAAAGGATGTGGAAACATTGGAACCCTCAGATATTGTTGGTGGGAATGTAATATATTATAGTCACTGTGGAAAACAGTTTGGCAATTCTTCAAAATATTAAACACAGAGTTGTTATATGACTCATCAATTCCACTCCTACTCTCGAGAATTGAAAAACAAAGGGATAATACATGTGGTATATTCCATACAATGGAATATTATGCGGCCATGAAAAGGAGTAAAGTGAGTAAGGAGTTAAAGGAGTAAAACTACAACATGGAAGAACCTTGAAAATAGTGTGTTAAGTGAAAGAAGCCAGACACATATTGTACGATTCCTTTTGTATGAAATGTCCAAAATGACCAAATCCATGGAGACAGAAAGTAGATGGTGATTTAGAGTGACTGGTGAATGGGGTAATGAAAATGTTCTGGAATTAGTGGTGATGGTTGAAAAATCTTGTGAATATACCAAAAACTACTGAATTGTGCATTTTAAAAGGGGAACTTATGAGAATTATATCTCAATTAAAAAATAAGATGGATTGGGGCGCCTGGGTGGCTCAGTCGTTCAGCATCTGCCTTCAGCTCAGGTCATGATCTCATGGTCCTGGGATCGAGCCATGCATCGGGCTCCCTGCTCTGCGGGAAGCCTGCTTCTCCCTCTCCCACTCCCCCTGCTTGTGTTCCCTCTCTCACTGTGTCTCTCTCTGTCAAATAAATAAATAAAATCTTTAAAAAAAAAAAGATGGATTGATGGAGGGATGGTTAGATGGATAGACATATGTAGAACAAACATAGCAAAATGTTCATTGCAACATTTAGATGGTGGTTATATGGGTATTCACTGTATAATTCTTTCAACTTTTCTATGTATCTGCAAATTTTATAATAAAATGATAGGAAAATTATGAATAGTTAACAACTTTTAAGATTATTCTACCAATATGTAACAAAGACCTTTTTTTAAAAAAATAAAAAGCAAAATACAAACAGATGACAAGTGAGAGATAGATGATCGATGCCATAAACCTTTGAACCAGAAAGTCTGCTTCAGCAACTTAATCTAAGGAAATAATCATACCTTAGCTGAAAAAACAAAGTGTATGGGAAGAAGTTTCCTAAAGTGTTGTTTATCATAACAAAACATCTGTAAACAAACTAAATAGACACTGTGACAGAAATGAATCTCAAAGGACAAATTAAGGTGTGTACTACATGTAAAACTTTACATTTTCTACAACAATTTTTATTTTGAGCCCATTCCATAGGAGGGGTAGATGCAATCTCAGTCAATTAAGACTTTTCCCTCGTCTATATGGTTAGATCTGAGTTCTGGGGTGCATGTAGGGAGCAGGCAGGGGATGGGCAGAACTGGTCCTCCAGGCATCTGCCCACCCTGATGTCAGCTGGAATATCTATTGGTCCATTTGCCCCTTGGCTATCTGCAAGCTCTTTCTGCCAATCGCAGCTTCATCATTATTTTGAAATACTTATTGTGAAAAAGTTTATTATATCTAAAAATCCTTTCACTTTATCAGGAAATTCCAGCATTATCTTTGCCACCAAAGAAAAAGAATTGCTGTGAGATTCTTTGAGTACAATTACAACTGTTTAAAAAAAGAGAAAATTGCTGGAGCACCTGGGAGGCTCAGTCAGTTAGGCAGGCGACTCTTGATTCCAGCTTAGGTCATGATCTCAGGGTCCTGGAATCAAGCTCCTCCCTCGATGGGCTCCACGCTCAATGGAGAATCTGCTTGAAGATTCTCTCCCCCTCTGCCCCTCCCCCACCAAAATAAATAAATAAGTCTTTTAAAAAATTGAAAATTGCTTATGATCTACTTGTGTGAGCAAAATTTGATCAAGAATTTGGGGATAGAGGGACGGGCAAAATGGGTGAAGGGGAGTGGGAGGTACAGGCTTCCAGGTAGAGAATGAATAAGTCACACGGATAAAAAGTTCAGCAGAGGGAATATAGTCAATGGTACTGTAATAGAGTTGTGTGGTGACACATGGCAGCTACACTTGCGGTGAGCCCAGAATAACATATAAAGTTGTCAAATCACCATGTTGTACATTTGAAACTAATGGAACACTGAGTGTCAACTATATTTCAATTAAAAAAAAAAGAGTTTGAAGAGATTATCATCTAAAATTCTTGATCAAGATGGTGATCAGCCATTTAAAACACAACCGTGGATATTAAAAAGTTTAGTTCATGAAATCAGAGTCCAGTCTTTTGTTAAAAAAATGGAAAAGACAGTATTTGGAAGTTATTTAGCAAACATATGCTCTGTATTTATTTTTCTTATCATAATTATATAACATATAAGATGGAAAGCATTTTTCACCAAGTCTGTATATAGATTTCTTCCAAAGCACTAGCTTCCCCCAGAGTGCCCTGCAACTGCTGTAATCAAGATGCGCACACGGGGGCCACCTGGGTGGCTCAGTCGTTGGGCGTCCGCCTTCGGCTCAGGTCATGGTCCCGGGGTCCTGGGGTCGAGCCCCGCATCGGACTCCCGGCTCTGCGGGGAAGCCTGCTTCTCCCTCTCCCAACCCCCCTGCTTGTGTTCTCTCTCTCGCTGTGTCTCTCACTGTCAAATAAATAAAATCTTTAAAAAAAAAAAAAAGATGCGCACACGGTTGGGAAACTGCACTAGGATGAAATGTTACCTCTCATGCACCTCATACAATCTCCTTCATGGATTTAGCTTTAGGCTTTTGGAAATGAAAGCTTTTGTTTCTTTCCCCTAACTTTTCACCCCCACCCCCAATCCAGGCAATGAGCCTGGCTGACTACTTGTTCAAAAGGGAAGACTAACTAGAAAGAAAAAAAGAACATAGAGAGGTTGGTAAAAGGATGCAACTTTTCAGCTATAAGATGTGAAACATGGTGACTATAGTCAATAACACTGTGTTGTATAATTGAAATTTGCTTAGAAAGTAGACTTTAAATGCTCACACACACGCACACGAAGATAAATATGTGAGGTGATGGATGTGTTCACTAACTAGATGGGGAAATTTTTTCACAATGTATACATATATCAAAAAATCACATTGTACACCTTAAACATCTTACAATTTTATTTATCACTGTACCTCAATCATGCTGAAATTAAAAACAAATTTTTAAGGATATAGAGCAATATCTATAAAACAATGGTTCTTAAAATGTGGTCCACAGTCCATGAAAAGTCCAGACATCCTTGCAAGGTCAAAATTCTGTCCATAATAATACATAATAATTTCCATTTTCATTCTCTCAAAGGAGTACAGAGCAGTTTTCTAGAAACTACCTATGTAACATCATAACGAATTGATTACACAAGTTGATATGAGAATCCAGCTGTCTTCTATTAGATTAGATATAAAAGAGATTTACAGAAATGTAATACAATGCCACACTTCATACTAGTTTTCTTGTTTTAGAAAATATAGCTAGGGAGCCTGGGTGGCTCAGTCAGTTGGGCGTCCAATTCTTGGTTTCTGCTCAGGTCATGATCTCAGGTTCATGAGATCGAGCCCCATATCAGGCTCTGCCCTGGGTGTGGAGCCTGCTTGGGATTCTCCCTCTCTCTCTCTCTTCCGTGCTCACTCTCTCTTTCTTAAAAAAAAAAAAAAAAAAAAAGGAAAGAAAATGTAACTATTTTTCATAAAAATTGTACTTAATATGAAATGAGTTCATTATAGTTATTTTTAAATGAATTAATAATTTATCAGGTTTTTTTTAATGATTTTATTTATTTGAGAGAGAGAGCACATGAGCAGGGGGGCGAGCAGAGGGAGCAGCAGGCTGAGCAGAGAGCCTGATGTGGGGCTCCCTCTCACGACCCTGAGATCATGACTTGAGCCAAAGACAGACACTTAACCTACTGAACCACCCAGGTACCCTATTTATCAGTTTTAATATCTAGTACATTAAATATCACAGATATAATGCACAAAAAATTCTTTGGTAATCTCGGTAATTTTTAATTGCATAAAGGGGGGCGCCTGGGTGGCTCAGTCTATTAGGTGTCTGTCTTTGGCTGGGGTCGTGGTCCCGGGGTCCTGGGACCTGCTCGGCAGGAGGCCTGCTTCTCCCTCTCCCCCTCCCCCTGCTTGTGTTCCCTCTCTCGCTGTCTCTGTCAAAAAATAAATAAAATCTTTAAAAAAAAAAATTGCATAAAGGGATCCTGAGACCAAAAACTTTGAGAACGACCGCCCAAGTTTTATTCTGCCATACATCTAATACGGTGAAAAACTCTGCAGCCATTGAAATGGTGCATGAAAACATATTTACTAAATGGGTATGATCCTGTATTTAATTAAAATTGTGTGTGTGTGTGTGTGTGTGTGTGTGTGTGTGTGTGTGTGTGTGTGTGTACCCATAAGAAAAATGTATGGAAGGATGCCTATCAGTTAATGCTAATCGTTTCTAGGTGGTAAGATTGTGGAGATATTTATTTTCTTCTCTGTTCCTTTTCTATATGTACTAGCTAAAATTTTTTTAGTGTGGTAAAAAATATCACATAAAATTCACCATTTCAACTGTCTTCAAGTGTACAGTCCAGTAGTGCTAAGTATATTCACATTGTTGTGAACCAGATTTCCAGAACCTTTCCATCTTTTTTTTTTTAAAGATTTTATTTATTTATTTGACAGAGAGAGACACAGCGAGAGAAGGAACACAAGCAGGGGGAGTGGGAGAGGGAGAAACAGGCTTCCCACAGAGCAGGGACCCCGATGTGGGACTCGATCCCAGGGCCCTGAGATCACTACAGGAAGTGAAGGTAGACACTTAACCAACTGAGCCACCCAGGCACCCCATAAACTTTTTTTCTCAAGATTCATTTATTTTAGAGAGAGAGAGAGAGTGAGTGGGTGGAGTGGCAGAAAGAGAGGAAGAGAAGCAGACTATGGCAATGAGCCTGGAGCCCGATGTGGGGCTTGATCCCACGACCCTGAGATCATAACCTGAGCTGAAACCGAGAGTCAGGTGCTTAACCGACGGAGCCACGCAAGCACCCCTAGACATAAACTTAATAGAATAGAATGTAAGCTTACTGCTGCTTAGCGGAATGCTTGGCCCATGGTAGGCACCCAATAAATATTTGAATGACTAGACGAATAGGCAAATATGTGAAAGCACCTTGAAGAACAGCATGTACAATACAGGTTAACATCCTTCTTTCCAGACTCTAGCACATATTTGCTTTTAGTTTTTCCTTGTTTTAGAGTATAGCTTGAGAACCAAAAAATTTAAACTAAAATTTAAATTTAGTAAGTCTAACCCAATATCTCAAAACAATATAGTTTATGTGAATTATTTACACAGCCTAAAGGGAACAAAAAATGCTTAAGAAATTACCCCCACTAAGGGATTTCTAAGTTAAGAAAATCTTAATTTTCTATACAGTTGAGTAAAAAGATTATTATTTTCTGAAGACGCCCTGAAATCAGCCTGTTGTCTTACAAGTGTTTCTAGTTGTTGACCAGTTGTTGACCTTCTGTGAGTCCCTAAAAGCCCAGTGCCATTAGAGAAGATCAACCCAAAGGCCACATGGAAATGATACCACTTTATAATTATTAAATGATCCACATGAACTGTCCTAATTTGAAGATTTTTATTTATTTTTTTAAAGATTTTATTTATTTATTTATTCATCTATTTATTTATTTGATAGGGGAGGGGCAGAGGGAGAGGGAAAGAATCTTTTTTAAAAAAAGATTTATTTATTTATTTTAGAGAGAGAGCACGAGCAGGAAGGGCAAAGGGAGAGGGAGAGAGAGAATCTCAGACTCTGTGCTGAGTGTGGAGCCAGACATGGGCTCAGTCTCACAACTGTGAGATCACTACTGTGAGATCATGATCTGAGCCGAAACCAAGAGTCAGATGCTAAACCAACTGCACCGCCCGGGCACTCCTGAAGATTTTTATTTCTAATTCATTATCATCACATAGTTTGTGAGTCACCAAATCTGTGCGACTTAGTGGGAAAACTCTGGACTTGGAATCAGAAAGCCAGGTCTAAATCTGCTTGACAAGGTTATTGTGAAGATTAAATGAAATACTACTACTAATAAAAACATCTATTGAACACCTACTTCATATTGTATATGGAGCTAGATGTGTTACATATATTAGGCAAGTTCTCAAAAAAAGCATTGTGAAATATGCAGCATTATTCCCACATTACAGACAAGGAAATGGGGGCTCTGGGAGGTGGAAAAAGTGGCCAAGTTTCCACAACCTTTCAACATGCAGGGCTAGGATGCATGTAAAGGGCTCTCACTAGGATGTATGTAAGCTGGAACTTGCCATAAGAATGTAAGGTGTCTAATTACAAAGTGTCTCTGAAAGAAAGGATCATTTCTATTAATATCGCTTCTCTGGCAGAATGGATCAAACCAACTTAGATCCAGGAGCCAGAAACTCATCTAATCTCAACCACAGACCATCACATGTGCAAGTTGCTTTTCTTTGCTTCCTCATTTATGTTTTCCCAGTTTCCATATTAGTAACTTATATGTGGACTACACTGCCCACATCTCAGGATGTCACGAGGACTCACAGTTTAGAAAACTTGCAAAGATCCACTTTTCAAATCACCCAAATATTCCAAAGAAATTGTTGTGAGTTTTGCTCTTTGAGGTTGCATTTGGGTCAATGTCATGGCAAAGGCAGAGAAAGAGCCTAGGCGTCTGCTTTTCCACCTCCGTGTCTACCACCGTATGATCTCCTGGTGACTTGGTGTTTATGGATGATTTTTTTTCTTATGTATTGTTTCCGGATATAAACTTGATTCAAAATAGTAACTGATACACACACACAAACTCCAAACTGTCACCTTCCTCAGCTAGCTATATAGTTAACTTTTAAGTTGCCTGAGAATAGACAGATATATGCAAATTAGATATACATTTCAAAACAATCCATTCTTTTTTTTCCTTTTTTTTTTTTTGACAGAAAGAGACAGCGAGAGAGGGAACACAAGCAGGGGGAGTGGGAGAGGGAGAAGCAGGCTTCCCTCTGAGCAGGGAGCCCAATGTGGGGCTTGATCCCAGGACCCTGGGATCATGACCTGAGCCGAAGGCAGATGCTTAACAAATGAGCCACCCAGGCGCCCCAACAATCCATTCTTATTTACCTATTTTTTTAATTATGTTATGTTAATCACCATACATTACATCATTAGTTTTTGATGTAGTGTCCCATGATTCATTGTTTGCATATAACACCCAGTGCTCCATTCAATACGTGCCCTCTTTAATACCCATCACCAGGCTAACCCATCCTCCCACCCCCCTCCCCTCTAGAACCCTGTTTGTTTCTCAGAGTCCATCGTCTCTCACGGTTCATCTTATTTCCCTATTTTTTAAAGTAAGCTTTACACCCAATGTGAGACTTGAACTCATGACCTTGAGATCGAGTCACATGCTCTACGGACTGAGCCAACCAGGTGCCCCCAGTCCATTTTTAAGTATTGTTTTATAGGTGGTGCAATCTCAGGAGAAAATCCTAAGGGTCTTGGTGTCATTTGTTTAGCCAACAAATATTTATTGGATTGCCACTAAGTGCCAAGCAGGATGCCATGAACTTTAATGAGTGCACTAGACGAGACAAAGCCCATCTCTGCATTCACAGAGTTTGTAATTTAGCAGGTGAGGCCAACATGGGAGCAATAATCACAATACTAGCAGATGTGCCAAGTTCTAGCCAGGTCAGGATGCAGGGAGAGTGTGTCATGGAGACTTTCAGCTGCCTGGCGTTCCAAGCACAGCTTCTTTGAGGATGTTATATTTCAGCTGAGACAGGCTACCATCTGCCCAGGGTTGTGTAACTGTCTTCACGTCCCAACTGTGACACTTGGACATGTTAATGTCTTAAAGCCTGAGTCCTCTTGTGTAAACTGAGCATAATACACACTTGGCAGAGAGGTGAAAATACAAGAGAATACAAGGAAAGCATCTCCTAGGGCATCAGGCATATAGAGTGAGCCCTAAGTGCATGGTGTTTTTCACGATTATCTATCAATGTAAGGCATCAAGGGAAAACTGAAGGAGTTTGCCCAACAGCTAAAGATAAATTTACAGAGGGGAAATTTGGCAAAGACTCCAAATTCGAGAGATAGTCATCACCCCAAACTCAGGCTTTGCATCCTGAATTTCAGGTGCTGGAGTACCTGATACTTTAAGGCTCTGCCAAGTGCTGTTTTCATGATAAGCTGGTAGGAATTTCTGAAGGTTGATCTCTTTCTAGCTGTGGGTGAGCCAACGCCCAGGTCCGACTTCTCAGGTAAAAGTAGGACGTCTGGGAAACATCTCTCTGGTCAGAGGACACACGGTTAATCAAGAGACAAGCAAGTGTTTATAAGCCAGATGAGGCGGGGAGCGATGAACGCCCAGCTGGAGGTTTTAGTTGAGGGTCAGAAGACCCGGCACCACCCAGATGAGGTCTGAAGTGGGAACAGTGCGCAAGGACCTTGTGCTCCGGGGTCGGGATGCCCAGGGCCGGTCCGCGGGCGCTCCCTCTCCAGGGCTCCTGGGCACTTGGCTCCTGGCCAGGTCCGCACCCTCCGAGTGGGTGTGGGTGATCCCGTAAGTGGGCGTGACCGGCCCCGAGGGGAAGGAGTGCAAGGAAGTGGGAGCGAGCGGGGGTGGCGGGGCGGCGAGAGAGGGAGCAGTGGGAGGGATGCAGGGCAGGAGTGGGAGGGATGCAGGGCGCAGTGGGAGGGGTGAGGAGCGAGAGAGAAAAGGGCGCTGTGGCGGGGCGGGAGGAAGTGAGCGACGTCTCGGCTCCCGCTGCGAGTCGGCTGGCGGGTGGGCCGGCCAGGTGAGCCCGCGATGCCGCTACTCTGGAAGCCGGGGCTGCCGCTGCTGCTGCTCCTGGGGCCGCTCGGTCCCTTCTCCCCAGGCGCCTGGGCGGGACCCGAGCAGGCCGAGGACGCCGTGGAGCTGCGCTTCTCCACCGAGCGGCCGGTGCACCTGGTGAGTCCCGCGTTCCTGTCCTTCACCATCGACGCCAACCTGGCCACCGACCCGCGGTTCCTCACCTTCCTGGGGTAAGCGCCGGCCGGCCTGTCCCTGTGTCCTGCCTTCCTGACATCCACGCCCGGGGGGGGGGGGGGGAACCTTTATCTCTCTCCGTCTCTCGGTCTCTGACTCTTTCCTGCCCTCCCTCCTCTCCTCCCTCCCTCTCCCGAGGCAGCCGCCCCCAAACCGCTCTTTCCCGCCTTCATTCATTCAGCAAGTGTGGCCTGAGCGCCAACTAAAGGCCAGGTATTACGGGGAAATTTGGAAAAGAAATTTCCCACCTACCCCAGAAACATGCCTGGAGGAGGGGACCCAGGCAAGTGTGCCTGGAGGGCTATGAGCCCTTGAATTTGCAGCACAGTGTAGGACAGTTAAGATCGTGGACCAGACTTCCCTCTCTTAAACTCTGTTAAGAAAGTTAAAAAAAAAAAAGTTAGAAAAGATCTCAAAGGAAAATAAGTGTGTGTGTATAAAATATAATTTTATATATTTTAAAATAAACTTTTAAAGAGCAGTTTTAGGTTAACAGCAAAGTTAAGCACAAGGTAGAGATTTCCAGCATTAGACTATTTTTTTAATCTAAATATTAAATAAATGAGACTTAGGAGACCATTGCAGTGACTTACAGAGCCTGAATAAAAAGATATTTTTCCAACACAAGGCTGCAAAATCAGCCGTAATTTTTTTTCTTGCCTGAGAGACACAAGCTGGTGCTTGTTCACTGGCTGTTGCCCCATGAGTGCAGGCTGATCCCAGGACAGGGAGCTGCAGGGACAGTCCTAGGTCATCTAGGCCACTTATCTAGGTCATGAGAACCTCCAGAGATGGCCACACCTCAGCCAGTCCAAACAGCTGGGAATCTCCTCATTCCCAGACACCTACATGCTTTCCTGCCTATGCCCACGCTGTCAGCTGCCATTGCTAATTTTGGTCATTTATTCTGTAAAGAAAAGCAGGTAGCCTAATGGTGAAGAGACTGGCAGTCAGACCACCCTGGCTTGATTCCCAGCTCTGCCAAAGATGGGGGGTTTGGTTGTTATTAGGAGGCTTGGCAACTCCAAGCCTCCATTCCTTCACCTGTAGCATAGAACTTCTAAACAGTTTGTAGGATTGTTATGAGGATTTCATGAGATAATAAGTAAGTAGGAAGCAAGTGTTTGACACAGAGTGTTCAAAATTTAAGCTCACTGCTTTTTCCTGGAAAATGATGACTATTTGCTAACCGTCCACCAGTTCCCCGTGTGTCTCTTTTGATCATAGCTAGCCTCCATCTTTCCCTTCCGCAGGGGAGGAAGAACTGCCGGGTGCAGAGGAAGCCCCACTTTTTGCCCTCCCTGTTGGGGCTAGGGAGCCGGTATCACACAGCAGGTGGTTGGGAGAGACGGAAAGATGACTCTGGAGAAACTCTGAACTATGGGCTCAGTATCTGAAGACCCCGGGCCTAGCTTGGGAGGTGGGGTAGGGGCATGGGGGGTGGGGAGAGACGGTGTGAGGTGCCCTGCTGAAAACGGAGGCACTAACTGAACCACTTACTGAAATGTGAGCACATCAGGCCTTTTCTGACGCTGAGGCTACCATGTGCCCCGCCCTTCCCCAGGGAAGGCATCTGGGGATTCTTCCTGGAGAAACAGATCCAAAAGACAAAACCTACAGCACGACCTTGGGGATCCAGGCCTGACCACCCTGTGGTGGAGCTAACCAGTTGACTGCTGCCACACACAGAACTTCGGGCCTGCAATTCACAGGGGTGATACTCTGTCTCTTCATCTCCCGTATCTCTTTCTTCCCCGCTGGCCCCCACCTTTTGGTTAAAGGCGGGAGGATAATGAAACCAAAAGAGCTTGTGCCATAGATAAAAGTGTTTCTTTGGTTTACAGAACTCAGTGTATCCCTCTTCATACGGGCTTCTCTCCTGGGCTGGCTCCTGACCACTCCAGTCCACTCCCTTGGCAAAGGCTCTCTTCAACGCCTGCTCCCCAGGGGCTTCTGCAAGCACTTGTAGATATTCCCGGCTGTGACCTACAAGACTGATGCTCGAATAGGCAGGAGCTTCCTCTCGCTGTCCGCTAAGACCTGGCTTCTGATTTAGGGTCTGAGAGTCCACCTCCCAAGGACAGTTAGCACAGTGCCCCAGGGGATCTGCCCATCTCAGATGGCAACACTAAGCTTAATACCTGTGAGATGGGTGTTGTTCTCTTCCAGTTCCTCAAAAGTGAAGATGCTCAGGCAAAGATGGCAAGAGCTGAGCAGATGCAAGCTGAAGGAACAAGGAGAGGGCAATAGCAATAGCTGGTGCTATCTGAGCCTTTGGCATGTTGGGTCCTCTTCCTAGCATCTCCTAGGTTTTGACCCATTTGGCCCTTACTACAAGACTATGAGGGCAGGACTATTATTATCTCCATTTAAAAAAAAAATGAAGAGGGACGCCTGGGTGGCTCAGTCGGTTAAGCGTCTGCCTTCGGCTCAGGTCATGATCTGGGGATCACTGGGGTCCTGGGATCGAGTCCCGCATCGGGGATCCTGCCTCTCCCTCTGTCTGCCACTCCCCTGCTTGTGCTCTCTCTCTCTCTGACAAATAAATAAAATCTTAAAAAAAAAATAAAAAAAATTTTAAAAATTTTAAAAAATGAAGAGTGAGGTTTAGGGAGACTCAGTAAATGACCCCTAGTCAACCAGCTGTTCATGAAGGAGCAGAGTATGAGCCCAGATACTAATTGCAGGTACAAGAATGCACAAAAATAAAGTAAGCAGTATATAGATATAGATTCTTTATTTAAATTCAATTTAGTTAACATACAGTGTATTATTAGTTTCAGGGGTAGGATTCAGTGATTCATCAGTTGCATACAACACCCAATGCTCATTACACCATGTGCCCTCCTTACTGCCCATCACCCAGTTACCCCATCCCTCCATGCACCTCCCCTCCAGCAACCCTCAGTTTGTTTCCTAGAGTTCAGTGTCTCTTATGATGTGCTTCCTTATTTTCAACTCATGTTATTTTTCCTTCCCTTCCCCTATGTTCATCTGTTTTGTTTCTTAAAGGCAGTTTATATCTTTTAAAGGCAGTAGGGTAGGGTATAGAGGAAAAAGAATGCCCAGAAACAAATTGAGAAGACTGATGTAATGAAAAGAAGGACTGACCCGAGAGTGAGAGAATCAGGGCCCAGACCTCGGAGCTTCAACAGAGGCCTGAGCACATTTAATCAGGTGGCACGGTTCTGGTTTCCCATGATGGCAAAGAGATGTGGTTTCTCTTTTTTTCACATTTGCAGTTAGAGAACGTAGAGTACACAGAACTTAAATGCCAGTGATAGAACATTCTAGAATTGGAAACGAGCATCTTTTCAGTTTGTCTTCTTCCCAGAGATAACTAATCAACAACCCAATCAAAAATTTCCTGTGCCTGACTATGTGCAGAGCTCTGAAGAGGCACTGACCCTCAAAGATGGGGGGAGGGGGTCGAGATCAGCACTGCTCAATAGGAATATAATGTGAGCTTCATGTGCCAGCTACATATGCCATTTAAAATTTCCTAGTAGCCATGTTAAAAAATGGTAAAGGGGGGGTGCCTGGATGGCTCAATCAGTTAAGCATCCCGACTCTTTTTTTTTTTAAGGTTTTATTTATTTATTTGACAGAGAGAGACACAGCAAGAGAGGGAACACAAGCAGGGGGAGTGGGAGAGGGAGAAGCAGGCTTCCCGCGGAGCAGAGAGTCCAATGCTGGGCTCAACCCCAGGACCCTGGGATCACGACCTGAGCCGAAGGCAGACGCTTAACGACTGAGCCACCCAGGTGTCCCATAAGCATGCGACTCTTGATTTGGGCTCAGGTCATCATCTCAGGGTTGTGCCGTGGAGCTGCCTCTGGCTCCGCACTGGGCATGGATCCTGCTTAAGATTCTCTTTCCCTCTCCCTCTTGCCCCCACTCCCTGCTCATGCTCTCGCTCTCTCTCTCTCTCTCTCAAAAAAAAAAAGTAAAAGAAACAGGTGAAGTTGATTTTAATAACATATTTCATTTAACACAAAATATCCAAAGTATTATCATTTCAACATGTAATCAATATAAAAATATTAATGAGATATTTTACATTCTTTTTCAAACCAGGTCTTCAAAATCTGGTGTATATTTTATACTCATAGCCCATCCCAATTCAGTCTAGCCACATTTCAAGTCCTAGCCACATGTGGCTAGTGGTTACCTTCTCTGCAGTGAGGTGCACACTTCAAACAAAACACATACACAAAGGGGCGCCTGGGTGTCTCAGTCGGTTAAGCAGCTGCCTTGGGCTCAGGTCATGATCCCAGAGTCCTGGGATTGAGCCCCACGTCAGGCTCCCTGCTCAACGGGGAGTCTGCTTCTCCCTCTGCCTCTCCCCACCCCCGCATCCCCCCCCCATCGTCGTGCTCGTGTGCACGCGCGCTTTCTCTCAAATAAGTAAATAAAATCTTAAAAAAAAAACCAACCCCCCCCCAAAAAAAGACACACACACAGCAGGGTTCTCTAATACAGGGTAAAAAAAAGTAGAGTGCAGAGTCAGTGCTGGAGACCCTAAGTACTCCAGAGCAGACAAGCTGGTACTAAGCAGCAACAGCAGTAATTCTGCAGTTGTGCTTTCTTTTCTTTTCTCTTTTCTTGTCTTTCCTTTTTTTAAGATTTTATTTATTTATTTGAGAGAGAGAGCACACAAGCAGGGGGAGCGGCAGAGGCAGAGGGAGAAGCAGGCTTCCTTCTGAGCAGGGAGCCCAATGCAGGGCTCGATCCCAGGATCCCGGGATCATGACCTGAGCCGAAGGCAGACGTTTAACTGACTGAGCCACCCCGGTAACCCATGCTTACTTTTCTTAAGGGTTTGCTTATTTTTTTTCAGCAACGTTCATTCCTTTTCACCAATTCGATAAATAGTTATTAATAATGACTTTCCATAATCAGATCCCTGCATCGTCATGAACAAAATTGCTTTTCATATTCGGAAAATCACTTCTAATCAATGTCAAGTGCACGTTTTTGAAAACCGATATTGGAAATAACCTCAAGCCCTCTATGTGCTTATTGCTGAGAGAATGACCACAGCCAGAGAAACAGAGAACTGAGAACAATTACAAGCCACAGACTCACATACTTTGACCCCTGAGAAGCACTGTCTCCCTGATTAAGTGCTCCTCGTTCCCTTCCCTCCCAAACCTTTCACAGTGCTCCCTGGAGCCCTTTGCATGGCCCGCGCTCCCTAAAACTTGGCTCTTCTCTGAAGACCCAAGTGCAGAAGTGGACATGCTGCGTCCCTGAGGGAGCCCTTTGTAGTAGAAGCTGTACTTTCTACAATACCGCAGCCCTTTTCCCATTCGCCAACACAGCCTCTAAGTGATGGCCCCCCACTGTGAATGTAGTTCAAATCCCTGCTGGCTTGTTACCTTGGGCAATAGCCTCCTTTTGTTCAGGTTCCTTGTCTGTAAAAAGAGGATAATAACCTACCTCACTGGGTTGTTTTGGGATTGAGTGAAATAATGTATGCAAAGTGTCTAAAACACTGAGTTTGCACGAACCCAACTCATGCTAGAGATGACTGTCATGACTCCAGTATAAGGTTCACTGTCTCCATGTCTGGCCCTCATCCTATGCTCCCCATCACCGCACTGTGCTTTGCTCTTACTTCTCCTTATTGATTAAAGATTGGTGTTAGGGACGCCTGGCTGGCTCAGTTGGTTAAGCATCTGCCTTCGGCTCAGGTCATGGTCCGTGGGTCCTGGGATCTAGTCTCGCATTGGGCTCCTTGCTCAGCCAGGAGCCTGTTTCTCCCTCTGCCTGCCGCTCCCCCTGCTTGTGCTCTCCCTCTCTCCCTCTCTCTGACAAATAAATAAAATCTTAAAAAATAAAAAAATAAAGATTGGTGTTGCTCTCACAGTTTTCTCTCCACTCCCATGTCCCACCATCATCCTAGATGACTTCAGGTCCTCTTGAATAAACTGTCTCTCAATTTCTTCACATCCACACTTTACAATCCTCTTCCCTCGGTGTTCAATTGGAACTGGCTTGTACCATCTTTTGAACTGTGTGCATCTCTTCCCAGCCCCGCATTCACTGACATCAACACCGCCATCTTGAAATCAGCCCCCGTGGGTGTTTGCACCATGGACATTGGCAAATGTGAAAAAACAGGGTACTTGTTTTTAGGGAGCGAGCTTACTAGCACACACGGCTTCACCCCATTCCAGCCACCTAATGCCATGGACACACCTTGACTCTTTTCATCACTAAGAACCTTTTGACATCTGAAATCTTAAGTGAAAGTCTCCCGTTCTTGGACTACACTCCTTACTCCCTTAAACTTCCACTCTGTGGATCCGCCACAACCATCTGTTAGGTCCCTCCACTGAACAGCCTTTTCCTGTCTCTGCTTCTTCCACAGCTCACTTGGGCTTCTTGGTTTACCACACGAGTCGTTCTTGTGATAACATCCCCCAAACTCCTGCCCTGTTGTTCTTCCTGTTAAACCCAAACCTAGCTCAGTCCAGTTGTAGTTTCCATCTTTGGAATCTATAAGGTGGTCATAAAGTCTGGGAATGAGAACTATTACCTGATTATGAATTGTAGTGTGTATTAATAAGCCACTTTTATGTATTTGCCTCTACCTCCCGTCTCAGTGGCTGCCCTGAATAGTGGGCTGTGAGCTCTTGGGGTGCAGAGGAAGGGCCCAGGCACATGGGTTGCACTATACATTCTTGGCCTCCAGACTTACTTGGCCCTAGTGCCACCCCTTACCTCTTCATCTCCCTGCCTTTCTCATCTTCCACTTCCTTAAAGTTCCGATCCTACCTCCACCTCACCACTCTGAGCCTATGACCATGTTTCTCTTCCCAAAGAAAATGAAGTCACTGGACAAGAACTTCCTTTTCTTCTAGCCACCAAACCTGCACACATCCCATGGCCACGTCTAGCTTTCTTCCTTTCGCTCTCCTCAGGCCAGTGCCTCTCTCCTCTGTCTCCTGCTGCCTCCCCGAGGACTTTGCTCTGTCAGTCATCTCTTGTCTCCATTGTCTTTAACCTCCCTTTTGACTGGGTCCTTCCTCACAGCATGGGAACATCCTCAGGTCTTTCCCGTCTCAAACGCTGTTCTGCACGTGTGCCCCCCCCCTCGGCGGCCTTCCTTACTGCCCACTCCTTCCTTGATCCACCCTCACGATGTCCCTATCATTGTGTCATAAAATCCATCTCTCCAACATCACCAGTGACCTTTTATTGCAAAATCCAATGAACACCTTGTGTTTGTATCTTATTTGGTGTCCATGATGGGTTGAATTCCTGGGTATTGCCCCCACAATTCATACACTGAAGTCGTAACCCCTATACCTGAGTGTGTGAGCTTATTTGGAAATAGTGCCATTGCAGATACAATTAGTTAACAACTAGTTGTAGTGAGGGGCGCCTGGGTGGCTCAGTTCGTTAAGCATCTGCCTTCGGCTCAGGTCATGATGCCAGGGTCCTGGGATCGAGCCCCGCATCAGGCTCCCTGCTCCATGGGGAGCCTGCTTCTCCCTCTCCCACTCCCCCTGCTTGTGTTCCCTCTCTCACTGTATCTCTCTCTGTCAAATAAATACATAAAATCTTAAAAAAAAAAACAAAAAAAAAAACAAAAGAGCTAGTTGTAGTGGAATGGAGGGGGCCCTAATCCATTCTGACTGATGTCCTTACAGAAAGAGGAAATGTGAGGACGGATATACACACAGGGAGAAGGCTGTGTGGAGACTGGAGTTGCAGCCGTGGTTCCTGGGCTGCAGGGAACCACCAGAAGCTGGGAGGGAACCTGGAACGGATCCTTCCCCGGTCACTGCAGAGGGAGCACGGCCTTGCCAGACGCCTTGATTTCAGATTTCTAGCCTCCACACCTAGAAGAGAGTAAATTTCCATGTTTAAGGCACTGGTCCGTGGTACTCCGATTCTGGAGTCTCTTGGAAGCTTTTGGCAAGGTTGACAATGAAACCTTCTCATCCCTTCAGGTCTATGTTGCTTCCGTTTCTGCGGGTTCCCCCACCTCTTTAACACTTCTTCTCCTCTTTCTCTACCTTGTCTTAATGTTTGATGTTCCTCAGACTTCTGACTTGGGCCTTCTTTTCACATAATCTCTTCTTTTCACATCATCTCCTGAGTGGTCTCACCGGCTTCCGTGGCTTTAATTCACGCCCTATGTGATTTATGGGTTGTTGGTTTTTGTGTTTTTTTTTTTTTTTCTTTTTGATTTCTGTGGTATAAATATTCCCACCGTGGCTGATTTCAAACTGCCAACGGTTTAACAACTTGTTCTCAAAATATAACAACTGGCTCTCACAGCTGATGGGAGCCGGTACAAGCTGGCTCCCACACACCTCCGATTTGGTGTCAGAGATAGGCAGCTTATTTTTACACGGAAGGTAAAATAAAAATACCTGCAGACTTTGCTTTCCCCTCACAAACTGCTCCGGAAGTGAAATATCTGCAGCTGCTTTGACGTGGGGCTTTTTGGTTTATTTCCATATCACTGTGGTGGTGGTAAATCCCCCCCAACCACCACCTTTTTTTCCCCCTCCCCCGTATATGATAGAAATAGAATACCTTTGATCAGTTTTATTTTTATGACATGTTTTGCAGCTGTTTAAAATCTGGTTTTTGTCAGAGGGCATCAATATTGTATTCTCAAAACAAGAAAATATTCCCTGGCAAAGGAGACAAATAAAACGATCTTTACTACCAATACTTTTGAAACGTGTGATTTCCTTTACTTGGCAGGAGCCATAGCATTGGGTTTTAATCGCGTTCAGAAAACAATCTTTGGCCCCACTTGCCCTTTCGTCAGGGTGGACTCACTTGTTCACTCGCTTAACAGATATTTATTGAGCACCAGCTGTGTGCCAGGCACTTGTCTAGGTGCTGAGGAGATTCTGATGAGCCAGACAGATGGGAGCTTACATGGCATGGAGGGGAGATAGATAGTAAACCAAGCAAATAATAAGGAAGCTAATTTCAGAGAATGGTGAAGGATTTGAAGAAAATCAAAGCAAGGTAATATGATTGAGAGTGACCTGAGGTGGTATAGTCACTATCTCTGGGAGGTAGGCTCTGGGACTCAGGCATCTGACCCAGGCAGATATATGTATCTTGAGGTCTCTTGAGCTCCTTCTACATGGTGCTAGTTTTCCTTCTGTTTCTCAGAGAGCACCAGTCTCTGGTACCAGCTACACAAAAAATCTAAATGAGCTTCCTCTATCATCAAACGCAGTTAAAATGCCAAGGGCTGGACTCAGTGCCTGACCAAAGGCAGGGGAACAGAGCCAGCCTGAAATGACTCTGAGGAAGATCCTTTTATTAGTTGTGAGGCCGTGTACCTGCACCTGTGGGCTGGGGGTTACCAGTCACTGACGTTTAGACCGAGGACTCTCCATTCTGCCTCTCACCTTGATGTGTCCCTCAGCTTGTCCATTACACATGGCCAAGGGCCAGACGGAAATATGTTTTTTGGTGTTGCTTTAACATTTCCAATTCTACAAAACCGAGCCTCTCCCCCTGCCCTCATCCCCATCTCCAGTCCATCACCTATTCTTCATCTCAGCAAATATTACCATCTTCCAAGATGCTTCCCAGGGGGTAATCCTTGACTCTTTTGGAATATCCAATTAAACATGAAATCCAGTATTTCTACCTCCACAGGTGTCTTGAATTTACCCACCTCTCTCCATCCCCAGGGCTGTTACCCTATCTCAGCCTATCACTTCCTGTTTATGTTAATGTGACCACAGTCTTGGTCCTTCTGTTCAGTTATTTACACTGCAGCCTGAGATTCTTTTCTAAAATAGAAGTCGGGTGAGGCCTTTTCACTGCTCTAAATCCTTCCATAGCTCTAAATGGCCCTCATATAAAGCTGGATTCCAGGACACGGTGGCTCACAGTCCCTCCATGGTGCGGCCCTTTTAGCCTCTATAGTCCATCCTCTCCCTGCCCCTAATCTGTAGGCTCTAACCACATCTGTTAGCTCTTCATTTGTGCCATATTCTCTCCTACCTCTGCCTTTGCGGACATTTCCCTACACCTAGAACGCTTCCTTCAATCCCACCTCAGTATCTTTGACCTGGATAAGATTTAATCCTTTTGAATGTCAAACAGTGAAGCTATTTCCCCCCAAAACCTCTAACCACACCCTACCCCCCGGCCCAGAGTTTGGGTTAGGATACCCATTGTGTGTTCTCATAGCCCTGTTTTGGAATTGCCTATATACCTGTTTAAATACATATGTATGCACTTGGGGCACCTGGGTGGCTCCGTCGGTTAAGTGTCCAACTCTTGATTTCAGCTCAGGTCATGATCTCAGGGTCATGGGATCAAACACCCCTCCCTCCCCAGTCCAGGCCCCGTGCCGAACAGGGAGTCTGCTTGGGATTCTCTCTCCTTCTACCCCTCCCCTGCTTATGCAAGCTGTCTTTCTCTCCCTCAAATAAATACATAACAAATCCTTAAATATATATGTGTATATATATATATATATATATATATACATGCAGATTGTAAATTATATGAGAACAGCAGCTCTGTCTGTCTTTTTTCCTATTGTATCCCCTGCAACTAGCATAATGCCTGGCAAAGTGGGCCTGCCATGAATTTTTATTGATTAACGGATGGCTATGTCTCCCTTCCTAAATTTTGGTTTCTTCGCTTATCCTTAAAAAATAAAACCACCTTGTATAAATTAAAATGTCATATGCTTATTATGGAACACTTATAAAATACAGAAGAGAGTCTACCATCCATCTCAGTACATAGTAATGACCCCTGTTATCGCCTTGTATAGATATTATTTTCATTATTGAAATCTCACTATGTCTGCAGCTTCTTTTAATTGTGGTAAAAGATACCAAACATAAAACTTACCATTTAACCATTTTAAGTGTGTAGTTCAGTGGCATTAAGTGTACTCCCACTGCAACCATCACCACTACCCATCTTGGAACTTTCTCATCTTCCCAAAAGGAAACTCTGTGCCCATCAAACAACAGCGCTCTCTTGCCCTCCCTACTGCTTTTTTTTGTTTGGGTTTGTAGCAAAGTGGAAAGGGCTTTCTTCTGAATCCTTACTTAGTCCAAGTTATCATCTCCCTTTATTTTCAAGCGGCTGTGAGGATTTCGCAGCACGGGCCGTCCTTCCTGGCGTTCTGTGGTGCTGCCCGGTGTTTCAGTTAACGTTGAATTCCAGGCCGATAACATTTCTGAAGCCTCACTTTGTGCTGTGTTTCCGCACTTAGGGGCCCATGAAAATCTTCTAACTTCTTGTAAGATCCAAAGAAAATAAACTTTTAGGTCAAAGAAAATGTTTTAATATATAATATTCACATGTTTGTCTTTATGGAAATATCATCATGAAATATACATTTAAATATATATATATATATTTTTAATGGAGGAAGAGGATCATGAAGGCAAAAATGCCTAGGTAGTACAGTAAAAAGCTCTCAAGTTACAAACAAACAAAAGAATGGTGAGGAGGAATTGCTGGAGTTTTTAAGGCAGGAGACCTATCCTTTGGTCTATTTCCATCTTTTAAGTTCTCTTTCCTAAGCATAAATAAAGTCATCTTTGGAACATTTTACATAGCAGTATGTATAGTTCTGCAGTATCCTGAAATTTTAGCTTTAAAAATTTTAAATTTTAGGTCAGGTCTCTAATTCCTCAGACGTTAAGACATATTGCCAATTAGTCCTCCTGGAATGATTCTCCAATTTGAAAGAACCCACATGGAAGCTAATTAATTGGACCATTCCAAAGAGCTAGACGGCATTGGTTTTATGCGTTTTAAGAGAGTTCAGAGAGTAGTGTGGCCAGGATCACATGTATGAGACTTCAGAAATGTATGGCAGGCGTCCCCGTTACCTGCGTCTTCTGGTATCTTTGTTTTGTTCATTTAGATAGTCATGACATCTTCATCTTTCTGAGGGAAGGGATTGTAAAGCATTCTGATTCCATTCTGGAGCATTTGGTGCCATTCTGAGCACATAAGAGGCACCTACCAGCAGCATTTTTGACTTGATGAGATATGCATTTAGAATTGCTCAAATTAGAGTTGTTGATGATAGGAATTAGAATCTTATCTAATTCTAAATCATTTGACTTAAATTTAGAAGGATGGTTTTCCTTGAAAGCCAGAGTTAGGGAGAAGAGGAAGAATCCTAACTCATTTATGAACTTATCTGAGAACCTAAACTTCTTTTTTACATTTTTAAAAAAGATCTAGTTTATAATTTTTTTAGATTATTTATTTGAGAGAGAGAGAGAGAGCACGAGGAGGGAGGAGAGGGAGAAGTAGACTCTCTGCTGAGCAGGGAGCCCGGACGATGCAGGGCTCCATCCTAGGACCCTGGGATCATGACCTGGGCCAAAGGCAGACGTTTAACTGACTGAGCCACCCAGGCGCCCCAAGATTTATTTATTTTAGAGAGAACATGAGTGCAAGTGTGGGGGGCAGAGGGAGAGAATCCCAAGCAGCAGACTACCCGATGAGCGTGGAGCCTGATGTGGGACCGTCCCAAGACCCCGAGATCATGACCCAAGTCAAAATCAAGAGTCCGATGCTTAACCTACTGAGCCACCCAGGGGCCCTGAGAACATACATTTTTGAAGACAATCTATTTTTCCAAGAAACATAAAGTCATCTTTCCTATAGTGCCCACTCTCTTAACCTCTTTTCCTCCATCAGTCATAAAAGGTTATGAGTCTTTTGAAAGTACTGAACACTATCCTACTTGTCAAATTAAAATATAAGTTCTTGCCAGAGTCAGAGCTCCAAGTTGCCTGCAGGCGCCTAGATGTGCAACCTTGCACTTAGAAAGATTCCGACTGAGAAGACTTCCCCGTTATAGCAATAGGACTTCTCCCTCCAAGCCCCATACAGCCACATATTAAGAAATAGGTCCACCTCAAGAGTAAACATGTTAGACTGGAGTGTCCTGGAAAACATACTTTTAATTTCTTGCTTGTCTTCTAACAGTTCTCCAAAGCTTCGCACTTTGGCTAGAGGTTTGTCTCCGGCATACCTGCGATTTGGTGGCACCAAGACGGACTTTCTCATTTTCGATCCCCAAAAAGAACCGACCTTTGAAGAGAGGAGTTACTGGCAGTCTCAAGTCAACCAGGGTGAACTTTTTAAAGATTCACAATATGTTTTAATTCATTTGAGTCAGTCTTGAGCATTCTCAGAGAAGTGTTCCGGCTGCCATCTGACAGTAAGAAATCGAGGGCTCCCGACTGCCTGATGGAGGCATTTCTCACAAAAGGAGGAAGTAGGGGGCAGGTTTCCTCCTCCCGATGTTTTCAGGAATGTGAGACCTCACACAAAAAATTGTGCTGGGCATAACTGAGAGTTAATTGTGCTGTAAATAGAACAATGATTGTAGCTGAAGGACACAGCTGCTTAGTGGGAGCATGTGGGCAGAAATGTGTCAAACTGAAAAGAGTATTTACAGCCGAAGATACAAGCAATGGATTGCAACCCATTTATTCTGAAAATAGAATGTGAATGGAAGGTATAACAAAAGGGTGTGGAGATACGCTCTGCTTCTTAGACTGGATTTTAAGATTTGATTTATTGGGCAGTGACTGTCAAACTTTATTGACTACCCGTAGTCCCCTGGGGTGAGTTTGAATATTTGGATTCTGTGTTCCAACCTTAGATTACAAGTTTAGCAAGCTCCTCAGATGATTCTGATATTTGGAAGTCTGTTGGCTCCCCCTGAGAAACCTGCCTTAGGGAGCAGCGAGGATTTGCCCTATGTCTTCCATAAGTACTATACAGACATCAAATGGAAGTTAAATCATTATTGTAACGATTATGAAAAATATAGTGTATATATAGTTGAATTATAATAATGTGTGCATCATGCATATATTAGTGAATAATATTTCATTATTTCATATATTACATATTTTCCTTCTATTTTCTTCAGGTAGGCAGTGTCCAGAACAGTTAATCAGTAATTGGGCCAAAACTGATAGAAGAGTAATTAGAAAAAAATGAAAAAAAGCAGGAGAATTCTCTTAAAGTGACATATTGGAATCATTTATGCTTAGACTTGACCATTCCCGTCAGTCACGTGTGTTTGAAAGGTCTCTTAAGTTCAGACCGGAAACTCCTTTGCTCGTCAGTTTTCCTCATCCTGTGTGTATATGTGGTGGGGGATGGGAGATGTCAAGTGCCTCTGAAACATCCTTTTTGAGCACAGCGATGGATGAGGCACTGGCTGCCAGAAAGCCAGAATGTGTAGCTTCCCAGAAAGGAAGTTGTTGGCAGGTCAGCACGCCCTGGCAGCCAGCGCCCAACAACTCTGCTGCCCTTGTGATAAAGAAGTCCGGTCTGCCTGACAGCATAGTGGTTGACTTTTCCAATTGCCCATGTTGTGGTCTCAGAAGCTTCGAGGATATCATATTTGAAGGAAAAAAAAAAGTCAACATTTCCTGTCCCACCATTATGGCAAGAGGAAATCAACCCAAAACAGATAAGAGTCCAGCGAAACAAATTTCTGTGTATTTTGAAAGTGAATCTTAAGAGAATTGAACTGTTTTCTTAGGTGGGGTTCTCTAGCAATTTTAAGTTTCTGAGGAGCCTTCTGAATTGTTAAATAACCTGAAGTCACGTCCAGTGTATCTGTATCCAGGGTATGTCCAGTGTTTCTTAGGAAACCTGCCCTTTGGTGGTTTTTTTGTGTGGTGATTGGTTAGCCAGCAAATTTGACGTGTGTAACAGAATATCTCTCTCTCTGATCTCATACCAGAAATGTAATTATCCTGCTTTAGTCACATAAATAAGTAATGAAATAAATGTACGGGATTTCAACCTTACCACTGTGAAAATAGATCCTCTAAATTATTTCTTCCATTTGCAGATATTTGCAAATCTGGATCCATCCCTTCCGATGTAGAGAAGAGGTTACAGTTGGAATGGCCCTTCCAGGAAAAATTGCTGCTCAGAGAACAGTATCAGAAAAAGTTCAAGAACAGCACTTACTCAAGTAAGAGATGAAAGGTACCTGCAGGTGTCCCAGCCCCTAAATACATGGATAGCTTGAACTTGGGCTTGAACCACGTAAGCCCTATAGCAGTTGTGTTAAGAGTTAATGGGAAATCTTGAACCCAAAACTTCTGGGTTTTTTTCTCATTTCTTCACCTGACTTTGCCTACTAGCCATGAAGTGAAATCTAGAAATCACTCATGAGCTAATAATGACCTTTACTGCTCTGAAGAACTAGGAAGTCAAGGAAGACACAGATACATTCCTTGTGTAAAAGTGAAGTACAAAAGTATGAAGAGTAAATAATGGGGGCGCTTGACTTGTTCAGTCAGTAGAGCCTACGACTCTTGATCTCGGGGTTGAGGGTTCGAGCCCCATGCTAGGTGTACAGATTACTTAAAAGTAAACATAAATCTTTAGGGGAAAAAAAAGAGCAAGATGTGAAAACCATTCACACCTCATCATCCATTCCATCTCTCCTCCCAGAAGCAACCCCTAAATTATGAGTTGGTGTACCATTAGGCAGTGGAAGCCTGAGTCATGCCAGACAGTGTTGGCCATCAAGCAGTTCTCTCTTTTTCTTTCCTCTGTGGCTTTGCAGACCTAGAACTAGCTCGACGAACCAGGAATTTATTTCCATTCACTGAAACAGTTATGCGGTCTTCAAAATGGGAAGATGTTGTCATGCAGGGCTTTAAAACAACTGAAACAAGCCACCCTTATTTAACTATGAAAAATATTTTTATCTGAAAGTTGATGTTTTAGACCCAACTAAGGGATGATGTTGCCCCAGATCTCAGTTAAGGGAATAACCTGCTCAGATACTCTACAACTGTCTTTTGATTTTTGAAAAATAAATTATCTTGTAGTTAATTTGGGTCACTCGGCATTTCTAAGAGAACATTACTGGAAGAAGATCATTTATCTTTGAAAGATTTTGCTGGATATTATCTGGATGTCAGTGTATCCAGTGGATTTTTATTTTTCTATTTTTTTATTTCTAAGGTACAGAAAAGATGTGGCACATAAGAAATCAGAAAATAGTTTACATGTTAATAGATAAGGCAGTCCTCTAAATTATTTATTGCATTTTAAAGGGGGTAGGAGAACAACTCTGACACTTTAATAACATGATCTATGGTTGAATGGAATTTGACATAACACAGGGCCATCTCAATCCCACGAAGGGAATGACAAGAGTACAAGAGACCCATAGCAGTAAGGTCTCACCTATAATAAATCAATATGATATAGGTCTGCTAAGAGAAGACTCCGTGGTATTAGGTAATCTATTGATTTCTACTTTATTTTGCATCATGTTAAACATTATACCAGTTTATACCAGTTTCCTACCTCACACAATCTTTCTGGAATCAAGGTGGTAGGTTTCCACCATCTTTCCCTGCCTCTGGGACTAGGACCTTCATAGTTCCTACACCAGAAGAAAGTTCCTTCACTAGGTAACTAGGTCATTATAACTGCGGCCACCCCACTGGCTAAAATATTTAACAAATACGGATAGTTTATTTGCATCTGGAAACATTTGACTCCTGGTTTGAAATTCTTTGTTTTAACATACATGTCTTAGAAACATATAGATAAGAATGCACTGAGTTTCGTCTGGGCACCAACTCATTATGGTAGGAAGTATCTCAGAAGCCGACAGGTGTTTCCACACATTGTTCTGCACTGACGGCTGAGGTTGGTGATGCCTGAGGAACTTGGGCTGGCATTGTCCAAGGGAAGAGATAGCAAAAGTCTATGGTGGCAAGGACAGTCATTGTCCTTTAATGTGTCTATCATGGCACTGACTAATTCGTCAGTGGCCTACACCATTAAAACGGGTGTCCTAGAAGATACAGGCAAGTTTTCCAGTTACAGGACCCATTGGATGGTGGGTTTCACTTAAGTAGAAGATGACAAAACATTTGTCACGAGACTACAAACTGTAAGCCTGTTTAGGCAGCAAGAGGAAGCAATGTTACAGATGTAATTCTGGGTGTGACTGCAAAAAGAACTTCCTTATTCAAATAGTTCTACTTAATGAGCTAATTCTTTGCTCTCCGTCTTCTCTGCCTCTCTTCCTCATCACCTGAGTCCTCCCCCTCCATCACCCAGTCCCACACTGGAAATGGACACCCTTATGTAAACAGACATGGCATAAGGCCAGAGAAAGAATGCCAATGCTAGTGTGTCATTTAGATTATCCTGCTCCGGGGATCTTTCCACCCTCTCGTAGAATAAGGGTAATGTTTGGGAAATGGAAATTTAGCTGTGAGTTTTTTCTTTCTTTCTTTCTTTTTAAAGATTTTATTTCTTTATTTGACAGAGAGAGACACAGCGAGAGAGGGAGCACAAGCAGGGGGAGTAGGAGAGGGAGAGGCAGGCTCCCCGCGGAGCAGGGAGCCCGACGCGGGGCTCGATCCCAGGACCCCGGGACCATGACCCGAGCCGAAGGAGGACGCTTAACCGACTGAGCCACCCAGGCGCCCCTTTCTTTTGTTTTCTTTTTAATTTTATTTATTTGTCAGAGAGAGGGAAAGAGCAAGCACAAGCTGGGGGAGTGACAGGCAGAGGGAGAAGCAGGGTCCCCACTGAGCAAGGGCCTGATGCGGTACTTGATCCCAGGACCCTGAGATCATGACCTGAACCGAAAGCAGACGCTTAACTGACTGAGCCACCCAGGCGCCCCTTAGCTGTGAATTTTCTTATTGTTCTTATTTTGAGGACAGAGTAGGCTGACTGGGTGGTTGTTTTTTTTCTCTAAGAGTAGATTCTAACTCAGTAATATACAGCCCTTATTCTAGGAGATGTTACTATTATGTTGTAGGAAGCATATAATAGAATTTTAAGCTATATAAATTCCAAGTGCCTTTGGAAAAATGAAACAGACAAAGAATCAAGTATGAGTTGAATAAATACTCTGAAATGCAAGCATTCTAGATTTTTTTTGAAAATGCCATTGAGGGACAAGGTGGTGGCAGTGCCTAATATCTATAAAGGCTTTTTATGGTTTACAAAGGGTTTTCACATATGTCATTTCAACCTCGGTTTTGTGAGTAGGCACACGATGGTGCTAATTCCAGGATTCTGGATCCATAGCTGAGCCTCATGCCAGGTAAAGCGATCACCTCAATCATACAGTCTGTAAGTGGGAGACTGGCTCCTGGAGCTCAGGTCTTAGGATTTCTGATCCAGGAAACTTTCTACAGTGTGATTTTGCAATATGAATGTCTAACGTGGAGCTGTGACTAAGACAGTCGAGTCACCCCTTTACAACAGTCTCTAGTAATGGCACAGCCACCAAATAGCTATGCCATATTGGGCAAAGCACTTCATTTCCTTGGGTGTCAGTTTCCTCATGGAAAAATGACGGTGGAGGTTTGGGGAGAACTCAACAATCCCCAAGGCTCTGTGCCATCCCAAACTGTGGCTCAGGATCCAGTGGAATGCTGGGCAACAGGACTGGAGAGCTTTTCCACCCCTGTTGTCCGTAACTCCCTGATGATAGGCGGCAGCTCTGTGGCCGTGCGTGACACAGCAAATATCTAAAACACCCCAAACAACTCCCGAGAGGCGTTCCTGCCCCTCAGCCTTTACCAGCAATATTAAATTGAGGGTTTCTCTGCTATGCTCACCCAGTAATTCACTTAGAATTTTTTAAACTAGGAAAGTTCAAGAGTGAATTTCTATTCAACCACTCTAAATATACATGAAAATTACAGACATTATGCATTCGATACCTGACTTGAAGATGATATTCAAACTGACATTGTCGCTACTCTCAAGAAGTAATTCTGGACTAGCTGATGGTTAGAGAAGTTGAGTTCAAAATTTCCCAAACCTTGATGGCACTTAAGTGACTCAGTCATTTTTTAAATTGTTTTGATTTTTTTTTTAAGATTTTGTTTATTTATTTGACAGAGAGAGAGACAGCGGGAGAGGGAATACAAGCAGGGGGAGTGGGAGAGGGAGAAGCAGGCTTCCCGTGGAGCAGGGAGCCCGATGCGGGGCTCGATCCCAGGACCCTGGGACCGTGACCTGAGCCGAAGGCAGACGCTTAACGACTGAGCCACCCAGGAGCCCCAATTGTTTTAATTTTAAATTTATCTTACCTAGCCCCAAGTAAATACCTAAGAGTTTCAATTATTAAGTTGTTAAGTCCAAAAACCTACTAGTAACAGTTCTTGTGTCCAACAGAGTTGATATTTCCCTTGCAAATCTAAAGGATCCTGTAGTGCCTGTGTGAATAGGGTTGCTTGGTTGAGTTTGAATTTCAGATAAACTAATTTTTTTTTACTGTATTTCTCACATATTGCATAGACATGAAGTAAAACATTATTCCTCATTTATCTGAAGTCCAAACTTAACTAGTTGTCTATATTTTCCTTCGCTAAATCTGACAACAAGGTGGTGAATTTCTTGAGGCTTGCCAGGATGTCTTGGCACCTAATTTGGAAACCACGGATTTATAGCCTTAGGCCAATTTTTTAATGCCAAATTTTACTTATTTAAAATTAACAAACCCTATACGTGAAATTTTCCAAAAAATTGTTTTAAATAGAGTGAAATTTACCAAAAATATTCTGTGACTGAGCTTGTGAGCAGAGATGTTTCAGTTATGAAGAGCATGGCTTATATTGACTAATGACAGTGTGACTTGGGCATGAGTTCCCCTGAGGTCATTTGAACGAAACCAGAGTGCCAGACCAAAGCTTCTCGTTCTTTATGTGGTTCAGCATGGAAAGCTGAATCAACAGCTGAAGTAAACGAAGTCCTATTAATTTTTAATTTTTTAATTTGCCTGTCTAATTTTTTGTCTCATATTTATAATTATAGTCACTCATTAGGAGTGACTTCAGTTTAACAACCAAAATAGTAATCCGTTGGAGAACAAATCTGGAGGCTTTCATTACGTGGTGCTGACCCAACCATTAAATTGCAACATTTTTCTTTTAGAAAGCTCCGTGGATATGCTGTATACTTTTGCAAATTGCTCAGGACTAGACTTGATCTTTGGGCTAAATGCCTTGCTACGAACAGCAGATTTGCAGTGGAACAGTTCTAATGCTCAGTTGCTCCTGGACTATTGCTCTTCCAAGAATTATAACATTTCTTGGGAACTAGGCAATGGTAAGTGTCCCTGGGACATTTCATTAGTAAGGAGATTCCCCTTTGGCATTAGTTGTAACTATTTATGACATTCTTTTTAATATTAGCAAATATGCTTTTGGCTCAGCATACTTGTACCAGCGCTCAACAATGCAACTTTTGGAATTGCTTATGGCAGAACACTCCTTTATATATCCTAGGACCTACTGTGAATCCTAGTTTATGTTACACTTGAGCTGAAGACAACTGGTTGGACCCAGAAACTTCCACAACTGGTTGGACCCAGAAACTTCCACAGCTCCTGGGCTCACTTGACGTTTTCAGGATTGCTTAAACCTATTATGGTTGGCAGGTTGAACTCAGCAATCCTGGGAAGCAGGCACTTTTGCTTTTGCCCTTTCATGTCTTTCTCTGTTTCTCAACTTGTCAGTTAATTTCAGCAACTCCATCCCTCAACCATCATGATACGCTCAAGCAAGAAGTTCCTAGTGTAGAATACTACCCAGGTCAAGCTCCTGATGATTTCCTTCTTCACTTTTTGGCAAAGAACTTGTAAATTCTAACTAAAGTACTAATGATTAGCCACATTCATTTAAACATATTATAGAGCTTTTTCCACACATGAGCCAATGGAACTGAAACTAAAATGGGAAATGAGATGTAGTAATATGATGGGTACGTACTACATTCCAGGCACTGTTCTGAGCATTCAAAAAGTATTATTTTCTTTTTATAACCACGCTGGGGCAGATACAATTATGACCTTCATTCTAAGGAAGACAAAAGAGGCACAAAGAGGTTAGTTAAATAGCTGTGTGATCTGGGCTACCAAGTGGAGGACTTGGGATTTGAACCCAGGTAGTCTGGCTCCAGAGCAAGGTCCCTGCTTTCTTGGGAGTTCCAATCTAGAGGAAGGGAGCCAGACCGACAAGAAAGCAAGCAAAGAAATAAGATACATGTCTATAGTGCCATGTATTGCAGTAATGTCTAGAGGCAGATTTTGGGATGAGGTTGCTAAGGGTGACTGGCAAGTGAAGCACAGAACACAATATAGGGGCAGAGGGAACCATATCTTGGCTAGATGCTGAACAACTTTAATGGCAACCACATGAGTAATGGATCATCTGAACCCGTCCTTACCCATCTCTATATATCCCTCCCTCCCTACTTTTCTACTGTACCACCCATCCCCAATTCCTTCTGCTCTTCAGAGTAACATAACAGAGCCATGCCCTCCTGTTTCTCTCCTCCTTGGGCCCCCTTTTGCAAGGAAAAGTTCTGCTTTCCAGAAAGAAGGAGAAGGGAGCGAGGGAGAGCCTGGGCAAGGTGTTTGGGGAAGTAGATTGAACACTTCTGTGCCTCCCTCCCATGTCTTCAGCGTGGCTACTTCCAGGCTCACCTGCACGGATAATTTGTGAATAAACAGTCTCAATAAGGCTTTTAATGGCATTGTAGAAATCGGTTTTTCAGTGTCTTCCCCTCCCACCCAAACTTTTTGTCCTTTTTAAGTAAATCAGTTTATTAAATACTGGATATAGACTATTCCTCAAAATATCCATTAGTTTAATATCCCCATTATTAACTTCAAATCATTGTAATACCCCCTCACACTTTAGTTATGCCATTTACATTTCTGTTTAACTGAAATATCTTCTTCATAATGAGGGCTTTTCCTTTTCTTGCCTTTGAATGCTAAGTTTTTGTAACTGGGAAATGTTTTCTTGCTTTTATATGCTGCTTTTAAGTTTGCTTTCAAATACAAAATTTCTAGGTACGTGACTACCTTCAGAACTGCTGTCTTTCAGAACCTAACAGTTTCCGCAAGAAGGCTGGTATTTTCATCGATGGATTGCAGTTAGGAGAAGATTTTGTCAAGTTGCATAAACTTCTAGGAAAAACCACTTTCAAAACTGCAAATCTCTATGGTCCTGATGTTGGCCAGCCTCGAGGAAAGACTCTCAAGATACTGAGAAGGTAGGAACTAGAAAAAGCAGAACCATTTTTCTTAAAAAGAATATTTCTCTCTGGTGGAGAATTCTCAATAGTCCACCTGTTATTAAACCGTTTGCTACCTAAGCAGATGTTTTACCAAAAGAGGAAATGCTGACTGGCTCAGAATACCAAGGATCTGGGGCCAATGGAACCTACAATATAATTTATATCAGAATTAGGAAGTTTGGATTTGCCTGATGCTAAGGCAGTAACCAGCCCATTTCTAGGCAATAAAACTCCTGTGCATATATTGTGCATATATATTGTGCATATGAGGATTAAGTAAAGATCATAATAGAGTTTTCTTTTCTAGTTTCCTGAAGGCTGGGGGTGAAGTGATTGATTCGGTTACATGGCACCAGTAAGTATGTCTCCTGCTCTTAGTACTAAGAAACTAATGCTAGTTTTACTTACTACTTAGCTTTCAAAAAACTATTTCCATTTAACTACTAATTTACATAGTTGAAATAAGAAACAAATAGTATCTCAAGCAGCAGTGTACTAGACTTTTAATATTAATAAAACAAACGTTTAAACTTTATTTTAAATACTGTGGTAGTTTCTATAAGATCAAGGCACACTATCATTTAAATCGTGGAGCAGATAAGTGGCTAAAATCAATATGCTTGCCAAAGACCAGGTAACCTCTAAGTACCTGCACTTCTGACTATGTCTTTTCAAGACGGAACAACTGAGGGATGCCTGGGAGGCTCAGTCGGTTAAGCGTCTGCCTTCGGCTCAGGTTATGATCCCGGGGTCCTGGGATTGAGTCCCACAGGCTTGAGTCCCATGGCCGGCTCTCTGCTCAGCAGGGAGCCTGCTTCTCCCTCTGCCTGCCGCTCCCCCTGCTTGTGCTCTCTCTCTCTCTCTGTCAAATAAATAAATAAAATCTTTAAAAAAGAAGACAGAATAACTGATCTTCTTCCATCTTTGTCTCTTCTTGCTAGAACTTCTGCCTTTTTTGTTTTTTAATATAACAGAGGGGTGGGAAGAGGTAGAAAGGAGAACAAGGTAGCCAATTAACTTAAAAGCAGAAAGCACAGTTTGCTATTTTTTTCTGAATATTTTCTGAATAATTTAGCTACTACTTGAATGGACGAATTGCTACCAAAGAAGATTTCCTAAACCCTGATGTGTTGGACACTTTTACTTCATCTGTGCAAAAAATTTTTCAGGTAATAGTCTTTTTTTTTTTTCTAATGGAGAGAGGTCCCCTTTCTTTCTAGGGGATATGGTCCAAGACCCTCAGTGGATGCTTGGAACCACAGATAATATCAAATCCTATATATATATATACTTTTTCCTATACATACATTCCTATGATAAAGTTTAATTTATAAATTAGGCACAGAAAGAGATTAACAACGATAGTAATAAAATAGAACAATTACAACAATGTACTATAATAAAAGGTGAATGTGGTCTTTCTCTCAAAATACCTTATTGGACTGCACTCACTCTTGTGATGATGTGAGATGGTAAAATGCATATGTGACCAGATGAAGTGAGGGGAATGACATATGTGTTGTGACGTGGCATTAGGCTACTAGTGACCTAATGAAGATAGGTCAGAAGGAGGATCATCTGCTTCTAGACCACAGTTGACCGCAGGTAACTGATACTGCAGAAGGCAAAACCATGGATAAGGAGGGACTTTTGTAAATCCAGAGTTTTTATTTTTGCAGTCTAGCTAATTCTAAATTCTATATGTCTATACATTTACATGTTTTTCTTTAGATAACAGGCACTTATTCACTTCAGTCCCCCTCAGCATCAGGTCTTATCCATGTGTATCAATTAAAAATTAAAAATTCTTCCAGTAGCCTTTTGGTAGCATTAACTCTCCAAGGCCATAGGAAGGGGATGACTTAAATTCCTTCCACACTTAGAATTCCAATAAAAGTTAATTGCCCAAGACCTAAATGACCACAAACATATTTTGTAACTATATTGGACAAATCGGTCTGGGAATACAAGGTTTTGAATGTCATTAATCTTCAACACCATAGCTGGTCAGCTTGTTTGCAAATATAATGGGGACTCTCCTGTTGCATAGGTTGTCGAGGAGACCAGACCCCACAAGAAGGTTTGGTTAGGAGAAACGAGCTCTGCGTTTGGGGGTGGAGCACCCTTGCTGTCCAACACCTTTGCGGCTGGCTTTATGTGAGTGAAGCAGCACCGCCTTGGGGATCAGGCTGCAACATTCTCCCGTCCTTTTATTAAACAGCTTCTACTGAGACAGTTCATCAGCGAAAAAGCTGATCAAAGATGGTTTCTATGGCTGAGACCCAAAATGCATGCCAGATTTTGCAAGAACATGTTTTACTAAAGTTTGTTGGACATCTTTAATGAGTGTCCCAAATTAATCACTGTATGAATGAATTGCTTTAGAAGTGCTGTTCCTTAATTTTGGCCCATAAATATGCCAAGCATTTCTTCTTCTGAAAGAGATCGTAAATAAGTGCATCTAGAGGTTTGAGTCTGAGAAGGATCCTTAGTACATAAAGCTCTATTCATAGATTCCCAAGGAGTTTAGAGTGTGAGGTCACGCCAGAGGAGCTACCAATGTGTTTAAAGACTTACTAAATCACCCTCGTCATCCAGCCACCACAAACCTGATTGCTTTAAGCAACTGGTTTACTTACATTCCCTAACTCCGTTAACACTCTTAATCTATAGTTCTATATCCTCACACTGGGACTTATTCTCTTTCCCCTCCTACCCCATTCTTGTAAATCCAGAATAAAGAACAAATCCTTTTTGCTCATGGGGGCATGAGGAGGAGAGTTAAGAATAAAGATGTTTATCTTGCCATTAGCCAAAGATGGACGGGGTGCAGGGAGATAGCCATGAAAGTCGAGGCGTGATTCTACTTACTTCACATTTTACTACTGATGACTACAAGCTGCCTTTTCTTCTTCACCCTTTTCTTCCTCACATGGGCCTGGGGGTGGGGAGGTGGGGAAGGTATCCAGCAAGATGGAGAGTGATTGCCTGTAGGGTGCGAATTTGTCTACTCTTCTCTGTAGAAGTTTTCTTACCCTGAAAGGAACTCCTATGGCATATTAATAGTATTCTATGATTTATTATCATGCTCAAGTGTGGGAACATGTGAAGGGAAGGATAGTCCTTCCCGTCATTTGATTGGCTTATTTATAATTAATACCACTTTTCTGGTTTCCTGTCAATTCCTCCCACATAGATGAATCAATCAGAATAGTGTGTAATTAGAATTGAGTTTTTTTGTTTTCCAAACCTGAAGAGAGCTGGGCCTCACTCTATTCCAGGTGGCTGGATAAACTGGGCCTGTCGGCCAGAATGGGCATAGAAGTGGTGATGAGGCAAGTGCTCTTTGGAGCCGGAAACTACCACTTAGTGGATGAAAACTTCAAACCTCTACCAGTAAGTGATCATTATTTTCCCATTGCTGTGAGGAGACTGGAGTATACTGAGTGCCCCTTGTACCAACCTCCTATGAAGAATCAATCCTCTCAGGAAATTCAGTACTCTCAGTAGGTAGCCAATCCATGGAATGATGAATTGGAAGAAACCTTAGAGACCATCCATTTTAATACTTTTGTGTCCCAAGAGAAGAAATTGAGAAGCAGAATAATGTTTTTAATGTGGGCCACTTGGAACGTAGTATGGGGTTTTTACATTTCATTCAATTTTATTTTATTAAAGATTTTATTTATTTATTTGAGAGGGAGTGAGCGTAGAGTTGGGGGAGGGAAGAGCAGAGAGAGAGGGAGAGAGAGAATCTTAGGCAGTCTCCACGCTGAGCGAGGAGCCGAGGCAGGGCTCCTTCTCACGACCCTGAGATCATGACCCGAGCTGAAATCAAGAGTCGGAAGCCTAACTGAATGAGTCACCCAAGCACCCCTACAGGTCTTTTCTTATTGGATTTGTATAACCATCCTGGAAGCTGGCAAGGCAGTGTCTTTGATCCATTTTTCAGATGAGGACGTTCAAACGGAGACAAGGTTGGGTAAGGGAAGTCACACAGCTGTCCCATGTTACTCTAGAATCCCATACAAATCCCGGCTCCGAGGCCTGAATGCTTTCCACTCTAACAGTCACCAAACCACACTGAAGTTAGATCTCCTTTATAAATGCTTAACTGATTCTATTCTTCTCTCCAGTGAAAAATTTGAATGTAAGCAGAGAAACAAAATGTCTGTTTGCCCTGTTGAGTCTACATTTCCTCAGCTGAAGAGGGAAGAATTGGAGTATACACTGAGTAGGGCTCTTTGAAAAAAAAAAACAACTTTTTATTATGGAAATTTCAAAGTAGAGAGAAAAGCATATAAATCCCCAATTCTGTTTACTCTCTAGTCCTCCCCACTCCTCACCTCCCACCCACTGGATTACTTTCAAGCAAATCTCAGATGTATCACCGTATCACCTGACTAAATAAGTCAGGATGTATCTCCTTTATACAAACACAAAATATTATTATACTATAAAATACTAACAATAATTCCTCTGTATCATCAAATGTTGAGTCAGTGGGTGTTTCACATTTTCCTTATTGTCTCAAATGTTTTTAATAGTTGGCTTGTTCACATCAGAATACAAACAAGATCCATATATTGCATTTGGATGAAATATCTCTTAAGTCTATTAATCTTGAAGTTTCCCCTCCCGCCCCCTTTTTGTCCCGTGGAATTTATTAATTAAAGAAAGCAGGTAATTTGTTCTATAGTGTTTCCCATGTTCTGGATTTTGCTAAATTAATTCCTGTGCTATCCTTTAGCATGTTCCTCTGTTTCTTGTAAACTGGCAGTTAGACCTAGAAGCTTGAGCTTATTCAGATTTTTCGTTTTTGTTTTGTTTTGCAATACTTCTTTGTAGGAGATGTCACATGCTTCCAACAAGAGGCACATAATGTGTGGTTGTCTCTCTCTCTCTCCCTCTCTCTCGCTCTCTCTCTCTCTCTTTTTTTTTTTACCTTGATAGCTAGTAATGACCATTGCCTAATCCATTATTTTATTCAGGAAGGGGGGTTATAAGGTTCTAAAATAAATTATTTTAGGGGCACCTGGTTGACTCAGTTGGTGGAGTGGGCGACTCTCGATCTCGTGGTTGTGGGTTCGAGCCCCCTGTTGAGTGTAGGGATTACCTAAAAATTTTTAAAAATCTTATAAAAAAAGAAATTATTTTAATCTCTTAAACAGGTAGAAGTTTTATTGTAAGACTTGCTTTTGTGTGTGTGTGAGTGTGTACACGTGCATATCTAAAAGTTCTGCTTTGAGCTTTGCTTTGAATTCTTGGATGATAGACAATAAAGAATATTTAAACTCTCTCAGCAATGAATTACATTCTTGAGATGTATCTCCTAGTGGTCATGGCCCTCTGAATTGTGCAAATATAGTCCTCCAATAATAAAAAGCAGCAAACAAGAAATTGCTCTCAGATTCATGGTGGGACTATGGATCAAAAATGTAGTCCATTTAAATATTCTAGACTAACAGTCACTGTCTTTGTAGGATTGACTATTTGCTCTCGCTGTTTTTGTTAAAGAAATAAGTAAAGATCTATTTTTGGGGACGCCTGGGTGGCTCAGTTGGTTAAATGTCTGCTTTCGGCTCAGGTCATGATCCCAGGGTCCTGAGATCGAGTCCTGCATCGGGCTCCCTGCTCAGTGGGGAGTCTTGCTTCTCCCTCTGCCTGCTGCTCCCCCTGCTTGTGCTTTCTACCCCTCTTTCTCTGACAAATAAATACATAAAATCTTAAAAAAACAAAGATCTATTTTTGTTCCTTCTCTCCCCATCCACCACAACTAGGATTATTGGCTATCTCTTCTGTTCAAGAAATTGGTGGGCACCAATGTGTTTATGGCAAGTGTGAAAGGTCCAGACAGAGGTAAACTTCGAGTATACCTTCATTGTACCAACGTCAACCAGTAAGTGTGTAACACACCCTTTACCAGTCAACAAGTTTTAATCAGTAATATGCTCTTCCTGATAGGATGGTACTAAAATAATAATTCTAGTCAAAATAAAGACAATCATGATTTCTGGTAAGTGGGAACTCTTGAAATACTGAGGACCCACTAGGAAGTAGGAGAATAGTTTGGATGGAAATTCTGAAAAGTGTCCACAGATTTAATTTTCTTATTTGTTTTTGTTTTTTCATAAGGCTAGGAAAAGCTCCTGTTTACATGGTTTATGATTTGAATTCCTAGGAACCCACAAAATTCCCTTTTATTATTTAACCTTCCTATGTTTGAACATGGTTGGGCTGACCAGCTTCCTAGCAGCTCAGCCTGGCAAAGCAGCAAAAATCTCAGAATGCTCTCACCCAGAAAATGGTAGTGTGAGGAGCAATAGTTTCAATCATTTTTTCAAATAGGACCACATCAGCTGTCTACTGTAATCATGAAAGGGGGATAAAAAGAAGGTCCAGCATCATTACACATACTAATACTTAGTATCCATGATTATGTTTGTAATTGAGTTTTTAATTGCTTACATTAGATAAATATTTTTATGGAGTTAATCTATTTGCTTTTAGCCCAAGGTACAAAGAAGGAGATTTAACTTTGTACGCCTTAAACCTCCATAACGTCACCAAACGCCTGCAGTTGCCCTATCATCTATTTGACAAACAAGTGGACAAATACCTCATAAAACCTTTAGGGCCTGATGGATTACTTTCCAAGTGAGTAATTTTCCTTTTTCATTTCAAACTTTCGCCAAATTGATTGGTATTTATCAGAAAAGAGAGTGTTGCTAGAGAGCAAAAAAAAAAAAAAGTCAAATTTTCAAGTTCTAACAATTCCTAATATTTATATATGAATATTTATCAATACAGGTAAAACTCACCCAGAGTCCAAAGCAGAAGGATATGAACACAAGTTAGCAGTTATTGTAGGGAATAGTTTGCATTTCAAAACAATTTGATATGTCAAGATGCCCTCACGGCATGTAGATTATTTGCTCTACAAAAACTTATAATTCTTGGTAACACAGTCACTGAAGCGAACATACCTATGTATAATTGGTATTAAGGGCGTGGGGGTGGTTGTACATATTATACCATGTGAACCGAGTGTGATTCTCTCACAGTGTTAAAGTAGTGTTTTCATTTGGTTAGAGTAAGAAAAAATAAATATGTCCAGAAGTGTAGCTTTTAGGTGGGTTATTTGAAGCTGGTTGTAACACATTTTAGTTTTAAAAGCCAGTCATTGGATATGTCTTATAAAAGACTGTATTCAGCAGAACACCCAAAATGACCATGAGCCTTGAAGAGTCAGGCACACAAACATTGTAAGATTCTGTCCAATGTGTGTTGGAAGGAGCTCTTTTCATCATGACTATTCTCACACTGGAGCATAAAAAATTAAGAGTTTACAAAATTCTCACCATCTCCTCCCATCTTTGCAAATACTATATGAGTGATGTTTTCAGTGATAATTAGCATCAGAACCTGAAAAGGGACAGTAAGCTTGCTTTCTTCCAAAGACCTATATTCCATAGACAAATATCATTAACATTGGATACCATTCCTTATTTTTTCCCTATGCTTTATTTTACTACATCTGTGACCATACAACCTCCAATGGGAAAGAGGGGACACCCACAAATGTTCTTCCATACACAGCCTGTGTAGACATTTTTAATGGGCTGCATGTTTTATAAAATACCATGATTTACCTACCCATTTTCCTGCTGTTTAAACCTTTTTTCCTCCCCTAGTGTAAATAGTGCATATTTGGTTAACAGATACTTTTTTTCTATTTGGGTTCTGACTTTGAAATGGGTATTTTTGTGTCTGACGCTGATATTTGTGTCTGATGCTGACAAGGGAAAAGCTTTTCTGAAGTCACAGAATAATCGTTGTAGAGTTGGACGAGTGTTAGGAGATATTTTAGTCCAACCTTAGATGGGGAGTTTAGGCCATTCAGCTCTGCCTGATTCCTCCTCGGTTGGATGTGGCCGCTCTCCCAGCAGCCGTCCTCTCTGGCAAGGGGAACGTCTCTCTCTGCCTTTCATCTGCTGTTTTTAGTTCTGTCCTCGACAGCAGAAGTCAGAAACTATGCCTCATGCCTGTGCACAAGTGGGTTTAGAGGGCTTTTTTTTCGCTTTTTTTCCCCTCTTTTTTCTGGTAGGGGAGATGGTCATGTACTCTGTGTTAATTTTTATTTTTACTAAGTTGTCAACATTTAAAAATTGGTAATTATGAAAATATCTGGATTTCTAGCTTTTCTTTAAAAGCAGACAATCTGGGGGCACCTGGGTGGCTCAGTCAGTTAAGCATCTGACTCTTGGTTTTGGCTCAGGTTGTGATCTCAGGGTCATGAGATGGAGCCCCGCGTCAGGCTCCACGCTCAGCAGGGAGTCTGCTTGGGATTCTCTCTCTTTCCCTCTCCCTCTATCCCTCCCCCACCACCTCCCTTTCTAAAATAAATAAATAAATCTTTAAAAAAATTTTTGTAAATAGATATTCTGGGAACTGTGGGCTTGTTTTCCCAAGTAGATGGAGTTGAATTGGGGTTGTTTACTTTAGACAGGTTCTCCCTAATCCTCCTGTGACCCTGTTATCTCTGTAACCCTGTCCTACTGCACAGGCTCTTGTGGCCACTTGAGTTTGCTACCGTTAATGTGGAACAATGCCAAATACCTAATTTTCTCCAGAATAACTCCAATGTCTGCAGGACAGTTAGATGGTTCTCTCCAGGCTTACTATGCCCAATTTCTTCAATGATTCTTCTCTTTCCTGTATTTATCAGACCCCATTGCATTCTGATCACACATTTTGTGCTTCATAATGGAAAACTGGTGAAATTGTGAATTGTGTAATGTTTTATTACCCTAAATTCTCTTTGATGAGTATACATCACTTATGCTTTTCTCTCTTTTAAAATGTTGCAAAAAAATAAAATAAAACGTTGCAAAAGTATCCCAGAGAAGTTTGATGAGTGTTCAGTCTGCACACTTATTCATTCTAATGACCTCAGAGTGTTAAACAATGATCATCTTTAAAAAAAAAAAAAAATCACTTTTTAGTTGAACAACTTGTATGGTGTCTACAGAAGGTCCGGTGTAGTAGCGTTTAGTAAATATTTGAGGGAATATATTTTTAACTTAAAAGCAGTATTTTATATTTATCTTAGATAAATTTTGCCCAGCATCCATAATTCGGATTCCTCTTGCTTGCTAATTCCTTTCAGCTCTGTTTCATCTGAAACTTGACAAGCATGTCTTCTATTTCTTGTCATCATGTTACTGACATCAAAATATGAAATAAGATACTACCCTCGAATAAAACCTTACCCTGATTTACCTAGCCCAATGCAGAAATAATCCACATGCTTTAAGCTTATTCTCAGTGTATTGATAGCATCCTTTAGCTATTTTTAGAGTTGATTAAACAGTGTAGCCAGAAGGTCTTAGGTATTATCTTGCCTATATGTCATCATCTGAACCCACAGCACTATTTATTTACAATGATGAGATTTCCCTTTAAGCCCTGTGGCCTCTCCTAAAAGCATTTCTGAAACTTTTTTACGTACCCTTGAAAAAATGGGTCTCAAATTCATGCAGAACAGCTCTTAGGACTGGCAGTTGGAGGTATTTTCAAGGCCTATTTTTGTTTGTGGTTTCCTTTTTTTTTTTACTTTAAGTTTTTTTTATTGTTATGTTAGTCACCATACATTACATCATTAGTTTTTGATGCAGTGTTCCATGATTCACTGTTTGTGCATAACACCCTGTTTGTTGTTTCCTGATGACGGTCATGGCCTTGCCTCCCCCATCCCATCTAAAAATGGATGTGATATAGGCGTTAAAACTCATGCGCATGTGGACCGAGTGCAAATGCAGGACGGGCTTGAGAGCCCCCAGCACAATCGTGGTTATCTTTTTCAGTCTGTAGGTACAGAGACCAGAGCTGGGCAGCTAACCAAGGTTAAACGGAAACCAGTTTTTCTGCTGACGGACACTTAGTGAGGATAGAGTTTGAGAGATCTTTAAAGATGAAAATTAAAATAATTCTAAATTGGAGACAACCAAATGTCTAACACTAGACAACTACTAAGCTAATATGCTCACACAATGGAATCCTACACAGCTGTTGAAATGATGTAGATGTGTGTAAGCAAATGTTAAGATATGTTAAGGGAAAAAGAATCAAGTTTTAAGAGACCATGTACAGTATGCTTGTTCTTGTTTAAATGAAAATATGCACATGTATACATAAAAGATGAAAAGAGATGAAGGAATATACATCAAAATATTAAAAATGGTTAGGATGAATTAGCAGATTACTTCTGTTATATTTATTTATCAGAATAATGATGATGACAGACATTACTTTTGCAGTGCTTACTATACGCAAGGCACTCCTGTAAGTGATCTACATAAATACATGTATTATGTATATGACATACATATAACTCTGACATTAACCAATTTTCAACAATAAAACTGTTTTTCATATTGTAAAAACTTCATAATGTAAAAAGCACTTGAGAAAAAGATCATAGAGATGTAAACATCGTTTAGAATTATGGAATTAACTATCAGTGGAACTAAAAGCAGACTAAAGGTTTTCTTTATAAGCCCTTGTTTATATTGGATTTATTGCTGTGAGCATGTATTAATTTGATGTAAATAATAATAAATATGCACAAAAATAACACTTGTTCTTAAAATATTTTTCAAATTTTTTTGACTCAGTTTTGAATTTGAATTCCAACAGTGGAATACAAAGAAAACATACATTTTTTTGGAATCTGTGGTTTAGTGAAGCAATTATTTTTGTTTCACTCCGGCAATATATATTCTTCCAAAATATCTTAACAACATAAGATATGCAAATGAATGTATATCATCCTGAGGAATGGGGAGTTAGAGGGTTTATGGGCACAGTTATAAGCAGGAAATTTCATTGCCATTTTTAATGTTAATTTGTGAAATTTACATTCCATTCTATATATCTATTTGCCTTTTATAAAAATGTTTGCAATGATTTACCATCAGATAAAATTGCCACAAATCCAGAAGTTATGTCACATTTATCTTTTTTATACCTCCATCTTAGTGCCTAGTATAGACTATGTGTGTTCCATTTTCTGTAATGGGCCAGTTAGTAAGTATTTCAGGCTTTTGCAGGCCATATGGTCTCTGTCACAATGACTCAGCTCTCCCAGTGTAGCTTAGAGATCATCTGGGTCAAATATTTACCCGATATAGTAGTGAAATACAAGTTATATAATATAGGCTGTCACAAATATTTTTGGCCTTAAAACGACATCACGGGGACCCTGGGTGGCTCAGTCATTAAGCGTCTGCCTTCGGCTCAGGTCATGATCCCGTGGTCCTGGGATCGGGCCCCGCATCAGGCCCCCTGCTCGGCAGGAAGCCTGCTTCTCCCTCTCCCACTCCCCCTGCTTGTGTTCCCTCTCTCACTGTCTCTCTCTCTCTCTCTCTCTCTCTCTGTCAAATAAATAAATAAAATCTTAAAAAAAAAAGACATCACGACTTTTGTAGAGAAGTTGGAGCACACATGACTGGGCTAACTCGGATGTACCTTTCCCCTTTGCAGATCCGTCCAGCTCAATGGTCGAACTCTGAAGATGGTGGATGATCACACCCTCCCGGCTTTGACAGAAAAAGCTCTCCGCCCAGGAAGTTCACTGGGCTTGCCACCTTTCTCATATGGATTTTTTGTGATAAAAAATGCCAAAGTTACTGCTTGCCTCTGAAAATGAAAGGCATACACTAGCCCTGAGATTGAATTTTTCAAGTATATTTATTAATAAGAGGAAAGCAAAACCCAAGCTATAGGAAGGCAAGCAGATACATTACAAATCAACTAGTGGGAGCTTCAGGGATCCTGGGACACTCTCCGTGTGAGATTCAGCACAGTCCTTTGTTCTAAGTAGACCACTGCTAATAATACCTTGTGCCAAACACTATGCTTAGTGCTTTGCATGTTCTGTTTTTATTTAAGGTTATTAAAAAGGTATATGGATGCTCCCAATACAGCCAGAAGGCAAGTAAGTGAAGGCCATATGATTAATTTTAAGTGCTTAGTTGTTTTTATCTTAAAAAACAGTTTTTAAAGGATTGCAGGATTCCTTATTCTATACGCTGTCTTTATGGAAAGAGTTTACTGCCACAATCTTCAAATTGTCTATAAATGAGAGACAGTCTCTTTTCACCTAAACAGAGGGCTAAATTCAACTGCTGCTTCTCTTCTCTCTGTGAGAGACAACAGACGGTTAGAAGTGATAGTACAAAAAAAGAATTAATGACAATTTAGAGGGACTGGATTATGTAAACGTCAAATGAAATTTTACAGTGACTGTAAATGAAATTGATTTGCCAAGAGGAGAAAATGTAATTCAATACATTTTAACTACCTGTTAATGTTTACTTTTAATCTACCTTTAGTTCTTGTTTTCATTGAGAAACTTTTGGCTGCAAGTAGCAGAAAACTGTGATTCAAATGGCTTTAACCATCTGGACATTTATAATCCTACATAACAAGAAGTTCAAGTAGGGAGGGCTCAGGATGTCACCAAGGAATCAGGTCCTTTGCATCTCCCTGCTCTGTCACATTTAGTGTTGGCTTCATTTTAAGCTGATGGCATGATGTCTGGAGTTATTCCATGGATCCATTCAGACCCGGCAGCAGCTGCAGAAAGATGAGCAACTTTTTCTGCCTCTCCTTCACAGACTTGAAGAACCCTTTCTCGGAGGTTCTCTCAGCAAACCTCTCCTCACGTCTCCTCATGTCTTACTGGTCAGGAATGGGTCACATGGCCACTCTCCCCAGTCACTACCAACACCAACGAGATCCATATAATTGTCTCCTCCTAATCTTTTGGAATGGAGAGGGTGCTGGGAAGTCTATGGCACTGACCACCTTAGTTTTGTGTTTTTATCAGTGACAGAAGGTATTATTTTCTCCTGTATCTTAATTTTTAGAAATATAATTCTCTTTATATTTATGCCTGCTACGAATATTGTCTCAATTAAATTTAGGTACATTTATAAGGAGCTAAAGACAGAACCTAGAGTTGGATGCTTCAATACCCCTGAATTTTATATATAAGTAGTTTTTATATTTTCACATTTAAAATAAAGTAATTTTTATAACCTCAATATTGCGTGATTTTTCTTTTAATAAAACTTAAGCCTGAAAAAAAAAAAACCTGAAGCCTGCAGATCCCTACATTTAGAAGCCTTATTTTCCTTCAGCACTAACACCTGATACTTTTATCTGTCCTTGCCACCTCCCCCACTTGAGAAGAGTTGACCTTAAAGAAAGGAGATCATCAGGTACAAACACAATTTCCTCCTTCACCATGTAGATTTAATCATGATCAAAGTCCTGTTCTGCTTTCTTTTCCCTGTGCCCTCTGCCACTTAATAAATTTAAAGCCTAATTTCTCATTGTATTATTATAATAATCTCTTTTTTATTTTATTTTTTTAATTTTTTAAAACATTTTTTATAGTTTTTTTTAAAGATTTATTTATTATTTATTTTGAGAGAGTGAGGATGAGGGAGAGAGAAAGAGCACCTGAGAGGGGGGAGGGTCAGAGGGAGAAGCAGACTCCCCGCCGAGCAGGGAGCCCGATGTGGGACTCGATCCCGGGACTCCGGGATGATGACTGGAGCCGAAGGCAGTCGCTCAACCAACTGAGCCACCCAGGCGCCCTATTATAATAATCTCTTAGGTTCTCCCTGACTTTGCTTAAAATTCTTAAATGGCTCTCCATTTCTTATAGTCACAATGAGGTGCTCCATAACCTGGCACCTGCCTCTTTCTTCAGCCTCAACTCTTATTCTTGCCAGGACTTCTGTTCTCTCCGGGCGCCTGGGTGGCTCAGCCATTAAATGCCTGCCTTTGGCTCAGGTCATGGTCCCAGGGTCCTGGGATCGAGCCCCATATTGGGCTCCCTGCTCAGCGGGACCCTCTACCCTTGCTCCTCCCCCCAGCTCATGCTCTTGCTCTCTCTGTCTTTCTGTCAAATAAATAAATTCTTAAAAAAAAAAAAGTAGTCTGTTCTCCCACCCACACACTGGTTGGGGGTCTGAACCTACTACAGCCCCCTGTACCTTTGGTGATACTCCTGTTCTCCACGCAGAGTGATATTAAGTCTCCTCTCTTGGTGGCAGACTTCCACATTTATTAAGACCTTCTCAAGCACCAGTTCCCACAACTCCCCTATCCTTTCTACGTAGCTTTAGTCCAATTTCTCTGTTCCTTTAGCAATTGTACATTTACTATGGCACTTCTGGTGCATTTTAATTGTATCCATATCTTTTTAAAAAATATTTTATTTATTTATTTGACAGAGAGAGAGAGAGAGAGAACACAAGCACGGGGAGTGGGAGAGGGAGAAGCAGGCTTCCTGCAGACCAAGGAGCCCGATGCGGGACTGAGCCACCCAGGCGCCTCTCCATATATATTTCCAACTTGACTCTAGGCTCATAAGAAAGAGGTAGAGTATCTTAAATCATCTTTGTACTCCCCGTGCTTCGCATATTGTCTGTCACACAGCAGCACTCAGATGTTTCCTTAATGACAGCAAAGAACACATTTGAAACTAGCTTAGGTATTTTGATTTTTAATAGACAGAAAAAGTTAATGATATTTCAACCTGAGAAGGTATTGTCTATTACCTTTAAAGAGTCTTTTAAAAATTATCACTAATGAGCTTTTTTTTTAAAGATTTTATTTATTTATTTGACACAGAGATAGAGAGCATAAGTAGGCAGAGCGGCAGGCAGAGGGAGAAGCAGGCTTCCCGCTGAGCAGGGAGCCCGAGTGGGGCTCAATCCCAGGACCCTGGGATCAAGACCTGAGCTGAAGGCAGACATTTAACTGACTGAGCCACCCAGGCGCCCCATCACTAATGAGCTCTTACTAATGGCAGATGGTTATGTGAAAAACTGGGGGCATGGTTGTATGAAGAAAGGAATGCTCTTAGTTATACATTAATGAATATTTTTTAAAAGATTTATTTATTCATTTTGGGGGGGCAGAAGGAGAGAATCCTGAAACTAACTCCCCACTGAGCATGTAGCCCCACGCAGGGCTCCATCCCAGGACTCTGAGATCATGACCTGAGCCAAAATCAAGGGCTGGCCACTTAACAGACTGAGCCACCCAGTCACCCCTATGTTAATGAATATTAACTGAGTTAATATTAAGGTTTTAAATTTCCTTAGAGAAAGCTCTTGCCTGTCCTGTCGGTGAGACGTTTTGAGCCCACACCCTTCCACTGGTATTTAATTCATCAAATACATTTATTTCCTACAACTTATCATATCGGTTCCAATTTATTTTTGTCTTTTATTTTGGCCCTGTGGATCACTTCATCTCCCTGGTATCGGGAGTTTCCGGGTCCTGTTGTGAAGCTTGTGTATTCAGGGCTTATCTGTTCAGTAATGGCACTCATTTTCCTTTCCTTGAATCACCTCACAATTGGTAAATCTTTTAATTATCCTTCTAACCAGAGTTTTAATTACCAATGGACCTAATGTAAACACCCATCTGTCTTATCTGACAGCACAATACAAAATCAAAGCAAGAGTGTTTAAAAATAAATAACAGAATGAATAACTAGTTTCAAGTGTAAATATCTTTAGTGATCTTTTAGAAAACGTTACTGATGATGCGTAGACCAGCTCATGCAGTGTATGCCTTAGAAAAACATAATAGCAATAATAATAATTCCTATACCTGCTCCATGTCTTGGTCAGAGATTTGGGATTTTTTTTTTAAGTTTAAGATACTCGGTCTTGTCCTTTTCCAATTTTATTCCATTCTCAATTTTACTGACATGGGTTGGAAAACCCTGGAGAAGTTTAGATACTTAAAAATTTAACAGCGTTTTTAAAAAACCTTTTCTATTATTGTCATTATTATTATTACAAGATTAAATGCCTATTAAATGCTATAGGTTTTTATGACACCCTTGGTTTAAATCAAATTTGTTCTTTGTTTTCACACTTTTGATGACAGCCCACCAGTTTTTTAATTGGTTTTTAGGTTACTTTTTTTTGGGCGGGGCGGGATAGGTTGCTTTGTTAAATCCAACTTATTTATTTAGATTCCCATAGGCCTTTCAAAGGACAACAAGGCTAGTTTATCCCGTTCTTTTTTTGGCACTCCAGACTTAATAGAACAAATTGCATATTTAGCATATTATTTCTAAACACATCTTAGAAGCTCTTACACATCTAACAAATCATACACAAACTTAGTAGATCAAGTTCCCTAAATATTTATTTTTTTTAAGTTCCCTAAACATTTAAACATCTTAAGGGGCGATCTGTTGGTTAAGTGGCTCCCTTCAGCTCAGGACATGATCCCGGAGTCCCGGATCGAGCCCCCCCAGTGGGGCTTCCTGCTCAGCAGGGAGTCTGCTACTCCCTCTGCCCCTCATCCCACTCATGCTCTCTTTCTCTCTCTCTTTCAGATAAGTGAATAAAATCTTAAAAAAATAAACATCTCAAAAAAACCAAAATGATAATAAAATCTATACAACTACATCTCATTCAAAAATATCATTTCTCTATGCCAAAGTTACAAACTTACTCTGCTGGCCACAGTTAACAGAATTACCTATTCAGATCCACTGTACCAAGTAAGGCAATAATCAGGTTTTTAGAGAGTCTAGAAACAGGATACAGAACCACTACTGTGTTGGGTTCAACCTCTTCTCATGGTTAGCTGACAGATGCTGGAATTGTCCAAAGAAAGCCTGCAATAGGGACTTGGGGACAGGTAGTTTTCAGAAAGAGATTTCAGGAAGCAGGGGTGAGAGAGCAAGGAAAGTGGAGTGGAATTCCGAGAAGGAAAACTAAGGTTTGTTGCTGAGTTTACTGCAGTATGCAATGAGTGCACAGTTCCACTGGTACGACTGAGAAGCATATGGGATTTTTCTCTTATTTATTCATTATTTTTATTACTTTTTTAAAATTTTAATTATTTATTTGTGAGAGGGAGAGAGAGCACAAGCCGGCAGAGCGGCAGGCAGAGGGAGAGGGAGAAGCAGGCTCCCCGCTGAGCAGGGAGCCCTACGCAGGGCTCGATCCCAGGACCCTGGGATCATGACCTGAGCTGAAACCAGACGCTTAACCCACTGAGCCACCCAGGCGTCCCAGAATTTTTCTTTTATTATTCTCAGATTTCTCAGCAGCTATCATTTTATAGTCCCTTGGTTGTCAATTGCAATTTCTATAAAGAACATCAACTTCAAATTAAATTGTTTTAATGCCTGAAGCAATTATAGTTAATGATTCTACTATTTAAGCTTGAAAGTTACTGTCACGCCTTTATTTTTTTTTTTTCAAGGGTGAATGAGTTCCTTTTATTTAGGGTTAGATAGGGAAGCCTTGTCAGGGGCTGTAGAGGCGGGGATAAGGTTGCACATGCGCCTTAAGTAAACAGGCTTTCTACACTTGCACATATACTGTATGTTATGTAAATGAGGCTGAGTCTCCTTAGGTGGTCATCAGTCATTCTAGAGGTTACTCCTTTGTCCGTCTGTAGAGATGCAAGTCAGGAGTTAAGCTCAAACTGGTCTGGGCGGGGTGGAGGTCTTGCCTGAGCAGTCAGATCCCACCATGGGCGATTTCGCTTTCCATTTGCCTTGAGTTAAACTCTACTTTCCAGCTTATCTCTTAAGGAAAAATGTGGGACAAAGGTCCATGAGTAGAAGCAGTTGGGCAGGTCTAGCTGGTGACAGTTTTGTCTAACAGCCACATATCACAGTAAGGACAAAAAAAAAAAGATTCATGATGGAAGGCTTGCTGAAAACTCACAACTACGAGATTTCTTTCTGTCCCCCTCCACTGTGGTGTCTAAATGTGGTGTCTCTCCCGATCAGATGGGGGCGATGATCCCGTGGCAGCTTGGCAGCTTGGCAGCATGGTGCGGGCAGTGAAAAGAATTCACCTGGGTGGCTCAGTCGTTGGGCGTCTGCCTTCTGCTCGGGTCATGATCCCAGGGTCCTGGGGTCGAGTCCTGCACTGGGGAGCCTGCATCTCCCCTTGCCTGCCGCTCCGCCTTCTTGTGCTTGCTCTTTTTTTTGATCATCATTTCACTTCGAAGTCAAAAGAGATGTTTTCCACAGCAGGTGCTCCCCATTTATATGAACTTAACATGTTTCTGCCCTGCTTTTGTATTCACTTTGTTGTGACATTTTGTTTGGTTGAGGTATATGAAGAAAATCTGGTTTCATACAGACAGCCCTCCAGAGGCTCTACATGCACATTTTCATGGTAGAACTTCACTTTAGATTGATCAGGTGGGGATAGAATGGTTTGGGGTCTCACAAGCAGCAGTTATAAGTAGTTCTCCCTTGGATAATCAGTATCTTTGTTACAGGATTTCTTTAGTGCCTGTGGTTCTTGATCACGCCACTTGGTAGAATGCAGAGGTAAGACCTGAGGAAGAATGGTGGGAAGCAAAGCGAGGTTTATGGAGTGATAGTGAAGCTTATAGTACAAAGCTCCCCCAAAGAGGGAGGGGACCTGAGATGGTTTCCACTGGAGTTTCTAAGTCTAGGTGTTTTTACAGGCTTGTTGGTGGACTATTTTAATCTGATTAACTCTCCCTGAGCCTGTCACCCCACTGGGTTTTTGTCATCTACCTATCACATGGGAAAGGGTGGAGGGCTCCTTTCAAGGTGGTGTAAAATGCTTTTAAGGGTGGTTTCCTCTTAGGGTGGGGGCCCCCTTATCCCTTCCTGCCTTTCTTTCAATTATCCGTCATCATCTTCAGAGAGAAATTTTTTTTTTTTTTAGATTTTATTTATTTGACAGAGAGAGAGAAAGAGAGCACAAGCAGGGGGAGCGGGAGAGGGAGATCAGCAGGGAGCCCGATGTGGATGCGGGGCTCGATCCCAGGACCCTGGGATCATGATCTGAGCTGAAGGCAGTCGCGCTTAACCATCTGAGCCACCAGGCGCACTTCAGAGAGAAATTTTTGTGTCTTACCTTGACTAGTATACACTTGGTTGGCCAAACTGAGAAAGATTGCTAATGATCTTATTCTTAAATATATATACTTTATTCAGAGGTCAGTGAACTATTGCCTATGGGCCATAATACTTTATTAAAACACAGCAATATTCATTCATTTTGAAGCAGGAGAGCTAGGTTCTTGTCTCACGAAGTTGAAGAATGAATCTCGCGGACAATGGAGAGTGAGTGAAAGAGATAGAAGTTTATTAAGTGAAGATACAGAAAAAGCTCTCAAGAGCGAGAGGGGTCCCAACAGGGTTGCCCCACTTTTGCAACTTTAACATCCCATGTGGGGAGTCAAATTATTTTTTTAAGATTTTATTTATTTGAACAGGAGAGAGGGGAAGTGCAGAGGGAGAGGGAGAAGCAGACTCTCTGCTGAGCAGCAAGCCCAACCTGGGACTCTATCCCAGGACCCTGGGATCATGATCTGAGCCGAAGGCAGATGCTTAACCGACTGAGCCACCCAGGTGCCCCAAATGATTTTTTTTAATCTAAAATATCTTCTTTAGGACTCACCCTCCAAATCAGAGGAAACAGCAGAGAAGTAAAAATTGTTCTAAGGATCAAATATTATTATGAGTACAGAAGTGCTTAAAATTTGTAAATCTATTAAAGGATACACTTACATTAGCCTTCTCTTATCCACAGGAGGTAGTTGCCGAGACCCCCAAAGGATGCCTAAAACCACAGGTAGTACTGAGCCCTAAATATGCTATGTTTTTTCTATGCACACATACTATGATAAAGTTTAGTTTATAATTGATAAAGTTAAGAATAATAACTAATAATAAAATAGAACAATTATAACAATATACTATAATAAAAGTTATGTGAATGTGGTCTCCCTCTCTCTCTCAAAGTATCTTATTGTACTGTACTCACCCTTCTTGTAGGACACCCTTCTTCTTATGAGATGATAAAATGCCTGTATGATGAAGTGAAGTAATTATGTAGGCATTGTGATGTAGCATGAGGTTCCTATTGGCCTCTGTTGATATATCAGAAGGAAGATCATCTGCTTCTGGATGATGATTGACCTCCGGTAAGCGAAACCATGGAAAGTGAAAGCATGGAGGCGGGGTTGGGGTGGGGTGGGGTGGGGTGGAAGGATTACCATAAGTGAAGTGTTCTGGTTGACTCATCATTTGAACAAATATTTGTGGAGTGAATGAATTTATTCACCATCTACTAGGTACTATGCCCCCGTATTAGGCAGGATTCTCTAGAGAAATAAAACCAGGAGATTCTATAGGAGAATTTATATATAAATATAAATATATAGATATGATTTATTTTAAGACATTGGCTCACATGGGTAGGGAAGCTGACAAGTCCAACATCTGCAGAGTAGACCAGCAAGCTAGAGACCCCGGAAAGAGCCCCAGGAGACTCAGGAGAGAAGAGGGAGGCTGGGGATGAAGTTCAATAACCAATGGCCAGTGATTTAATCAATAGTGCCTATACAATGAAGCCTTGATAAAAACTCTTGAACAACAAGATTCAGAGTGCTTCCTGGTTGTTGAACATGTTGATGTGGCAGGGGGATGGTTTACTCTGACTCCACAGGGACCTATCTGTGTTTTGGACCCTTCTGAACCTCGCCCTATGTACCTCTTCATCTGGCTGTTCATTTATATCTTTTATGATAAACTGCAATCATAAATGTAGTGCGTCCTTGAGTTTTGGAACTCATTCTAGATCATTATCAAACCTGAGGGAGGATCACAGGAATGCCTAAATCTGTAATCCATAAGGCAGAAGTGCAGTTAGACTGAAGACTCCATTTGTTACTTGGCATCTGAGGTAGAGACAGTCTTGGGGGACTGAGCTTAAGTCTTGGGGGACTTAACGTATGGGGTCTGCACTAACTCTGTCCAATGAGTTACAGAATTGAATAGAATTGTAGGACACATAGGTGGTTTCAGAGAATAGGAGAACTGGGAATTGTTGGGGAAACAACACAGAACTTAACCTAGGAGCCTAGTTTGGGCTGTAACCATGTGTCCCTTTCAGGGAGATAAGAAATTTTATTATCCTTCTGGATCAGAGCAATTCACTAGACAAATGGATATATCTGATCTTCTTGGTATATAAAAAATAAAATACTCCTAGGGGAAGTGAAGGCAAACATTCTCTATCGTTATACTATATACATCTCAGTATGCCAGGAGGTTAGTGCTTTTTATAGGAGCACCAAGAAATTTGGGAAGATCGGGCGCCTGGGTGGCTCAGTTGGTTAAGCGACTGCCTTCGGCTCAGGTCATGATCCTGGAGTCCCAGGGTCGAGTCCCGCATCAGGCTCCCTGCTCAGCGTCTGCTTCTCCCTCTGACCCTCCCCCCTCTCATGTGCGCTCTCTCTCTCTCTCTCTCTCTCTCTCTCATTCTCACTCTCTTAAATAAATAAAATCTTTAAAAAAAAAAGGAATTTGGGAAGATCTATTTCCCTGCAGAACTTTGTATGTGCTCTTAGACTAGCACATCCTGCCTCCATCCCTCTCCTTCCCCTATCCTATCTTGGGTTAGTTACTTTGGACCTGAGCTTCAGATCTCAGACCACACATCCCTTCTTCTGGAAGACTTTCTTGACCTCACCACACCAAGCTCAGCAAGATGTTCCTCCAGAGTGCTCCCACAGTGCCCTGGGTCTAGAGAACAGAGCACTGTCACCTAGTATCGAACACTGTTTTCCCCTCTAGTCTGTGTGCTCCTTGACAATAGGACTTTTCCCCCTTGACATGCCCTCTGCTAAGTACAGTGCTTTCATGAAACAAGAATTCAATACATATTTTGTTAAATTTTGTTAAATATCTAACTCTAAGGAGTTTACAATCAAAATGAGAACATAAAATTAGTATAATACAAAGGAAAATTACTTAAATTCTGTAAAACAGAAAAAAGCAAAATTCTAGTAGTGTTTAAGGAGAAAAAAATTGTATATAGTTGAAGGACTATGTCTACAGCTCCAAATGCCACAGCAGTAGTGATGGAAAGTTACTGCTCTCTCATGTAACGTTCAGTGGTAAAGTGTAATCAAAGAAAATACTGAACTCAGAAACTCAACTTTCACCTTCATCGCTGCCCCCCGACCCCAATTCCCCCCACCCCCCACCCCAATCCAGCTCTAGGGCTCTTTCTCCAACAAACACAAAAACTGCTCTGATGACAGGTCTAATGATTGCTCTGAAGTAATGAGCCCACCAAGGAAGCTAGAAGCCTAGCTCCAGACAAGGGCACTCTCACTGATGGTGACAATTGCAGGACCATGTCTGGGAAGAGCACTTTTGCACCAAGCTGCAGAGGAAGGGCTGTCCGCTCTGAAAGTTTGTTTTCTCTGTACCTCCCCTGAGCTCCTTTCATCAGAGACAGGACAATGCACAGCATTCTCACTCCAAATCTAAATCTTCTAAAAATGGTGAAAAGGAAAGGAAGGGGCACCTGGGTGGCTCATTAAGTTAAGCGTCTGCCTTCAGCTCAGGTCATGATCCCAGGGCTCTCTGCTCAGCAGGGAGTCGGCTTCTCCCTCTCCCCACCCTCCCCCTCCCCCTCCCCCCCTTGCTCACTTTCCCTTCCTTTCTCTGAAATAAATAGATAAAATCTTTAAAAATAAAAAGGAAAGGAAAATGTGGGATATTCCCCCTCAACTCTACATAAATATACACTGCAAGGCTTCCAAGAAATATAACTAAGGATCACATGGCATAGATATATTCCACTTTGGGGACAATCTAGATCCTTGATATGCCTTGATATACAGAAACCCATCTTTCCAAAGGCCAAGGCAATTATATAGCAAAATTTCCCGATGCCTTGATCCCTCCGTCTACAACCAGCGAACAAGCGGTGAGCTAGTTTTGTAGAATTATCAAGGACTGCCCCCTCCTCACCCACCACTGGAGACTCAAGATAGCTCAGAATCACTTCTGGTTTTAAGGAAAAGAGCTTAAAGACTAACCCCATTCTCTATAATACTACAATGCAGATGAATGACTAACCTACGGTTACTAAATGGTTAAATGGGATAATACATGCATAGCGCCTGTAACAGTGCCTGGCAGACAGCGCTATCCCAGAATTGTCTATAATTAAGAGCACGACCAGATGTTCTAGCTGCAGGCTCTTACCATCCCACAAGCTCACTGCCTCTTGATTACACAAACTCCTCTGAACTGTCTGTCAAATTTAAGGTTTTCATTTGTGTAATGCATGAATGTCCCTTAACTCTGAGCACGGTTTTAATTTACATTCTTACATTTGGCGCTTGGTGCCCTTTCCGCTTTAAAAAGGAAACACCTGCCCGCAAATCAGTATTTTGGTAGGTTTTACGAGGTTTCCTTTTTTTCTTGCTACAACTGTTCCAAGTGAGTAAACACTATCCTTGTTCATTTATTAGAAAAGCTGATAATAGGAATTCCTCTTAACGCTAAGTGTCTTGGGGAACGCCGCCCCCAAGGTTACAGGGACCTCGATAACACTCCCTCGGCGTTACTAGAAACGCTCGGACCACATCGCCACTCAGACCCGGTGGACGTGGACCGTCACTCACTGACGTCACTGCGCAAGCCTGCCGCGACCTGACGCCAGGGAATGACCTCAGGCCGGTGCGGGGCCACGCCCTCCCAAGCGCCATGCTGGGCGTTCGCGGCGCGGCCGTCGCGCGGGGCCTGCAGGTCCTGACGCACTCATGGCGGCGGGACTCCCGCGCCCTGGTCCTGGCGCGTGCGTGTGGCGCGCCCCCCACGGGGCACTGGCAGCCTTCTGCGGGGCCGGGACCGCGCAGGCGTCGGCTCAGCCTGTCGGCCGCAGCGGTCGTGAATTCGGCGCCGCGCCCTCTGCAGCCCTACTTGCGCCTCATGCGGTTGGACAAGCCCATTGGTGAGTGCGGGCGGACGGGCCGGAGCGCGCGGCGCCGCAGGTCGGGGAGGCTGCGGGCGTAATGGAAACGAAGGCGCCCGGTACTCTCCGGACACCCGGACTCCGAAGTGGCCCCCCGACTTTCCCATTCCCCTGAATCCGGGGTGCTCCCGGCGAGCAAAAAGTTGGCTCATTCCACAGTCCTCATTTAAACAGTGCATCGAGCGGAAATTCCGTTCTCGTGCCCCTTTATTTACAGTATGGAAGCACTTCCACATTCATTGTTAGAGCCTTCCCATTATTCTGTAAGGCTCCAAAGCAAAGAACTAAAACTGTAATGACGTTGAGGAAAGCAGAGCCAGACCGGGTGAACCATATATGGGACATTTCTATCTAGTGCCTACTGTAGAGCCTGGCGGTAGTATCAAACGAATTGCTACCACATCGCCTAGTCTCAGGTACTGAAAGATCTCTGGAAACTCCCTGCTTCCAAGGAACTCCTAGTCTAGTTGAAAAAGACAAATTATTGGGTGAGCTAGGAAAGTAGGAGATCAAATGTTAGTGGTACAGAGGGCAAGTGCTACAGTTAAAAAGAGTAGTTACCATGGATCTCCATTGCTAGAAAGTGTCAAGAACAAATTGGATCTCAAAGAGCAGGTAGATTTTGTAGAAGAGAGAAGAAATCTTGATGGGTGGGAGAGATGTTTTTGCAAAGACTCAAGGGTGGAGAGGTGAAACGCCAAGGATATGAGCTGATCTGGAATGGCCAGTGGGTGTAGAAAACACTGAGAGGCAAGGCTGGATAAGACCGAAGAAGGATGGACAGTGGGAAGGGAGGGGCGGAGCCTGGATTCCAGGAACCTAGATGATGGCCATTTGCCTGGCAATGCATGGAAATCCATTAGGATGCCTAGATATAGTCACTCCACCTCTGCCCAGCCAAGACCCCAAATTAGGTCTTGCTTATGGTATTCTAGATTTATGCACTACTTATTTGGGAGCAGAGCACTAGTGTTAAAACAATTAGCTATTAAAGTATAAAAGCAAATTAAAAGCGCAGTCCTGCCTTCACAACCCCTTGTATTTTGGGGCCAGATGAAAGTTGATAGGCATACATTTCCAAGCCCAGTTCTCATCTGAAGCGTAACTATAATCCTGTTTTGGTCTCTGTGTCACGGAGCAACAGTATAGGCCTACAAACATCCAGGACGGATCAACAGCTGCCATTATTCCCATTTCCACAAACCTCTGGCTTTTACATTAGTGGCTAAACTACCCCACCACATAATGAGAGGCTAGCTACCAAGAGGTTATGAATAAAGCTCTGGAATCAGACCTCTTCATTTCTCATCCATAAAATGAAGATACTAATAGTACTGTCTTTATAAGGTTGTCAGGAGAATTCATTTATACATATGTGTGTGAAGTCCTTAGAACAGGGCCTGCCATAATAAGTGCTCAAGAAATGTTAGGCATCAGTACTTGAGAAGTGGGAATTGAAGAAGACTGGGTTAACAGTTACGTATGTTAAGAGGATACCAGCCTGCCTGCCTTAGTTCTAAATAAGATGATGATTACAGGGTTTTTTAGACAATTTACTAATAGTACTATGTTAACAATTCATTCAACAAACATTTTTTGAGCCCCTACTATATGCCAGGGACAATAAATTGACAGTAGAATTGCAGGTTTGATATTTTTTTATTTAAATTATTCTTTCATGGGGCAATTTCACGTTCATTGTTTTACTTTGTTGAAGTTGGATCTTGTTTTTGTAAGCCAAAGTGGAATTCATTGTTTTTCAGAATGGATTACAACTTCTTTCAAATGTGTCACAAACCATGGTATTTCAGAAAGTTTCAGCAGGTGGCACTCTTTACACTAAATTGGTGGTGTAATTTTTGTTTTACTGCATTTATGGGTGATTATGTTGTCTTGAAGATAATATGCAATTAAAAGAATCTTAGGTTCTATTTTCACAGGTTTTTTTGGTCTGCCCACCACCTCCTCTCAGAACTTGTTCAATTTATTTCATCTCCCAGAGAATTTTTCCTTTTTCTACAATAGACATTTCTTTCTGAAATGCATCCTCGTTACCTCTGCGTCCTTCTTCACGGAGGAGAGAATAATGAAAGTACCAAAGGGAAGAGGGGCAAGAACTGTGGCTGAGAATCAGGAGCGCAAAGGAGCAATAAGAACTTAAGTGTATGTAGAGATTTAGGTATGCTGAGTGATAGTATTGGCCTTAGACAGACTAGAGCCAGGCTACGTGAGTTTAAATTTGAACTCTGCCACTTTTTGCCTTTGTGATCTTGGGCAAATTACTTCCTCTGTGCTTAAGTTTTTGTATTTGTTAAGTGGGTATCATAAAAACTGCCTATCTCATAGATTAGTCATGAGAATCAAAAGTGTTCAGTGACAGCACCTGGGACATAGTAACAGGTACATGTTTGCTCTTACTGTTTTTGCATCGTCACCAGTATCCTTTGCTAATAACAGTTCTGAGGTAGATAGTCTTTCCCCTCATTTATACATGAAGAAGACTGAACCTTAAAGTTTAATATACTTTAGTGTCTAGCATCACTCCATTTCTTAGTGGCAGACATCAAACTGAATGTCTGACTTTCCCCTTCATTATAGGAAGCCCCCCTCATCTATAGGAGTGCCCTACAGATTCCTATAGGTAAGTGAATATAGTACCCGTAATGTAGACTGATGGCGAAGGAAATTTTGTTGCTAATGCAAAAATGCTGTAGGTGACTACACATCTTTTCTCTCCAGAATTCTTTTTTTAAATAGTTCTAATTGCACCAGGAAAATCACGCCTTTGAAGTGGTGTTCTTTTGTTCCTGTCAGGGCAGGGTCACTCTGTCCCTCTGAGCTATACTGGTAGATCCAGGAAAAAGGAAGTAAACACTTAACCTCTCTGAGCGTTTGCTTCCTCATCTGTAAAATAGGAACAGTACTGGTGCCCACTCTGTAAGGGTGTGGTGGAGGATTAAATGAGTCTGTGTGCATAAAGCATTTAGAATAGTAGCTAACATTTCAGTAGATGTTAGCTGTTGTTGCTTTAGTTTTCTATGGGACACACCAAATAGGAATCTGTTCAGGACAACCTGAATCTGAATTCGAGTCTGAACTGGCCCTTTCTTGTTTTCAGCCTCTCCTTGTCTTTTCTGCTGTGTCCTCCGTGGTCCCTCCCCCAGTGACTTGGGTGGCGCTGTTATTTATGCCTTTGTAGGACCCTGTATTTGCCCTGTTTTTGAATTGATGTATTTTATTATTGTTTAACCGTGTTTCTTCCTTTTTATTTATAAGCTTCTCTCCCTTAGTCACTGTTGTATTCTCAGTTCCTGTATGTGCTTTAAAAATACTTATAAATGAATAAAGCTTAAACTTACAAAGTTTAAATATGATTATAGGCACTTTGTCATTTAGTCATTTTTATATAAGATCTCATCTTTATTTAGCCACATCTCCTTTTTCTCTGATGTACCTAAATTGGGAAGTAAAGATCAGAATTTATCGTAATAGGCACCATATCCAAACACTTGTTGAAAGACTTTCTTTTTAGAATATCAAAGTTTACATGTGAAATCTCTTTTCTGTACAATCTATTTGGTTTTAGCTTAATTTCATCTAGTTTAGGGGCTAAGTACCAAGAACTAATGCCATCTGAGCATGGAGCTGCAAAATATTTAAAAAACAGTAGGTTAATGACCTCCTTCCTGCAGGACCATTTTTCTTTTATTGTACTAACAATAGAAGAAAGTTTTGCTAACCTTTTTTTAGCAGATAGTATATGCATATGATACAAAATTGAGAAAGTGCAAAGGTGTAGAGTGAAAACTAAGTCTTTCTCCCCTGTCTCCCAGCCACCCAGTTGCCCTCCCCAGAGGCAAGTATCAGTTTCTGCTGTATCCTCCCTGACATGGCCTATGAATATACTGACATTCAAGTGTATGTATTTGGTGTTTGGGGATGCATATGCACGGTAAAAATAGTTTGGTTGCCCTCCATAGGGGTGGACTGCTTTGTAACCTCATGAGAAATGTGTGAGTATCTGACTCCCCAGGGTGTGTTGTCAGAATCATTCTGACATGTGAAAAATGTTACCTCGATATAATTTTGATGTGTTATTCTGAAAGTTGATCTTTCATATAAATAAGAGTCATTTGTATTTCTTTTTCTGTGAACTTCTGTAATCTTTTTGGTCTGTTTTTCCGTTGGGACTATTGATCTTTTTTCAGTTTCTAGGAACCCTACGATTTGGGCCAAAGATATGAGTTGTTCATTTACTTTCCCAGTTTTGTCATGTGTTTTTTTGATTTTGTGTTCTTTACTTCTTTGGGATGTAGTGTTTGAACAAAGGAAGACAGTTAACTAACTCGAATGTGTACCTTTTTTGTCTTTTTATTTTTGCTTAGGCACCTGGCTGCTGTATCTGCCGTGTACTTGGAGCATTGGGCTAGCAGCTGAACCAGGTTGTTTTCCAGATTGGTACATGTTATCCCTCTTTGGCACTGGAGCTGTTCTGATGCGCGGAGCAGGCTGTACTATTAATGACATGTGGGACCGGGACTATGATAAAAAGGTAGTTTCTTCCTGAAAAGGAATAGGGAGGCTCCTCTCAATTCCGTAGAGTGACATGGTGGCATCACTTTTGAAGTCCACAGGTGGCAAAGGATCATTTAGTGGACTCACTGAGATCCAGCATGAGAAGTACCGTTTTTCAGTTGAGTAGCTGGTATTGCACTGTGCATCGCTCGTCCTTTCCTTTCCTCACACGAGAGCGGCCCTGCAGGTGGGGTGTGTACTTCATTCTTACAAAATTAATTAGAATTTAGAAGGCCAAGGGAAGGATGTTAGGAGCAAAGTGAAAAGTTCATCCTGAACCTTTGCGCATCCAAAAGAACAGTTGCTCTTTCCTTTGAGATATATACTGGAGTTGTAACTATTCTTCTATAAATCAAATCTTAATTAAAATAAGCCAAGGAAGCCCCTATTAGCATTTGCTATAATTGTTTCTTTAAAAAATGTAACTTTTGTTCTTTTTTTCTCCTTAGAAAAATAGTACTTATTTAATCTGAAAAATTCAGACAGTACATAAATAGAAAGTATGGAAAGTGCAAGTCTTTCTTTTTTTTTCTTTAAATTTTTTATTGTTATGTTAATCACCATACATTACATCATTAGTTTTTGATGTAGTGTTCCGTGATTCATTGTTTGCATATAACACCCAGTGCTCCACGCAGAATGTGTCCTCTTTAATACCCATCACCAGGCTAATCCATCCCCCCACCCCCCTCCCCTTTAGAACCCTCAGTTTGTTTCTGAAGAGTCCATCGTCTCTCATGGTTCGTCTCCCCCTCCGATGTCCCCCCTTCATTCTTCCCCTCCTGCTATCTTCTTCTTCTTCTTTTTTTTTTTTTTAACATATATTGCATTATTTGTTTCAGAGGTGCAGATCTGTGATTCAACAGTCTTGCACAATTCACAGTGCTCACCATAGCACATACCCTTCCCAATGTCTTATCACCCAGCCACCCCATCCCTCCCACACCACCCCCACTCCAGCAACCCTCAGTTTGTTTCCTGAGATTAAGAATTCCTCATATCAGTGAGATCATATGATACAGGTCTTTCTCTGATTGACTTATTTCACTCAGCATAACACCCTCCAGTTACATCCACGTTGGTGCAAATGTCAAGATCTCATTCCTTTTGATGGCTGCATAATATTCCAGTGTGTGTGTGTGTGTGTGTGTGTGTGTGTGTGTGTGTGTGTGTGTGTGTGTATACACACCACATCTTCTTTATCCATTCATCTGTTGATGGACGTCTTGGCTCTTTCCACAGTTTGGCTATTGTGGACATCGCTGCTATAAACATTGGGATGCACATACCCCTTCGGATCCCTACATTTGTATCTTTGCGGTAAATACCCAGTAGTGCAATTGCTGGATCGTATGGTAACTCTATTTTCAACATTTTGAGGAACCTCCATACTGTTTTTCAGAGTGGTTGCACCAGCTTGCATTCCCACCCACCGTGTAGGAGGGTTCCCCTTTCTCCGCATCCCTGCCAACATCTGTTGTTTCCTGACTTGTTAATTTTAGCCATTCTGACAGGTGTGAGGTGGTATCTCATTGAGGTTTTGATTTGGATTTCCCTGATGCCGAGCAATGTTGAGCACTTTTTCATGTGTCTGTTGGCCATTTGGATGTCTTCTTTGGAAAAATGTCTGTTCATGTCTTCTGCCCATTTCTTGCTTGGATCATTTGTTCTTTGGGTGTTGAGTTTGATAAGTTCTTTATAGATTTACAATACTAGCCCTTTATCTGATATGTCATTTGCAAATATCTTCTCCCATTCTGTGGGTTGTCTTTTGGTTTTGTGGACTGTTTCTTTTGTTGTGCAAAAGCTTTTTATCTTGATGAAGTCCCAATAGTTCATTTTTGCCCTTGCTTCCCTTGCCTTTGGCGATGTTTCTAGGAAGAAGTTGCTGCGGCTGAGGTCGAAGAGGTTGCTGTGTTCTCCTTTAGGATTTTGATGGACTCCTGTTTCACATTTAGGTCTTTCAACCATTTTGAGTCTATTTTTGTGTGTGGTGTAAGGAAATGGTCCAGTTTCATTCTTCTGCATATGGCTGTCCAATTTTCCCAAAACCATTTGTTGAAGAGATTCTTTTTTCCACTGGACATTCTTTCCTGCTTTGTCAAAGATTAGTTGACCATAGAGTTGAGGGTCCATTTCTGGGCTCTCGATTCTGTTCCATTCATCTCTGTGTCTGTTTTTGTGCCGGTACCATACTGTCTTGATGATGACAGCTTTGTAATAGAGCTGGAAGTCCAGAATTGTGATGCCACCAGCTTTGCTTTTCTTTTTCAACATTCCTCTGGCTATTCAGGGTCTTTTATGGTTCCATACAAATTTTAGGATTATTTGTTCCATTTCTTTGAAAAAAGTGGATGGTATTTTGATAGGGATTGCTTTGAATGTGTAGATTGCTCTAGGTAGCATTGACATCTTCACAATATTTGTTCTTCCAATCCATGAGCATGGAACGTTTTTCCATTTCTTTGTGTCTTCCTCAATTTCTTTCATGAGTATTTTATAGTTTTCTGAGTACAGATCCTTTGCCTCTTTGGTTAGATTTATTCCTAGGTATCTCATGGTTTTGGGTGCAATTGTAAATGGGATCGACTCCTTAATTTCTCTCTCTTCTGTCTTGTTGTTGGTGTATAGTAATGCCACTGATTTCTGTGCCTTGATTTTATATCCTGCCACTTTACTGAATTCCTGTATGAGTTCTAGCAGTTTTGGGGTGGAGTCTTTTGGGTTTTCCACATAAAGTATCATATCATCTGCAAACAGTGAGAGTTTGACTTCTTCTTTGCTGATTTGGATGCCTTTGATTTCTTTTTGTTGTCTGATTGCTATGGCTAGGACTTCTACTACTATGTTGAATAGCAGTTTTGGTAGTTGATACATCTCTAGGAATGCATCCATTTCTTCCAGATTATCTAAGTTGCCCATAATATGTTCTTATAATTGTTTGTATTTCTTTGGTGTTGGTTGTGATCTCTCCTCTTTCATTCATGATTTTGTTGATTTGGGTCATTTCTCTTTTCTTTTTGATAAGTCTGGCCAGGGGTTTATCAATATTGTTAATTCTTTCAAAGAACCAGCTCCTAGTTTCGTTGATTGGTTCTACTGTTCTTTTGGTTTCTATTTCACTGATTTCTGCTCTGATCTTTTATTATTTCTCTTCTGCTGGGTTTAGGGTTTATTTGCTGTTTTTTCTCTAGCTCCTTTAGGTGTAGGGTTAGGTTGTGTATTTGAGACCTTTCTTGTTTCTTGAGAAAGGCTTGTATTGCTATATACTTTCCTCTTAGGACTGCCTTTGCTGCATCGCAAAGATTTTGAACAGTTGTGTTTTCATTTTCATTTGTTTCCATGAATTTTTTTAATTGTTTAATTTCCTGGTTGACCCATTCATTCTTTAGTAGGATGCTCTTTAGCCTCCATGTATTTGAGTTCTTTTCGACTTTCCTCTTGTTACTGAGTTTTAGTTTCAAAGCATTGTGGTCTGAAAATATGCCCGGAATAATCCCAATCTTTTGGTACCGGTTGAGACTTGATTTGTGACCTAGGATGTGATCAATTCTGGAGAATGTTCCATGGGCACTAGAGAAGAATGTGTATTCCGTTGCTTTGGGATGGAACGTTCTAAATATGTCTGTGAAGTCCATTTGGTCCAGTGTGTCATTTAAAGTCTTTATTTCCTTGTTGATCTTTTGCTTAGATGATGTGCATTTCAGTCAGGGGGGTGTTAAAATCCCCCACTATTATTGTATTGTTGTCAATGTGTTTCTTTGCTTTTGTTATTAATTTCCTTATATAATTGGCTGCTCCCATGTTAGGGGCATAGATATTTACAATTGTTAGGTCTTCTTGTTGGATAGACCCTTTAAGTAGGATATAGTGTCCTTTCTCCTCTCTTATTACAGTCTTTGGTTTAAAATCTAATTTGTCTGATATAAGGATTGCCACCCCAGGCTTTCTTTTGGTGTCCATTAGCATGGTAAATGGTTTTCCACCCCCCTCACTTTCAATCTGGGGGTGTCTTTGGGTCTAAAATGAGTCTCTTGCAGATAGCATATCGATGGGTCTTGTTTTTTAATCCAATCTGATAGCCTGTGTCTTTTGATTGGGGCATTTAGCGCATTTACATTCAGGGTAACTATTGAAAGATATGAATTTAGTGCCATCGTGTTGCCTGTAAGGTGACTGTTACTGTATATTGTCTGTGTTCCTTTCTGGTCTATGCTGCTTTTAGGCTCTCTCTTTGCTTAGAGGACCCCTTTCGATATTTCTTGTAGGGTTGGTTTCATGTTTGCAAATTCCTTTAGTTTTTGTTTGTGCTGGAAGCTTTTTATCTCTCCTTCTATTTTCACTGACAGCCTAGCTGGATATAGTATTCTTGGCTGCATATTTTTCTCGTTTAGTGCTCTGAATATATCATGCCAGTCCTTTCTGGCCTGCCAGGTCTCTGTGGATAGGTCTGTTGCCAATCTAATGTTTCTACCATTGTAGGTTACATATCTCTTCTCCCGAGCTGCTTTCAGGATTTTCTCTTTGTCTCTGAGACTCATAAGTTTTACTATTAGATGGGGTGTTGACCTATTTTTATTGATTTTGAGAGGTGTTCTCTGTGCCTCCCGGATTTTGATGTCTGTTTCCTTCACCACATTAGGAAAGTTCTCTGCTATAATTTGCTCCAATATACCTTCTGCCCCTCTCTCTCTTTCTTCTTCTTCTGGGATCCCAATTATTCTAATGTTGTTTTGTCTTATCGTATCGCTTATTTGTCGAATTCTGCCCTTGTGATCCTGTAGTTGTTTCTCTCTCTTTTTCTCAGCTTCTTTATTTTCCATCATTTGGTCTTCTATATCACTGATTCTCTCTTCTGCCTCATTTATCCTAGCAGTTAGTGCCCCCATTTTTTATTGCACCTCATTAATAGTGCAAGTCTTTCTTATCTCCTCTTCCAAACCCCCAGAGAAGCTTCATTTAACAGTTTGATGCATTATGTTTCTCTGGATTATTTTCTGTGCATATTCTAATGCATGTGTATAATTATTTCTTCCTCAACACACAGTTATTTTCTCAAGGGAAGCATCCATCCTGTTTGCCTTTTATCCTAGCGACTCTCCCATAAAAAAGTATGAGATGATTCATTAAATGCTTGAGTAAATAATCAAATAAACTTTCAATTTAAAAGAAACCCATGGTGAATTATATAAAATACATAATCTTATATACATGTATATAAAGTGAATAATCATCCTTGTTTGCCTTTCATACTGATCTAAATTTTCCTTTAGCAAGACACACCTGTAATGATTTTTAGTTTATAAGAACAGTATCACAATGCCTTTTTTAATTAAAAAAATATTTATTGAATACTTGCTGTGTGTGAGGAATAGTGATAGGCTTTCAGAGATTTCATGGATGAAAGACAGTATTCCTGACATTGCAGTTTCATAGTTACACTCCAGCAGTACTCTTATGAGAGTGGTGTCCACAGGGGAACTTACTGAAGATCCCCTATCTCAGTCGAAGGGAGCAGAGAGAACTTTCCAGGGGGGTGACTTATGAACTGTGTCAGAATAAGATGGCAAGAAAAGGGTGGGCTGGAGAGTGAAGGTGGCTCTGGGCAGAGGGAACAGCGGATAAAGAGGCATGGCTGGGAGATAAACTATAAAGTTTAACAACTGCAGGGCTGTGGTTTGTGTGTCGCTGGAGGATAGGATTGTGGCAGGTGGCAGGAACTGATGCTGAACACATCTCTCTACCCCGCTGACCCAGTTGAGATAAGTCGATTCATTCCAGGAGATGCATACTTGCTTGATTTGGGGTTCATAATTCTGCATAATCATATGATTGAGGCTTCTGGTATATATCACTTCAAAATAATTCTTGAACATGTTTAGAGCAGCTAATGTCAAAATCCTGGTTGTAATATTTTATTGAACTGTAAAGTTTTGCAGATGTTACTCTTGGGGGGAACTGGATAAAGGGTATGTGGGATCTTTATATTTTTTAAAATGCAAAGATGTTTTTTAAAAACTGCATGTGAATCTACAGTTATCTCAGAAGAAAAAGGCTAATTAAATAAATAATATATTCAAACCAACCAACTTTTAATTAACAAAATCTGACCATTTTCGTTTTCCCTTAGGTGATTCTTTTTCTCCTTAGGTAAAAGGTTATTGATTAGATACCTTTTATCTCCCCTATGACATTTTTCTCTGATTAGAAGAGTCCAGATTCTATATACACATATAACAAAGCTCTTAAATGAATGTTTTACAGCTATTGAGGAGGTTTTGCTAACATGACTTAAAATGTTATGTGCCTCTTTCTTTTTAAAATCTAATTTCTTTTTTTTTTTTAATTTTTGTTCAGTTTATTTAAATGGAAGAAAAAAAAAATCAGTTCACCCATTTCTCCCACGCCACCCCTCCCCAGCCCCTGCCTCTGGCAACCACCAGCCTGTTCTCTTTTTTTATAAGCTTGAGTTTTTGTTTTGTTTTGTTTGTTTTAGATTCCATATGTAAGAGAGATCATACAGTATTTGTCTTTCTATCTGACTTATTTCACTGAGCATAATGCCCTTGAAATTGATCCATGTTGTTGCAAAATGGGAAGATTTTTTTAATGGCTGAATAGTATTCCATTTTGTGTATATGTGTGTGTGTGTACAACAGTTGTTTTGTTTTTTTTTTAATCCATTCATCCATCAGTGGACACCTAGATTGTTTCCATATCTTGGCTATTGTAAATAATGCTGAACATGGGGGCACATACATCTTTTGGAATTAATATATTCATTTTCCTTGGATAAATACCCAGATGTGGAATTCTGGATCATATGGTAGTTCTATCTTTAATTTTTTGAGGAACCACCATACTGTTTTCCACAGTGGTTGCAACAATTTATGTTCCACTAATAATGCACAGGAGTTCCCTTTTCTCCACATCCTCACCAAAACGTACTTCTTGTCTTTTTGATAATAGCCATTCTAATAGGTGTGAGATGATACCTCATTGTGGTTTTGTTTGCATTTCTCTGATGATTAGTGATGTTGAGCATCTTTTCATGCATCTTTTGGCCATCTATATGTCTTCTTGGAAAAATGTCTATTCATGTCTTCTGCCCACTTTGTATTCGGATTTTGGGGGTTTTTTTTGTTTGTTTGTTTGCTTTTAGTTATATGAATTCTTTATATATTTGGATATTAACCCCTTATTGGATATATGATTTGCAAATATTTTCCCCCATTCAGTAGGTTGATTTTCATTTTGTTGATGGTTTCCATTGCTGTGCAGAAGCTTTTTATTTTTTTTTATTTTTTTTTTTAAAGACTTTATTTATTTATTTGAGAGAGAGAGAGAATGAGAGATAGAAAGCATGAGAGGGAAGAGGGTCAGAGGGAGAAGCAGACTCCCTGCTGAGCAGGAAGCCCGATGCAGGACTCGATCCCGGGACTCCAGGATCATGACCTGAGCCGAAGGCAGTCGCTTAACCAACTGAGCCACCCAGGCGCCCTGTGCAGAAGCTTTTTAGATTGATGTAGTCCCACTTTATTTTTGCTTTTGTCGCTTTTACTTTTGGTGTCAGATCCAAAAAAATCATTGCCAAGACCTGTGTTAAGGGGCTTACTGTTGTTTTCTTCTAAGAGTTTTATGGCTTTAGGTCTTATGTGCAAGTCTTTAAACCATTTTGAGTTAATTTTGTGTATACTGTAAGATAGGAATCCAGATTTATTTTTTCGTATAGCTGTCCAGTTTTCCCAGCACCATTTATTGAAGAGACTGTTCTATAGTTTTGGCTCCTTTGTCATAAATCAGTTGACCGTAAATGTGTGGGTTTATTTCTGGGCTGTCTGTTCTGTTTCATTAATCTGTATGTCTGTTTTTATGCCAAAATCATACTGTTTTAATTACTGTAGCTTTGTAGTATAGTTTGAAATCAGGAAGTGTGATGCCTCCAGCTTTGTTCTTTCTCAAGATTGCTTTGGCTACTTGCAGTCTTCTGTGGTTCCATACAAATTTTAGGGACATCTATTTCTGTGAAAAATGCCATTGGAATTTTGATGGGATTGCATTGAACCTATATATTGCTTTGAGAGGTATGGACATTTTAGCAATATGAATTCTTCCAATGCATGAGCATGAAATATCTTTCCATATATTTGTGTCTTTAATTTCTTTCATTAATGTCTTGTAGTTTTCAATATACAGGTCTTTCACCTCCTTGGTTAAATTTGTCTCTAGGTATTTTATTCTTTACTGCAATTATAAATGAGATTGTTTCTTGTTTTTTGTTTTATTTTTTAAGATTTTCTTTATTTGACACACAGAGAGAGATAGCTAGAGAGGGAACACAAGCAGGGGGAGTGGGAGAGGGAGAAGCAGGCTCTCAGCTGAGCAAGGAGCCCAATGCGGGGCTCGATCCCAGGACCCTGGGATCGTGACCTGAGCCAAAGGCAGATGCTTAACGACTGAGCCACCCAGGCGCCCCGAGATTGTTTTCTTAATTTCTTTTTCAGACAGTTCATTATTAGTGTAAAGAAACATAACAGGTTTTTGTATTTTAAAGGACGAGTTAAAAAGCTTGGCCAAGTTGTAATGCGTATCTCAACAGTTTCTTAAAGACTGTATATCACTAAGGATATGTTTGTGGCTCAGGGTTTTGCTTAGTATGTTAGATAATAAGTAAATTGCTAGTATATTAAATGATAAGTAAATTGTTATTCAGGTATGAGTTAAGTGTGTTCTGTTGATGTTGTGTATAATCTACCAACCCTGTGATAAGCATTAGGTCCATAAACATTGAAATAATCTCAACATACAGGTATTAATGATTTAGTTTTATTTTATTTTATTTTTAAGAAATACTTATTTCAGAGAGAGAAAGAGAGAGAATGAGTGGGGGAGGGGCGGAGGAAGAGGGACAAGCAGACTCCCCACTGAGCAGGGAGCCTGATGCAGAGCTCCATCTCAAGACCTCTAGATCATGACCTGAGCCAGAGTCATATGCTTAACTGACAGCCACCTAGGCGTCCCAGTGATTTAGTTTTATAAGCTATGAGCAAATGGTTTCATTAAAAACCACATAGAATATGTTTTGATCATCATATTATATCATTTTTAGTCTTTTGATGGAGTACTTGTTTATTTTCAGCTTTCGAATTTAGCCAGGTAATTATCACTACTGAAGGGACAGTGTAATCTGTGGTTAGTAGTGTGGTCGGGGGACTAGACAGATAGTGCTGCCCACTGTCCATGACCTTGGAAAGTTACTGAGCCTCCGCTAAAACAGATGGCAAGAACTTGTGAGTGGCTAAAAGTCACGGTTGTTATAAGGATTCAATGGTGTGATGCACACATAGCTCTTAGAACAGTAGCACATTGTAAGCACTCGTGTACTAGCTGGAATAATCATAATGTTCTAAAACAAATACAGGACATAAATATATTTCCAACTAAAACTATAGGGACCAAATCAAAGATAAAAGATCAAGTCTGGCACTCTAACCAAGGTGAGTCATTATAGTTTTTGACAAACTGTTTTATTGCACAGTGAAGCATGCTATAAAATGGGTCAGCAAATTTTTTCTATAATAGGAACAGATAGTAAATATTTTAGTCTTTGTGGGCCATACCATCTTTGTTGCAACTATTTGATTCTGTTGGCACATGAGAGCAGCCATATACAATATGTTAACAAATGGGTATATCTCTGTTTCAATAGAATTGTATTTATGGACACTGAAACTTGAATTTCATATTATTTTCATGTGTCATAATACAATACCCTTTTTTTGAACTGATTTTCAATTGCCTAAAAAAGTAAAAACTATTCTTATTAGCTCACAGGCCATATAAAAATAGGCAGTAGGCTGGATTTGGTCCATAGGCCATAGTTTGCTAACCCTTGACATAAATCAAAATCAAAATGGAAATCTGTTATATTAATAGTTTCAACATTTATTGCATACCTGTATGCTTTAGATACTGCATTTACTCTATGAGGTAGTGCTCTTGTTGCCTCTTTCTCTTCTTCTCCCTCTCTCTTTCTGTTTTTCTTTTAACAGGTAAGTAACCTGAGTCCAAGAGAGGTTAAGTAATTTGCCAAAATTCACACAGCTGGTAGGTGATGGAACTGGATTCACATGCTGGGCTCTTGGATCCCAGATCCTGAGTTCTTCTAACAATGTTGAAAATTTTGGTTATGCTTTTTTATGCTTCAGTTTAGAATAATCACATTTCATGATCTTTAGACAGGAAAAGAACAACTAATTTATCTTATTTGTCCCCATAATAGCTCTGTCTGTTCATATTCTTATATTGAGTCTGCCCTTTATATTTGGGTACAATTAATATTAGATTATAGATCCATCCTTAAATAGCCTGGCAAAAGCACTCCCATTTTCAAACCCAGGTAATCTGTCTTCTTTCTTTATTTACATTTGATTGCTGATTGCAGTGCTTCCTATAATCAAAACATTCACTGCAATTTCCTCTTTCCTTAGAATTACCATTATTATTGTCTCTCTTTTCTCTGTAGAAATTAAACATATACTTGCTAATAAGCTGGGTAGCTAACTAGCCAGATAAGGAAGTTGCTTCATTTTGTGTGTTCAGAGATGGAGATGGGAGATGGAAAGAAAGGAGAATGAGTGGTGGGAATTTTTAGTGCTTTCAAAGCTCTGTTTTAAATATGAAGTTTTGATTTTTGGCAGTGTTTCCAATGTTGATTTCACTTTTTATTCATATTTTTGCCTTAGTGCCTGCCTTGGGCCATTCTCTTGATTACATGTTTACATCCATGATTGAACCATTACATGAGGCTAAGGTATGTGTTTTTATGTATTAAGGTTATAAGAACAATGAATCGCCCAATAGCAGCTGGAGACATTTCAATTTTTCGATCCTTTATTTTCCTCGGAGGACAGCTGACCTTGGCGCTGGGTGTTCTTCTGTGTCTGAATTACTACAGGTATAGTAAATGTGTTTTTCAGAATCACGTATAAAATCTCTCTTTTGAAATGGAGAAAGTAGGAATAAATAAAATTGAAATATCTTTATCACAAAATTGTTTATTGGCTCCTTATGGAGCATCTGTAAATTAGCAAGTATAAAGAAATCACCACATGTCGTAAAATCAAGAATGCTTTCAGCCAAAGGAATGAGAAGATCAGCATTTAATTTATTCTGAACCACCGTTATACTTCCGTTACGTGTTTCCTAAGAAACACATGTCACTTTGATAGCTTTTCCAGATGCATACATGGATGTGTGTGTATACCCTTATGTATAATTTTATTTATCCTGACAGTGTCTGTAAATTAGATAGAAGTGATTATACTCATTTTGCAAAAAGATTAACCAGGTCTTTCCCAGAGTCACGCTCATAATCGATGACAGAGGGCAAAAGTGGAAGGATTCATTCCTAGATCTCTAATAGAGACAAAATTAAACTTTTGTGCATCTGATGGCTACTTATAAAGTATATAAATGAGGGAAAATGAGATAAAAAATAAGTGTCATTTTATAGAGACTAGACTTAATTACAAACTTTGCCCTGATAGCATCACATGAAAATGCGTTTAGAAGGTTTTTCCTGGAAGGACAGTGTTAGGTGAGCTGTGAGATACCTAAGAACACCTTATACTGTCATCCTTTTATAGATGCTTTATCCTCTCCTAGAGAAGTAACACCCATGTGCATATTGGGAGGGGGATCCTGACTCTAATTCTGTTGGGACACCTCCATTTACTAGCTGTCTTACTGTTGGAAAAACCACTTAGGCAGTGGCATATGGTGGGTATTAAGTTGGACTCTAGAGCCATCCTGCTCAGGATTCAGGTTTGAATCCTGGCCCTGCTACTGACTGGCTGGATGACAGTCAACAAATTACTTAATCTCTTTGTGCTTTAGTTTCCTCATCTGCAAAAAGCAAGTGGAATAAAACTGTCTCCCTCTTAGGTTTGTGGTGAAGATTATAATGAGTGAACCTGTGTAAAGCAGAACAGCGCCTAATACACGAAAGCAGCATATGTATTATTATTTTGTTCAATTGTTTTGTAACACTTAAAATATTTTCTAATCATCTTTTACCCTAATTAAAGTCTGGGAAAATAATTTTACATAACAAAAAATATAATTGAAGGTAAGTCATTTTCCAGTTAGTATTACTACTATTGTTGTCTTTAGTGATTTCTAAGAGATGGTGATACTAATCTTCAATGGCTTTTCTTGATTTCAGTATAGCTCTGGGAGCAGCATCCCTGCTTCTTGTCATCACCTACCCACTAATGAAAAGAATTACATACTGGCCTCAACTAGCCCTAGGTGAGCTTGAAATAACTACCAAGTATTTCCTTCAGTACCCTCAGACTTGTGTGTTTGTGTGTGTGTGTGTGTATGTGTGTGTGTGTGTGTGTGTGTGTGTGTGTGTGTGTATAATGTGGCAGAGAGAAAACGTCAAGTCAGTCATGAAATTTTCTAAACCAAGAATAGATTTTCATATTTAAGAGAGGGCAATTAGCCATTTTTATTGGCTAAGAAATTTTGCATACTGACTAAGATTCTCATTATTATTTTCTGAAATGCTCTTCTAAAAATCGAGGTATGTCGTGAAGAAAAAATTAACTGATTGGACCCTGCCCTTCTCTTTAGGTCACCGACCTGGATGCCCTGAGGACTTGGGGGAGTGGGGTAGAAAGCACAGTCAGGCAAGAGAACCAGGGTTAGTATGTGAAAGCTTAGATGGCCCATCTCTTTGAGGAGAAAGTGAGCCAATCTTGCCTCTGGCTCCCACAGTGCTCTGGTGTGGTGCTTACTCGTTTCACCAGCAGTAACTAAAAGAGAAGATACTGAGGGCTTTGTCTGTCCCCCCAGTTGTAAATTGTATATGCCTAACAGATAAAGCTCTCTTTGCCTTTGGATGGCCCAGTGTCTAGCATAGCACTTGGTATATCATGGGTATTCCATAAATATTTTTTTGGCAGAGAGAGCCAAAGGTAGAGAGGTAGGGAAATCAGAATCTATTGCAAAAATGCCTACTCCTAGAATAAGCTAGAGTATTCCTAGAACTATTCTAGTTGTTTGAGCTATTTTTTTAGTGAATAAAAGAAGAAAAGGGGTTTCTGAGAAGAGACACGTGGGACCCACTGAGTATGAGGTACCTGAAGGACTTGCAGGTAGGGACGTCCAGCAGACAGTCCAGTGTCTAGTCTCAAGTGTGGGGAAGTGAACAGGTTGCACAAGGAGATTTAGGAGCTGTTCACATGTAGATGTTTGTCTATAGTCCGCAGAGAAGATGGGCTTACAGAATAAATAAGTGTACCAGCCTATACTCTTGTTTCTGTAGCTTATGGGGGAAGTCCAGTCATAAAGGAAAGAACACAGGATTTTGACTCAGGTAGGTCTAAGTTGAAACCCCAGCTTCTACTACTCAATGCCTGTGCCAGGCACTGTACTAGGTAGAGTAAATGTTGTTCTCACGAAACCTCCTGTTTATCAGGGTGATGTGACTCTGTTACGTGTGTTATTTTAATTTCCCATTCATCTCTCTGAGCCTATCTCCTTTTTTGTGCAATGTAGCTAGTCACCACCATGGAGAGGTGAGAGAATTTCAGGAAGAGACATAGTAGAAAACAGTGCACAGAGCCTAATGCATAGAAGCACTTATTACGTGCTGATGCCCCCTCCTCTTTTGGGGAGTCTAAAGTGCATTTAGACTTGTCCTCTCTGTCTCACCATTTGTAGGGCTGACTTTTAATTGGGGAGCATTACTTGGATGGTCTGCTGTCAAGGGCTCCTGTGATCCATCTGTCTGCCTGCCTCTTTATTTTTCTGGAATCATGTGGACTCTAATATATGATACTATCTATGCCCACCAGGTAAAAAAAAATATCTTTTTTTCTTAACTTTAGTTTAGTTATTATTGTCATTTAAGAACTTTATTAACCACGCTTCCTTGGCACCAACAAAATATTTTTGTTTCATGTGTATATATGTTTACTAAAGAGATCAATTCTTACTTCCAAGCACTTAAACAGTCTTTATGTGCCAAGCATATCAATATTTTTGTTACAGTTGTTGTTTTGTCTTTTAAAGATTATTTGAGAGAAAGAGTATGGTGGGGGGGCAAAGGGAGAGGGAGAGAAGCAGACTCCCCTCTGAGCTTACAGTATGAAAGGAAAAACATACACTAACCCCACATTCATTATTTGGATTTGGTGCCCAGAAGATAGCCTATCAGATAGCTATCTGCCTGCTGGTAGGTGCAGAGTTCAGCATGTAGCCTCTGATAACACATGACCATATTTACAACGGTATGTGGAAATGCTTAGAAATTAAATTGCTGGAGGAGATCAGTCAGCTAGATGTGAGTGTACCACCAAAACCTAGCTCTACTTTATACAGAAAGGATTTGATGGGAGAGGCATGGAATAAATTGAGCTAGAAGTGAAATGTGAATGGATGTGGTTAGGTGGCAGTTGAGCATTTTTCTATATCTGTGATTTTAGCAACATTGAAACTAAAATGTATAGGAAATTGTTGAGATTTGAGAACTCTAATTAGACTTGAGTTTTACTTCGAATGTAGTCAGTGTGTTGTTACTAGTCATTAATAGGGTTATAAGAAGTACAACGACATGTGGAAATGGAGCTGGAAGATAATCTTCCAGCTTAAGTGACACTTAACTTCGATTCGGCCTGCACGTTCGTTCATTGCCAGTCAGCCTGTGTCTCTGAGTTACTGTCGGCTTTCACAGCTTATGTCCTTTGAAAGACACTTTCTTCTGGGATTAGGTAGTGGTGATGGTTGTACAATCCAAATGGTGAATTTTATAGCATGTCAATAAAAACCGGACAATTTCTTACTGCCTTCTGGTGTTAGGACAAAAGAGATGATGCCCTGATTGGTCTTAAGTCCACGGCGCTGCGTTTCCGTGACAACACCAAGCGGTGGCTCAGTGGCTTCGGTGTGGCGATGCTGGGGGCTCTGAGCCTGGTGGGTGTGAACAGCGGTCAGACCGCGCCCTACTACACTGCTCTGGCTGTTGTAGGAGCCCATCTGGCACACCAGGTTGGACCTTTTTCTTACCTTTCCCCCTCATTTTTCCTTGGTATAAATTTGTAAAAATTATTTAAGCAAAACAACCTCTGTGTTTACCAAGCAGGGTACTTCTTAAAACAACTACTTGGCGTATACTACCTTGAACCCTCCCCTCTCCCAACATGTCATCCATCCAAAAAATCAAGCTGAACTATTTTAGAGAAGTAGTCTAAAACTAAACCTAGATTTATTTTTTTTCCCTCTGATGTTTCTGGAATTTTGTCTGATTCATGTCTGGAAAATTTCAGCAGTGTCTGAAGGTTGTGGGTTGAGTTGAATTGCTCTGAAAGTAAACTGATCAACATAACTATATTTTTACTCTGCGGCCTTCAGTGATGGATATGGTGGTTAGCAAACTAATCATTCATAAGTTTGGGTCCCCCTGGCAGTAGCAACGAAGGCCAGATAAGACATGAAGTGCTAACTTGTCAGAGTTCTGCCTAGATAGAGGGAAACTGTCATTTCAAGATATCCAGCCAGCACCCACAAGCTTATATTGTGAATCTACATTAGTGACTTTTGTAAAATAAATGAACTAAATCTAATCTTAATGAAATAGCTAGCTTGTACATGGACTCTAGTTTTGTATCAGCGTTATTTTTATTTTCTTCAAACAGATCCAAAAAGATGTTAGCCTGTATGTAAATGATCTGTTGTATACAGATTATTGCAAATTACTTATCAGTGTAAGCAAGACTTGCATAGCAGTATGAAGGAAACTGAAATTCAATGTCCATAAAGTAAACCCCATGCCGTATCACCTTCAATGTTTTCTTCACAAGGAAAGCTAAAAGACAGGAATTGGTGATCTCCAGTATTCTCTAGATTTCACCACTTTCCTCCTCAGAATTTCATAGCATCCTCTCTTACTCATAACTCAGCTCTGTGGGAGTTGTCACCATCAATTGATTGTCTGATCAGGATAATGGATGTGTATCCATATTTAATAAAGCACTTGGATATTAGTGGAGGAAGGCAGAAATTACAAGGAAAACTATAAATACTGTAGAAATATTTGGAGCTCACCTTATAATTCTAAATGGCATTTGTGGTCTTCTCTCTAGTCCTTGTCACAATATTTTAAGATGGAATAGCCTTCTAAGCTTTGGAAAAAAAGGAGATCATGATGTTGTTTTTTTTTTTAAGATTTTATTTTTATTTACTTGACAGAGAGAGACACAGCGAGAGAGGGAACACAAGCAGGGGGAGTGGGAGAGGGAGAAGCAGGCTTCCCGCGGAGCAGAGAGCCTGATGCGGGGCTCGATCCCAGGGCCCTGGGATCATGACCTGAGCCAAAGGCAGCCGCTTAACTGACTGAGCCACCCAGGCGCCCTGGAAATCATGATGATTTAAGTCCGCAGGCCATATAATAAAGAATAGTTAGGGAAATGAGGGATGCTAATGCTTAATAAGCCTAGGAATGACTAAGACAGGGACATGGGACTTTTCTTGATACGTTTGCAGGACTCCTAGAGAGAAAAAGGAATATGTTTGTTCTAGGTCACTAACAGTAGATCTAGGTTGCCAGATCCCCTTCTCTGTGTGGGAATGGGAAGACTTACACAAGCATGGGGGTGTATTTGGTTATCATAAATAAACTGGGGAGGGGTCACCGCAGCCATTTAGTGAGTGGGGCCAGGTATGGTAAATATCTTTCATCACACTAGACAGCCCTGCACAGTAGGGAGTTGTCCTTCCCAAAGGTGACTTGTCCCCCTGTTGAGAAACACTGCTCCAAGGAATAAAGCTAGAATTGGAGGGTAGGAGTTGGAGGAGGCAGATTTTAGAACAGTCACTGTAACTGGTTTAGAGCTTTCTAAATAGAAGTAAAAATAGCATGGGTTGCTTCTCAGAGCATTCATGCACCCCTCGAGTGGAAGGTTTTAGGACATGGCTTGGATGATACCCAATGAGAGAGATGGTAGATTTTTCTATGCTGGGAAACAGTTTGGGGTACATTAAGGGCTTCCCATGGCTTAAAATCCTGTAACAAAGTGCTGTTGTCTTCTCTGTACTAATGTGTTTATTTATGATGCCAAAAAGTTTATACTAAGTGCTAATGCAGCATTGTGATCTTCTCTTACAGATCTACACTCTAGACATCCACAGACCTGAGGATTGTTGGGATAAATTTACCTCCAACCGAACACTAGGACTAATAGTTTTGTTAGGGATTGTCCTTGGGAATTTGTGGAAGGAAAAGAAAACAGATGAAGCAAAGAAAAGTAAAGATAGTAGAATAAAAATTAGCAAATGACATTGATCTAGGAGTCTTTAAAACAAAGTTTGGCAAAACACTCTCAGGTCTTGTTACCACATAATTAGATTTGAAGAAGCAGTCTTGCAATGTGTTAATGAATTAAGAACCAGAAGATGAAGACGTAGACCATATTTGCCTGGATTTAGTTCACGTATTTACTAGCAAAATCCTTCCCCTGTCTCAGAAACAAGGAACTCTTTAGGATTTGAGCGACCTTGAGTCTTCTGCTCAGGATGATTATGAGTTTGGGCACTTTAAAAGACACCTGATTTGTGTCTCATCTAAATGAATGAATGTAGGAAAATGGACTTTATTTTTAGGGAAAAGTAAAAGCTGCTGTAGAAAGTTGGGGTTTATTGTTCTTTGTTGTGACCTTTACTCACTACCAAAAGCTGTACTTGAGGAAACCAGTCTGTTTTTTGTATCTTTGGAGAATTTAAATAAGTAAATAAAAATTTTTATCTATTTTATCCATACGTACTTCTGTTGTTACCAGTCCTGGACGTTTACTTCACACCTCCAGTCTCTGTACCGGCATGGTGACCAGAGGTTGTGGGTTGAGTTGAATTGCTCTGAAAGCAAACCGATCAGCAGAGTCCCAGGGACTATTTTAATTTCTGTTGATATCTTTTTTTTATCTTCTCAGATTGTGATATATAGGATAATGGCATGTTGGCTCAAGTGTCCTAACAATTTCTTCCCTTGCCCCCTTCAGAATGTTCTCAACACAGCAGCCAGAGTGATTTCCTTAAAATCTATGTGAGGTTCTGTCATTCCTCTACTCGGAACCCTCCAGGATCTCCCAGGTTCCTCAGTACAGACTAAAAGTCCTATCAACCTGCCAGGCCCTTCGTGATGTGGCTTCATCTGCAGCTACTTTCCCACACCCCTCTCTAGCCCCGCTGGCTTCCTCACTGCTGCTCAGCAAGCTGGCGGACTTCTGCCCCAGGGCCTTTGCATGTACACTTCCCCTTGCCTGGAATGCTGTCCTTGAACTATGTCAGTCCTCCACAGCAGGTCTTTTCCTAAATGTTACCTTCTCAGAGGCTTTTTCTGACCACTGTTTATAAAATTACATAGCAAGTGCTACCTACACTTCCTTTGTTGTTTTTTTTCTCTTCAGAAATTTGCAGTATTAACCTAAAATACATTTCACTTGATTTAAGTGGCTCTTGTGGATAGTGGGGTGTGGGGGAGGCAGCAACCTTGTGTATGTGGATTGGGGGTGGCACTAAACACTAAATTGCATAATGGTGATAATGGTGGTGATTATGCAGCTGACAGAGCCCTTACGTGTGCCAGGCCCGGATAAATAAGCACAGGAAAATGTAGTGAACTGTTTATTCAGCAGGTACTGAATCATGGAGAGTGAGTGTTTAGATTTACAACAGTAGTAGCAGCCATAATTCTACTCTACTAAAGCAGCAGTGAGTCGAAGGGGAGAATAGAAATGTATCCTACTTTAAAGGAAATATGATTGGCTTCTATTTTATCTAATTCTGACATTGTATCAGGATAGATAAACTTTAAATCTGTTGATTTCTGGGTTGGTTTTTGTTTTTTGTTTTTTACAAATATATGTTTTTTCCTTTGGAAAAAATTAGGAAAATATACAATTTAAGTGTTGAGAATAAAAATACAGAGTTTAAACACATGGAGGGATGTTTTCAATAATGAAAGAAATGAGAAATGGAAAAAATTGAGCTTAGAAAAGGGTTATGCCTCTTGAAAAGACACCATTTCTCATAGCAAAAAATGTTGATTTCTAAATGCCTTTTCCCAGGCGTGGGCTCTAGAAGGATGTTGGCCAGGTTAAATGGTGGAGGAACATGGCCACTGGGGCTCTGTGCTTAGCACAGCAAGGCCTGGTGTGGCATCCCCTACATCGTACCCTAGACGACACCTTAGAGCAGAATCCCTTTTTCATTTAGGAAAACGTTCCAGTGTCTAAAAGGGCAATAACTATTAAGGACACCACTGTGACTGGTGTCCTTATTGAGGATTAGCTGTATGATAGGCCAGAATCTATCCATAAGCTATTCTAGACTAGCTACATAATTTGCAGATCACCCTGTATTTTAAAATGCTTAAAATCTTAATCCATTAGCACAACTCCAATTGGAGGAGGGTAAGTACAATGTATTTCAGTTTCATTTTCCTAAGTTGGTTGATGAAAGTTAATATGGAACAAATCCTAGAATCAGCAAAGCTGCAGCCATTTATGATAAATGGGAATAGGAGAGAATATAGATTAAAATTCAGAGATTGTCTTGCCTTCAAAAAGCTGCTCAAACTTAACTGAATTATTTTAGTTCCTTTTCATTTCATTTCTTCATTCTTCTGCCAGGTAGAAAAGCTGAAAAAGTAGTATAAATACGTAAGGGGCAGATTGAGGGGTTGGAGAGAGATGAAGTCAATTATTAGCCTCTAAAGTCATGGACTTAAAAACAATTCAGGGTTGGAAAGAGGTTTAGCTGTCACCCATCCCATCATCTAGTGCTGGGGGTGTCAGTCTCCCGCATAACCAGGAGGAGTACCATAGCTTCAAATAGATTACATCTTGTTTTGGGAGATGGCCCTAAGTTTCTGCTGCAGAATCACTGTGAGGTTGTCAAGAGCATGTGAAAGAACTTTGTAAACTGAACAGTTAACCTAGTAGAAGTTTATGGTGAGGGTGGGCATGGGGTGGAAGCTACAGGAAATCTGGCCACAGGGTCAGAAAGTAACCCATCACAAGTATGGCCTCTCCTCTTCCTGGACTTCTTTGCTAGATCGCTTTATGGCTCTTGCAGATTGTAAAGCCTTCCACGGGTCACACCCTGCTATTTCCCCTAAATCAACATATACTCTTCCCCCTTAGGCGAGTCTCTTCCCTAGCCACAGGCCACACTCATCTGCCCAGCTCTGCCATTACAACTGTCCAGGAGGCTGGTACATGGCGAGGCCTTGGTCTTTGGAGCAGGCAGCCTCGTGTGTGAATCCTCCCTGTCGTACTTGCCAGCTGGAGACCTCTGCGCTCGGCCACCGCATTTTCGTCTGTCCAAACTGGGCTTTTGGGAGCATGAGACAGAGTTGGCATGCAAACGTTTAAGCCTGTTATGGACTGAATTATATTGCCCCCAAATTCGTATATTGAAATTCTACCCCCCAGTAACTCAGACTGCATTCATGTTTGGTGATAAGGTCTATAAAGAGGTTATTAAGTTAACGTGAGGCCATTAGAGTAGGCCCTAATCCACTGTGACTGGTGTCCTTATAAGAGGAAGTCCGGACACGTGGATACTTGCCCCCAGGGATGACTGTGTGAAGGCACAGGAAGAAGATGGCCACTTACAAGCCAAGGAGACTGGCCTCAGAAGAAACCAACCTTGCCCACACCTCCATCTCAGACTTCTGGCTTCCAGAACTGAGAAAAATAAGTTTCTCTTTTTTAAGCCATTCGATCTGTGGTATTTTGTGATGGCAGCCCTAGCGAACTTAATACAAAGCCCCGGTACCTAACTTAGTCCAGAAAAAGACACTCTTCAAATACAGTTCCCTAGAAAGCTCTTCCTTTTCCACCCAACCCTACCTTTTTATCCTAAAGCACAAGTTTTAGCGCTTCTGGTAATTACAACAATGGTGGACCGAATAAAATCCTCCAAAGATGTCCATTTCCTAATCTCCAGAAACAGTTTATGTGTTACCTTATATACTAAATATATAGTATATATACAAAAGTGGCTTTGCAGATGTGATTGAGAACAATCTTGAGACGGAGATTATCGTGGTTCTCTGGGTGGGCACGCCGTAATCACAAGGCTCTTTGTAAGAGGGAGGCAAGAAGGCCAAAGTCAGTAGCAAGAGGTGGAACAATGGAAGGACAAGGTTAAAGCGATGCAAGGGGGGGGGGGGGGGCGCAGGCGTGGGCCAAGGAAGGCAGATGGCTTTTAGAAGCCGAGAGAGACAGGGACACGGGTTCTCCCCTCAGAGCCTCCAGAGGGAACCAACCAGCTGACACCTTGACTTCCACCCAGTGGAACTGAGTTTGGACTTCTGACCTCCAGAACTGTAAGATTATAAATTTGTGTTGTTGTAAGCCACTACATCTGTGGTAATTTGTGACAGCGGCAACAAGTAAACTAATACAACTGTTCGAGCTCTGACTGACCCTTCCTCTGAACGGCCAGAGCACGTGGTCGGTGCCAGTGGAGTAATTGCTAAGAACGCAAGTCCAGGAAAACAGCCTGTGTGGATTCGGGTCTCTGGTCTCTGCTCTAACACCTGCTGGCTGGGTGAACGTGAGCCAGTTACGCGATCTCTCTGTGGTTCGGTTCCTCAAATGGGACTAATGATGGTACCCTTCTCGTGGAAATGGTCAGTCTCCATCTACTAGAATGCAGAGTCCATGGTAACTGGGACTTTGTCTTAGTCACGAAAATAGCCCCAATACACCATACCGTAGGCACTTGACAAATATTTGTAATTTATCGTACATCAGTGTGCTTTTTTTTTTCATTTTTATTGTGAAAGTGTCGTTGACATGCACGTTAGTTTCAAGTGTATAACATAGTTGATTCAACAACTCCATACATTATGCAATGCTGGTGTGCTAACATTTGAATACCCACCACAACTACTGTTAGGTGCAACCATTAGAAATTATTAATGCCATACAACAACATATAAAAAACTTCACCATGTGAGACACCATAATAAAAATACACATTTTCATGTACACATGATTAAAACTGTAAAAATACATATAACAGAGATTAAAGAAACAAAAATAGAAAGCTATGTTATGGGTAGTAAGTTATTATAATTTTGCTTTATAATAAAATTGGGGGACACTGGTCCTATATTGCACATTTTAAGCTAATTTATGAATGTAACATTCAGTTCTTCCAGTATTATTTTTACTTTTTATATTTACATTTATTTTTAAGATTTTATTTATTTATTTGACAGAGGGAGACACAACGAGAGAGGGAACACAAGCAGGGGGAGTCAGGGAGGGAGAAGTAGGCCCCCCGCGGAGCAGGGAGCCCGATGCGGGGCTCGATCCCGGGACCCTTGGATCATGACCTGAGCCAAAGGCAGACACTTAACGACTGAGCCACACAGGTGCCCCTATATTTACATTTAAAAAATAGACTTCAACACAACCTATATGTAGTCCCTATAAAAACAAAGGAAAGAAGATTATTATCATCATGTTAATAACTTCTTTCCAAAATAAAGGATAGGATTACATACTATCGGAAGGTCTGTAACTTGCAGTCCCAGACTTTCATGCCTTCAAGTGATCATCGTTATCCACATCTGAAAAAGAATTACAGTTCTAACAAAGAAAATAAACCCCAACGGAGTACCCAAGTTGAAACATCCTTTTGGCTACCCATAAGTCACACTGTAAACAGTCACTTCCCCATCTCACTGTGGAACCAACATAGTTTCTTAATCAGTGATGTCCAAAGGGTTCCTAGAATGTTGGGCAATGAGTCTCCACACCTTCCTTGTTATCTGAAACATATGGCCAGGAAGAGCAACACCACCTTCTTGTCCTCGGCAATAGCTGACAAAGGGTATGAAATGAAATGGTGCCCATAGCTTTCTTTTCTTCTATCTTTTAAAAATAACATTAACCGCATTTTTTTCGTGGTGCAAAAGTAACATGTACGTTGTGGGAAGTCTAGAAATACAGAAAAGCACAAAGGGGAAAATAGAATTGATTTTAACATCATTGCCAAAAGGTATGCACTATTACCAGATTGATAGTCTTCTAGATTTTTTTATACGCATATAAAAATATTTTTAATAAAATTGGAGTCACATTGCACTTCTTTTTCAAAATCTAATTCTATTTTACTAAATATTTTCCCATCACATTAAACCTTCTTTCAAAATATGAGCATTTATTGGTTGCATAGGTTATCACATATGCCTGTACAATCATTTAATCCTATTATTGATTATGTAGGGTTTTTACTTTTTTTCCTCCACAAACACTAGTGCTATGAATAGATTCATATCTTTGGGTACATCTCTGATTATTTCCATTGGATAAATTGCTAGAAGCAGAACGTCTCTGTGTGCATATTTCCAGGGATTGTGGTGTGGGATGAGAAGGTTAGACATGGTGATAAGCACGTTTTAAAGAAAGGCCTATATTTTTATCTGCAGTACTTGAAGGCCTCTTTCCTCAGAGTCTAGTCAACACTAAGACATCATTTTTTAATCTCTGCCAGTTACAAGGTAAGATAGTACATTGTTCCACTTAGATACAGAGATATTTAGTTACTCTTCCTCACCTATTGACATTTTAATCAGAAATGGGAAAACTCCTTAGCTTTCCCGTCTCAGCAATGAGCTAGAATCGTAAGACCAAAGAGCACAGGGACTAGAACAGCATGAGCAGACACTACTTGCTTGTTGGGTGGATAAATGGAGCTGTTGGGGCAGGTGGGGGTCATAGAGACTACCTAGACCAGTGAATTTCTCTAACTTTTGTTAAATTGGCAACAGAAATACATTTTTCCAATAACATCTTATAAACACAGATGAAAGCGGAGACATGTCCCTTTAACCTGGATGAAGGTGCCTGAATCGTCCCTTCTGAGCATCCCTTTCTTGGTGAAGAGAGAGCCCCTGCTGGACTTCCGGGGAGCCTTAGGATTCTCACACAACCCAGTTTGAGAACTGTTTATCCCTTCATTTTGTTTGTGAGGAAACCTAGGACCTAGAGAAATAATTTACTCATAATCACAAGTTATTGTCAGATGAGACTTGAGATGAGAATGAACATTTAAATTCATGCAGTTACTAACTATATGACTTAGAACAAAATATTTAAACTTTTCTGGGTTCAATTTGTTTGAAACGAGGATTGAAATAACATCTACCTCATGGTGGCAGTGTAAGGATTGCACAAGAAAATAAAATAATCTCCAGTCTCATGACTAAATGTCCTCTGTGTATTGATTACTCCCAAATATGTACCTCCAGCCTAACTTCCCCCGTGAACTTGAACGGGGCAGAATTGGATATTGAACGGCCTACTCGGTATGTCTCTCGGAGTGCTAAACAGGCATCTCTAACTTAACGTGTTTCCTTTAAATTTTTTTATTGTTATGTTAATCACCATACATTACATCATTAGTTTTTGATGTAGTGTCTAACTTAACATGTTTGAAACTGAGCTCCCGCCCATCCCCCTCAAACCTCCTCCCACCCTCCGCACCATCTCACTAATGGCATCTCCTCTTCCTGTTGCTCTGCCCAGAACCTTGGGTTTGTCCACAATGCCCCCCTTTCTCTCACATATCCATGTCCAAGACATTAGAAGAGCTTCTTGGCTCTACCCTCAAAATGTATGCAGAACCCCACCTTTTCTTACTACCTCCACTCGACCACCCTGATCCAAGTACCACTCTCTCTCTCCAGATTAGTGCTTCCTAACTGCTCTCCCCTCTCTTCCCTTCCCCTCTCATTCCATTCTCACCCCAAGAGCCAGGGTGACCCTGTTAAGACATAAGCCAGCACCTGCCATGCCTCAGCTCAGAACCTGTCAGGGGCTCCCAGTTCTGTCAGTGTCAAGCCAAAGTCCCAAGCATGGCCCCCTGGCGCCGCCTGCCCCAGCCGCCTGTCACCTCCTGACTCTCCCACCGCCCTCTCCCTTGCCACGCGGCTCCAGCCTTCACCCGCCTCACAGTAGCTCCTGGACGGCCTCCCCCAAGGTCCGCCCGGGCTGCCCTCACCTCCTGCTATCTTTGCCCAAAGAGCACCACCCCAGCACAGCCTTGTCTCCCCTCTCTAACATTTGTCCAGAAACAAACGCCTTTTTCTCTTGGCTTTCTTTTCCTCCATAGTAAGTTTTACTTCTTCATTGTCTGTCCTCATCATCTAGAATCTAAGCTCCATGAGGGCAGAGATGTTTTCCGCCTTGATCAATACTTTATCTCCAATGTCTGGAAGAGTGCCTAGCACAGAGTAAGCGCTCCCTAAATGTCTGTTGAATGAATCATATATGGAGAGCTTTTAACAGCACAGTATGTGCTCATTAAATATTGTCTTCCTTTGCAGGCATTTTCAGCACCGGTGTTCCTTGCCAAACACTCTCGTTTCCTAAAGCCATCTAGGAGGAGCTACTCACTTAAGAGACAGCTGATTTTAAGGTGCTATTTTTTTTAAGATTTTATTTATTTATTTGAGAGAGAGAGCACAAATGGAGTGGGCAGGGGGAAGAGGGAGAAGCAGGGTTCCCACTGAGCAGGGAGCCCAAACACCAAGCTCCATCCCAGGACCCCGGGATCATGACCTGAGCTGAAGGCAGACGCTTAACCCACTGAGCTACCCAAGAGCCCCCCAAATTAAATTTATTAATTAATTTTTTTCCTTAGGCAACATTGAGCATTGTAACAAAAGTAAATTATCATGACTCTTACTTCCTTTATACTTAGTAGAAATATGACACTATCTGTGAAGAGAATTACTGGGATCCAAGGTCAGGTCCTGTTTCAGGAATGCCTCATAAACACAAATTGCTTTCCCTGTACATTATTTTCTCCAAGAGAGATAAGGACAACATTAACACTTTATTTTTTTTGAAAGATTTTATTTATTTATTTGACAGAGAGAGACACAGCGAGAGAGGGAACACAAGCAGGGGGAGTGGGAGAGGGAGAAGCAGGCTTCTCGCGGAGGAGGGAGCCTGACATGGGGGCTCAATGCCTGGGCTCGATCCCAGGACCCTGGGATCATGACCTGAGCCGAAGGTGGACGCTTAATGACTGAGCCACGCAGGCGCCCCAACATTAACACTTTAGAATCAAGAGTGAGTTTATGTCTGTGATCATCAGTATTTTAGTACTAAAGATAAACACTCCGTAAATATCTTAAATTCACTTGAAAATGTTACCAATAAAGTTTTTAGCACAAGCTAATTAATTAATCATTGAAAATTGTTGAGGTCTCAGGATATGCAGAAGAATGTTAGGAAAAAGGTATATGGCTTTGTAATCTTTCCCCATTCATGTTTCTGGTTTTCTTCCTTTCCTTTCTGGCTGGTCTTTCTCATCTGTGTAGACGGGCCCTCCTCTAAAGTCAATGTCAATGAAAGTTATAGTAATACATGTAAATGTGTTCTAGAAAGAAGGAACCACAGTGTAAAGCCTTACAATAGGGACAGATCAAGCAGAACAAAAAGGTCAAATTTCCGATCGTATTTCCATAGCCATGCTACATTAAAAAAGCAGTAGTGAGAGCGCTGGTGGAAAAACAAAATGCGTTTACCATATGACCCAGCAATCTCACACCTACATAATAGAGAAAATAAAACTTGGTTCACACAAAAACCTGCACACGAATGTTTACAGTAGCTTGAAACATAATCAGTCCAAACTGGAAAAAACCAAATATCCTTCAATTGGTGAAGGGTTAGCAAACTGGTGTGTGGGGGTGGGGGTGGGGGTGTACATATATAAATATGAAATGGAATATTACCCATCAATAAAAAGGAACAAACTAATGATACATGCAGCCACATGCATGGATCTCAAATGCTAAGTGAAGGAAGCCAGGCTCCAAAAGCAATGTCCTGGAGGATTCCTGGGAAAGGCAAAACTATGGGGACAGAAGACCAGGCAGCGGTTGCCAGAAACCAGGAGAAGAGTTGAATACAAAAGAGCACAAGGGAATTTGGGATGTCATGAAACTGTTCTATATCTTGATTTCAGTGATTTTACAAAGTTGTATGCATTTGTTAAAACTCAGAACTGTACACTCACACACATACACACACACACACACAAGTAAATTTTATGGTATGTTAATTATACCACACACAAAGTGAATGGAACTCATTTTCATCAAGTTGGGGTGAGAAGAGCCAAAATGCAAACACATTGTTGCTGTGCTAATTCAGTTAGGAGCTAAACTTCTATTGCTGTAAAGCTGTCTGCATATGGATTTACGTTCCAGAAGAACTACCCTTTTTCTGAGACCTACCTTCCTAAAGCTGGCATTTTAATAAGAAATAAAGAAGTGAGTAGGTAAATAAATGTGCACAGCTAAATAAATAAATATACTATTTAAAATAATATAATCTGACATAGTGGTAAGTTATTATGAAGAAAAACAAAGCTTGATAAAGGGAAAGAGTTACGGGAAAGGGAGGATGTTTGATAGATGCTGGGGAAACCATTCTGAATCACAGTTGGACAGAGGCTTCCATGATGTGATGGGGGAAGCTGTGTAATAACTGGAGCCACAGGGGCATCTGGGTGGCTCAGTCAGTTAAGCATCTGCCTTTGGCTAGGGTCATGATCTCAGGGTCCTGGGATCGAGCCCCGTGTCGGGCTCCCTGCTCAGTGGGGAGTCTGCCTCTCCCTCTCCTTCCCCCTGCTTGTGCTCTGTATCTCTCTCTCTCTCATTCACTTTCTCAAATAAATAAATAAAATCTTTAAAAAAAAAAGTAACTGGAGCAACAATGTTCCAGGAGAAGGAATAGCAAGAGTGTCAACCTTGTCAACCTTGAACCGGGGATGAATCAGATACAAGGAGCAACCAGAAGGGCAGATTTCTGGTCTTCTCTCCATAGTCCAAAACATTATAAATTCAGATGATTTTAATTAACACTTATCAAAATTATAAAATACTGGGAAAAATTTGGTCTCTCTCTTTTAAAACGATAACTTGAAGATACGCACAACTACTGTTAAAAGAAAATTGGGAATCTAAAGCAAATGTGTCAGTGTGACTACTTGCAAACTAGTCAATATAGGCAGATAACTTATCAAGAGCATATCAGGAAAAACCCAGAAGTGAAGAACCAGTGTGCTAATTATTAATTTTTGCCTCTCAGCTCTAAATTCAGCCTTCATTACTGGCTCTGCAATAATGGAAGTGGACCCTGTAAGCATTTCTCCTTGGTAATGAGCGTGACATGAAGCTTTGTCAGTAGAGGGCGCTGGAGGGACCCTGCAGGAAGAAGGGCCCCTCTTCCTGGTTCAGGCGTATTTCAATTTGCTTCTTGCTTCTAACATGTGGCTGTCAGCAGCATGTGCTGGGGACATCCAATAATGCTCCTTCCTGAGTGTTAAGAACTGAATTGTGAACCCCCAAAATTCTTCTGTTGATGTCCTAACCCCCAGTACCTTAGAATGTGAATGTATTGGAGATAGGGTCTTTAGAAGGCTGATTAAGGTTAAATGAAGTCATTAGGATGGGCCCTAATCCAATATAACTTGTGTCCTTATAAGAAGAAGAGCTCACACAGAGGGAAGACCATGTGAAGACATCAGAAGAAACCATCTACAAGCCAAGGAGAAATGCCTCAAAAGAAATCAACCCTCACAACACCTTTTCCTTGGACTTCTAGCCTTCAGAACTATGAGGAAATAAATTCCTGTCAGTTTAAGCCACCCAGTTTGGTGCTTTGTTACGGCAACTCTAGTAAACTAATATACCATTAATGCACATTAGGGCAAGCCCTTAGCCCCATTGCAGCCCAGCGACCACTTAGCTGCAACCACCCTGACATTAGGCTTCAAGATTCTCAGCTGGAAAACGGGTTTCCTGATGCCCTAAATCCCTGCACAGTCCCATCCTCCAGCCTTCATTTTCCTGCACCTTGGAGTGGCTTGCCACCCTCGCCCACACATACCCCAGAGGTTGTTTCCTGCTTGCCAGTCCTGGCCATGATTTCCTGGCCCGGCTCAGCCCTCTTGCCCTCCAGAAGGGTGTTCCCTACTTGTCCAGTGCTACAGACCAGCTCTGGCCAAGGGCCACCCAGCAACTTGGTCACCATCTAGTGGGCTGAAACCACTCCTCCAACCAGGTTTGAGTCCCAGCTCTGGGAGAGGGGACCCCTTCCAAGTTTATTTTTTCCTTACTAAGACATTCTTTAGCATTCTTTTTATTCCTTATAGTTATTACCCTGTTACCATTAATAATTCTTTTCTTTAAAGATTTTATTTATTTATTTATTTATTTATTTATTTATTTATTTATTTATAGAGAGCATGAACAGAGGGAGGGGTAGAGGGAGAGGGAGAGAGAGAATCTCAAGCAGACTCTGCACAGAGTCTGCGCTGAGCACGGAGCCCCACATGGGGCTCAATCTCACAACCCTGAGCTTATGACCTGAGCTGAAATCAAGAGTAGAACACCTAACCGACTGAGCCACCCAGGCACCGCTAGTTAATAATTTTTTATATTAAACTTTCCCTGTTCAGATGTTGTTTGGACTCTCATGGTACACTCTGACGGATACAGATTTGGCACTGGGAGCAGCCCCAGGAGGGAGACCTGCAAAGGTGGGATTTGGGGGTTGGCTTGGTCATGCTCTTTGGTTAGAGCTGAGCGCCGAGCTCCTTGCCAATGAGAAACGGGAATCCCTGGCATGTTGGGACATCACAGCCACATCATCACCCGTGTTTGATTGTGATGAAGTAGAAACGGAAGCAAGGATCTTAGCAGCCGAAGTGGTTGCTGCATTTGACCGTTGAGGCAGTCGATGAGGACAATGAGGAGTGTGGTGTGAGATGGGGTGTGGAGAGGGCACCTGAATACTTATAAAATGACAAATGCGACTCTTTGAACCCTCAGCTTTCTCAAGCCAGAAAGCTTCCATGACAGCCCTTGAGCAATCTTTTCTTTTTACCCAGAGGGCTAATATTGCTGAAAACTAAACACAAAATGTAATTATCTAGGTTGCTGAATTATAACAATGGTTGAATTTACAGTTTCTGAGCCTTTCTTTCCTGTGGAAACAGCACGCAAACTAAGCCCAAGCAAATGAGTCTTCCTTTGCTTAAATACCTGTGAAAACCTTGTCTGGGGCAAATTTCTTGGAGGGATCTTTGATTCTCCTCAAGGCCCAGCCCAGCCACCTCCTTTTATAGTAGATGCATAAGCTAGAGTGAAATCTCAGCCTGTTCCCAGAGGCCGGGGACGCACTCTGACCCAGGAAGAAATAGTTTACATGCCCAAAGAACTGCCACACTTCTCTAATATATCATCAGAAACCTGGGGAACATATGTGGGAGACCAAGAAGTGGGAAATATAACACAGGGCCTGGCCAAATTCACTGCTAGGAGTATGCTTACTAAGAGCCTTCCCGGCACGATGTGGAGGCGGCGGTCCAAAGCCTTAGGGAGTTAGGAACACTGGACTGGATTCATCATGGGCAACCTGCGCATCCTCCTCCCATCTATGTTCCAGGAAAAGATCCAGAAGACCGTTTCTCTTCGCTAAGGCATCTGCGTCCTTGGAAAGCTCTGCGGCCGCTCTCTTTGATAGGCTAGCTGATTTCAGTGGGATGGGATGATGGGAACGCAGAGTATCAGAGGCCTACCGGCAGCATTTGTTTTTGAAGATTTTATTTATTTATTTATTTATTTATTTATTTATTTGACAGAAAGAGAGCAAGCACAAGCAGGGGGAGCGGCAGGCAGAGGGAGAGGGAGAAGCAGGCTCCCTGTTGAGGGACTCCCAATGCAGGACTCGATCCCAGGACCCTGGGAACATGACCTGCGCTGAAGGCCGACACTTAACTGACTGAGCCACCCACGTGTTCCCAACTGGCAGCGTTCAACAGCCAAAAACAAGCTGTGCGGGCATTTTCACCATAAAGGGCGGCAGGGACATATCAGTAACCAGATTGCTTTGGCTCACAAAGATCTGGAAGCAGCTAAGTGATCAGAATACTTGGGCAGGCTGCCATATGGCTTGATCTGGACCACAGGGAAAAGTCTAACTCTGGTAGCCAGAGACCAGGCTTGAATTATTTTACTGACAACTCACTGCCATTCCCTCAGTTTCTTGAGCTAAGTGAATTTACAGACTCAGAGGTCTTCGAATGAAGAGGGTGGGTGTCTTGTGGCCCACCCTAAACAGAGCCACACAGGGAGAGGAATTCTGGGCCACCCCCCACCCCCACCACACACACACACACAGTAAGGGGAAGAGCGGGGATTTGAGTGCCAGCCCCTAATCTTAACCACTATTATCTTTTATCTCCCTGTGGGGCACGAGGTGCTAAAACCCTCAACCCCGGTCTGAAAGACACGTAATTACGTCCAGCTGGAGCTCACCATGACGTGAATGTTGAGGACAGTACATGGCATTCTAGATCCTCAGTGGCAAATCTGCAGGGGCAATAAATATGACTGCTTTTCCTCTTTCCTCCTTTGGGAGAAGAGGCTCCTGGGAACACACAGCCAGAGGACAGTATCTGATGCCTATGTGTCCACCCTAGTTTTTTCCCTATTGTGGTTAATAACTGTACCGATAAACTCAGCGCTGCTGTATCAATAAACTCAGACCTTTCTAGGCTGGCATGCGAGGACTCCTTACCCCTTAGCTAGGTCCCGCTTTGCCTGGGACTGAGCTATTTCCTGGGATATGAGACTTTCTGTGCTACAGCTAGGCAACTCCCAGGCAAACCAGAACCCTTATAATCCTGTTGGCTTGCCCCCATTCCCACAGCTGCATTGCCTAGGAGTACAGGAAAACAGAAAAATGAATCGCTCAGATCTTACCTGATTTGGGCTCTACTTTAGGATCGAATTAAGTATGTCAATCTATGTGTAATTTTTTTGATAAAGGCCACTCTAAATTTTATATATATTTTAGCTACTAGTATTGATTCCAATCAGATGGTAAAATATTTATCATAAACTCAGTGGATGAATAGTTCATGTGACGCAGCCTCATGGCCCCAAATTCCATAAAGTCCATCATAAACAAACCTGACTTCAAAATAATTTCCCCAGAATGTTCAATATATCTTAACACCAGTAAAAAAATCTACAACTTTTCAGGGGGAACAAATAGTATATAGATGAACTTAATGCTCAGGCAACGTGGAAACTCTTTCAGACTTTCTTTCAACAGCTGCCCACTGAGCCTTTTTTTTTTTCTTTAAAAGATTATTTCAGGGACGCCTGGGTGGTTCAGTCGATTAGGCATCGGCCTTCGGCTCAGATCACGATCCCGGGGCCCTGGGATCAAGCCCCGTGTTGGGCTCCCTGCTCAGTGGGGAGCCTGCTTCTCCCTCTCCCTCTGCCAGCCTCTCTCCCTGCTTGTGCTCTCTCTCTCTCTCTCTGTGTCAAATAAATAAATAAAATCTTTTAAAAAATAAGAAAATAAAAATAAAGTAAAAGATTATTTCAGTTCTATTTTTAACGCTTTTATTTCTTCATATAGGAAGACTAATAATCAGGTAAATGTTTAGAAGGCAGACCACAGATAAAGGACAATAACGAAGCAATTTTCTTCCACGCTGGAATCACAGGTTCAAGCACTAAACTTCAAAACAACCCCAGCAGCCATCTGACCTGGCACCTCTAGTTACCTAATAGAGAGGTAGGTCATGTGACATGCTAAGACTGATAAAGTACAGAAGTACTTGTTACTGGTTTTCTTCTTTTTTTTTTTTTAAAGATTTTATTTATTTATTTGACAGATAGAGACACAGCGAGAGAGGGAACATAAGCAGAGGGAGTGGGAGAGGGAGAAGTTATCTTCCTCTGACCACAGGGGTTAGCCATTATGGCCAGTTCCTTAGAGGAGAGGAACGGGAAATTGACATCAGGACCTTTAGAATTGTGTAAAGTGCAGAGTGGATTCAGTTCTTTTTTTCTTTTTTTTTTTACGGTTTTGAGGTTTTTGAAATTGAAGTATGATTAACACACAGGGTTACATTAGTTTCAGGTGGACAGTAGAGTGACTCAACAATTCTCTACTCAGTGCTCATCATGTTAAGGGTACTCTTAATCCCCATCCCCTATTTCAACCATTCCCTCTCCCACCCACCCACCTCCCCTCTGGAAACCACTGGTTTGTTCCAAGTAGTTAAGAGTCTGAGGTTTTTTGTTTATCTCTTTTCTTCTTCGTTCATTTGTTTTGTTCTTTAAATTCCACATACGAGTGAAATCATGGCATTTGTGTTTCTCTGACTTATTTCACTTAGCATTATGCCCTCGAGCTGCATCCTGTTGTTGCAAATGACAAGATCTCATTCTTTTTTTATTAAAGATTTTATTTATTTATTCATGTGACACAGAGAAAGAGAGAGAGAGAGAGAGAGGCAGAGGGAGAAGCAGGCTCCCCGCAGAGCAGGGAACCTGATGTGGGACTCGATCCCAGGACCCCAGGATCATGACCTGAGCCGACTGAGCCACCCAGGCGCCCGATCTCATTTTTTTTATGGTTCAATAATATTCCATTGTTTTTATATACCACATATTTTGTATCCATTCATCTATCAGTGGACACTTGGGCTGCTTCCATATCTTTGCTACAGTAAAGAATGCGGCAGTAAACACTGGGATGCATGTATCACTTTGAATTAGTGCTTTTATTTTCTTTGGGTAGATACCCCACAGTGGATTTATTGGGTCATATGGAGATTTCTTTGGCTTTCTCAGCAGCAAAGCCTATGTGAAGCCTGCGGCCCTGAGATCAAAGCCAGGTCTCACATGGGGACCCCGCTTTACCACAGAGGACATTAGCATTGGTTCTTGCTATATCTCACACTGGTAATCTTGAAATCCATTAAGTGAGGTCTGAGATCCTTCACTACCTGAGTCATTATCCCCATTTGAGATACCTAGGATTTATCAACTCGAAGTGTCCTTGCACTCTGTGCAGGGGACACAACGGGAGGCTTCTTTCCAGTTTCTTAGGAGACACTCAGCAGTATGTATCCACATTGAGTCACGATTGGTTTGGTCAAACAGCATGAACAGATAAAACAAGTCAGCTCCTCTTCTAGATTGGAGGCAGTCATCTTCCTTAAATGACATCTGTAGTCAAAACTCTGAAACCAGCCTTCAACAGCCAGCCTTGGTGGTCCTGCACAGTTTTTAAATAACTTCCACTGCCTCTTCCTTCCTCAATAAATTTGATTTTTAAGTCCTTTTTATTGCCTTGGAAATTTTTCACAAGCATCACATCATTACAAGGATTGAGCTTCCTGACAATTGTCTTTCAGTTCAGGGCCAAGTGAAACTAACCCTCGTCCATCTTTTGTGCGTGTCCTTTGATAGCTGACTTTCCTAGAGAATTTACTAGGCTGCTAAGTGTGTCACTTTAGATAATTCTCCCTTTTCTTCCTATCCAAGATCATCCTTGTTTGCAAGATTTAGAATCTGATTTTAAAGCACTTCTTCTAGACACTTGTCATCTTCCCTTTAAGGGTGGTCCAGGGACTGCTCCCATTTATCATAAAATTTCAGGTCTGGGGGCACCTGGGTGGCTCAGTCGGTTGACTGTCCGACGCTTGATTTCGGCTCAGGTCACGATCTCAGGGTCGTGAGATGGAGCCCCGCGTCGGGCTCCACACCCAGCACGGAGTCTGCTTGTCCCTCTCCCTCTGCTCCTCCCCACCGCCATGCCCCACCCTCCATCTCTCTAAAATATATAAATAAAAATAAAATCTTAAAAAAACATTTCAGGTCTGTGTCAACAAAATCTACGTTACCTATCTGATCACATCCAATCCTCCCTACCATGAACCCTAGAATAACCAGATTACTTCTTTCCCATGAGTTCATGTCACTTCTACTTCCCTGACCAGTTCCTCTTGTGGCTAGCACTTAGTACTTACTTCCTCTACATTCTGAGAAAACTTCCAGGTTTAAAAAAAAAAAAAAAAATTGCTCACTCCCTAAGGCATGATAGTTTTGGGACAAAAAAGAACTTTGAAGTCAGTAACCACTGCTTCACTTTGTTATATGAGACATCCGAGGTCCTTAAGGGTTTGAGGTGTTTGCCCAGAGTCAGGGAATAAAACTGCACTGAAACATCATCTCCATCAGGGCCACTGTGTACTGTTGGGCCAGATGTTTATTGCCGAGGGGCAACCAGCCAAGGGCTGAGTGGGAACTTAATTTAGTGTGGGCTCCACTCCCTGCTTGAGGCTCTACCCCTCCTCAGGGGAGACAGTTGCTCTCTAATTAGTGATCTACCGTCACTCCACCATCCCATCTTTTCATCCGAGGAAACGGCACTTTCAGAACCAGAGCATAGTTACAGGAAAGGAGAATGCTGCATTTTTTCAACCTCTGAGTGCAGTTCAACCCATTATACCTGGCCCTTCCAGTTCCAGGAGGCATGCTGTGCACATTATCCAGGAGTCACAGAGTTCAAATATAAATTGTCAGTGTGAGTCTTTTGATGCCCTTGAGGCTACTTTTGGGCATAGAAAAAGATTATTCAGAGATTAGTTTTAAAAATTAATATTTAATTTACTAGTGTTGCAATTTAAAAACTTAGCTTACCTTAAGATTTTAAGTTCAACTTAGAATTCTTATTGTTCTTTTATAAAGAGAGAAAATTTTAAAAACCACTTTCAAGGCCCTGAAGTATTATATGATGCCATTTATAAATGTTATTAAATAAACTCCCCCAAACCTTTCAAAGTACATTTATAGACCTAATATTTTATTTTCCTCATAAATATAGAACTATTTGATTAATATTAAAACTTTCCTGGGAATCTAAATAATGAACACAAATCTAATAAATCAAACTTATAAATATGGTGATTTTTAAATTAAGAGATTTAATAAGAATCTGACTTATAAGTGTAAATGATTACTCCCTTTGACATTTTATTTTTAAAATATTTTATTTATTTATTTGAGAGGGAGGGAGAGAGAGAGAGAGAGAGAGAGAGAGAGAGAGACAGATCACAAGCAGGTGGGAGAAAAAGGCTCCTGCTGAGCAGGGAGCCCGATGCGGGACTCGATCCCAGGACCCTGGGATCATGACCTGAGCCAGATGCAGACCCTTAACCGACTCAGCCACCCAGGCACCCCTCCCTTTGACATTTTAAAGTGGAATCATAATCAAACCAGAAGTTAGTCTTAAGGCTTAATTTAATTTGATCTAGGTTGAACATTTTGGGGTGAAATACAAGTATCCCCCACTTTCCGAAAGTTCACGTTATGCCACTTCACAAAAGACCTATAGTAGCACCTGTTTTGGCTAACCAAAAGAAATCCAGAGAGGATTTTTGCTTTTATGAAAAAAGTTGTAACCATGCTGGGGGGGCGTCTGGGTGGCTCAGTCGGTTAAGCGTCTGCCTTCGGCTCAGGTCATGATCCCAGGGTCCTGGGTTCGGCCTGCATTGGGCTCCCTGCTCGGCAGGAAGCCTGCTTCTCCCTCTCTCTCTGCCCCTCCCCCCACCTCCACCCCTCACTCATGCTCTTACCCAGCTAAAAGACCCTGTAGGTCTTTTATAAAGGCAAAGCAGCATGAAGCAAACTTTCAGAAAGCAGGAGATACTTCTTGCTTTATGCCATTTCAGTTTACAAAAGGTTTCAGAGGAACATTCTGCTTTCAGATAGTGGGGGAAACCTGTACTGCATCAGCTATTTCATCAGGAAGCAGAAGATGCTGCGTTATTAATGATGCTAAGTGTGGTCACTTGGCTAAGATGGTGAGTGCCAGATCTGTCTACGGGAACAGTACTTCTCCCCTTTGCAGTTAGTAAACGATCTGTAGGGTGATCCTTTGGCACCCTGGGGATATGCCATTCCCTAAAAAAATTTCACCTAATTCATTGTTGGTCTTTGCCTAAATTTATTATTACATTGGAGCACAAAATGATTTTTTAATTCTATTATTCTTTCCTTACTTTCTGACACAATAAAATGTTCTAGGTTCACATGGTCCTTTCCTAACCCGGGACATGGAATTGGCCATTTCTTGAAGTCTTACTTCTTTTTCCTGAGAGGGATGTTTCTCAGAAACCAAGATCTGGGTGCTAGTCATACTTCTTGCTACTGGAGTGTCATCATTTCTAGACTCTTTCAGTGGACATATGGAATATTTCTTTTAATTAATAAGCTCATATTGATATTTTAAAATTCAAATTTATATTTAAAGAATTTTCTCTTTACTGAGTTTATTTCACATTTATATTTGCTTCCTCCTGCACTGAAAATCATGGTCCTAAAAACCTTAATGTGTTTACTTATTTTTTTATTTTATAATATACATAAAATAATTTCAAAATTATGATACCAATATTACTACTAACAAGGCACCCACTGGGAGAAGTCTAAAATTTCTTTGCAGTTCTTTATACTCTTAGAATATATCCCACTAAATATATACAATCAGAATACTCTATTAAATAATCTGCTTAAAATAATACTTTTCTTCGTGTGATTATGTTATCCATTGGATATACAGTTAGAGTTTATATGCTCCTGTTTGTGCTCAATTTTAGCAATTTTTATTGCTTTTATTTAATTGTGTTTTTGAATATGTAGAACATTTACATGGTTCAAAAGTCACAACTGTATAAAAAGTCTATGTAGAAACATCTGCATCCCCTTCCTCTTTCCTGCCCCCCATGCCCCCTCTCCATCCCCTATGGGTGGCCATTTTCATTAGTTTCTGGTCTCTCTATTTTTTTTTTTTTTTTTTTGCGTAAATAAGTGTTTGTCCTGTAAGAGCCTGATGTTAAGCTCTTGATTGTCCAGGCATCCATTTCAAAGACATCCATCTTGAATAAGCACATTGCTAATTGAATGGCAGCTACTAGCTAACCGACCAGGCTGCTCCCACCCAGGTAGTTGCCCTTTGAGAAAGCCCATGGTAACCTAGAGAACTGACACTTGAGTGACTCTGCTTCTCCCTTCCCACTTCCTAATTCCTTTTCTTTCGGTTTTAAATTCATCATTGAAGAGTAAACCCACGAAAACCTGGGCACACACCCTTGGACCCTAACAAAGGCAGAGCCCCAGGTCCACACTTCCTCCCCTTCCCTTCACCTGCAAACTGGTTGTGTGGCCCCAGGCATGCCTCATACCCTTCATGACCTGTGAGTAATAAATCTTTTTATTCAAAATTCTCTGATGGTTGTTGCCGAGGTGCGTCTTGCAATCACAAGACCTACAAGGACTGGTTCAGCGACAACACTGGCCATAGTCAGGGCAATGTCTATGAAGGCTCGCTACAGGTAATACGGGCCTAGGCATTTCTAGCTGATAGCACTGCTGTGGATAGGCTTAGACTAACACAGCAGTGTGTTATGTATGTATGCATGCATTACATGATCTCCCCTTTATCCTTCACAAGATGTAGCATAGTGGATGCACCCACCTGAACTTGCTTTTTTCATGTAACAATATAACCTGGAAATTATTCCATATTATTTCATAGAGATCTTTCTCATTCTCTTTAAACAGCTACAAAGGCTCTTGCAATCAACATGTTGGCTGAAGCCTGCAGTCATCTGAAGACTTGACTGGGGTCTGTTGAGCCACTTTTAAAGATGACTTTCTCCCATACCTCCCCCATTGGTGCTGGTTGTTGACAAGAGCATCTCCTCGCGGGCTTATCCCCAGGCTGCTAGAGCTTGCCCACAACGTGGCAACTCAATTCCCCCTGAGCACCTAATCCAGAGAGCTGGGATAGAAACATCAGTGGCTCTTATGACTTAGCTTGGTCACATACTATCCCTTCCAGAACATTCCATTTGTTAAAAGCAAGTCACTAAGTCTGGCCCACATTCAAAGGAAGGTGAATTGGGCTCCACCTTTTGAAAGGAAGCATATCAAAGAGTCTGTGGACATATCTGATTCCTCAGTAAGGGAACATTCTGCACAGGACACTATTTACCTTGTGTGTAAAGTAATGTAAATTTTTCATTACGATAGCCAAGTAGTGTTCACTTAGCTCTGGAATTAATATAATAACATGATATATTATTATTTACATTATATTATATATGGGCATACATAGACATATATATATATACATAATGAATATATCAATAGATAGGTAGGTAGATAGATGATAGATAAATTCCTGGAGCAGCTCTTTATTTTCTTTATGAAAAGAACAAGGATTTATTGAGAATTTTTTCATGTAGACATCTCCATTTTATTATACATAACTCAAGGTCCTACTTCTCAAATTAGGGGACCTGTACTCCCAGGAAGGCTAAGGTGGGAAAATGCACAGGAAGGGTCAGATCTTACAGGAATGACTTTATGTGGTGGTACGCAATATGAAAACATTTTTATCCTGAAACAACTGTAGATGTATTTGTGGAGTAAAATGCAGTGTCTACACATATTTTTTTAAAATCAAGCATGAAAGTTCAAAGAAATTTTGAACTTAGGGAGTTCAAAATAAGCTACTTTCGCCTACTTCTTCCAACCTCCCTGAGGTGCTTTTCCAATTCTCTGTCCTTAATGGTACATCAGTACAAAAGTCTGAGAAGTGTTGGCTTTAGAGTACATATCTGTATTTTGCCCATGAGGAACTGGTGGGAACTTTTCTTCTAGTCTTCTAGGGCATCTAAAGGAATCACCCTTGTTCCTATGTGAGTTATTCCAAGTCTGCTGTCTGCCCTCTTCCAATTTGGATAAGGGTGTTTGTCAAGTTATTCGAGGTTTATGTCAAATGCACTGGGATGGGCCTCCTTGGTTCATAGTTCTTATTACCACTTGCAGATTTCCTTGGCCTTTTTATTTTTTAAGCAGGCTCCACACCTAGCATGGAGCCCAATACAGGGCTTGAACTCACGACCCTGAGATCAAGACCTAAGCTGAGATCAAGAGTCAGAGGCTTAACCAACTGAGCCACCCAAGTGCCCCTCTTGGTCTTTTTTAATTGTTCAATGTTTAACTTAAGTGCCATTTATCTGTTGATTTCTACAAAGCTTGTGCCTTTGGAAAACACAGGTCCTGGTGTCTTTCTTATGTCAGGAATGGCATCTCATGCTAATGTGTGCTCTTCCTGGATCAGCCCTCCCTGTCCAGGCAACCCAGCAGATCACTGATCCAGGGAGAGGACACATTACAGCCAGGTGCCATCACTGGGACCCTCTGCTCCTTTGGGCAGGGAGCTTGATTGGGCTCCAAGCTGAAAATGGATTTCCCTCCTTTGCCATACTCCACCCAGAGCTGAATTACCCAACAGATGACTAAAGCAGAGGCATCCAAACAATGTTTTGGGTAAAATAATTAAATATTTCCCCCCAAAATCAAAATTGTGATGGCCTAATAATTATTTTATGATTTGGCATAGTTTTAAATTTTAATTACATCGAAGGGGAAGAAGGGAGAAATCATCTCTTCTGTCTCAAGGTCTCTGCTGGTCTTACTAGGGCTCTGGCCACAAAGGCCCTATAACACACCAAGGACCCTTCCCTTGCTGGCCCAGCTCTGGTTAAACCCTGTGTGATCACTCTTCTGCCTACTCTTAGAAAAGTCACACATTTGGGAGCATGGCTACAGTTCCCGTCTCTGTAATCCTCTGTTGGAAATACACGTGTGGTCTTACTACCCTTGACGCTACCATGGTCGGGTACCTCAACTGTGAGGACTAAGCTCATGGGTAGTTCATTGCCCCTAGTTCCTAACCATGGAAAAGGAAGTATGAGCGGCACGGCTCGAAGGCAGGGCTCTCAGCTGGGGTCCCGGAACAAGGATGAGGGGACAAATACATCTTTATTCTCACTAGCCTTAAAATGAAATTTAGCATTCCGATTGTGAGTGTAGGCAACAAGCTGCAGCCGTTTTAACAGAACCCATGACATTTTCACCAGAAGAAATCAAGATATTCTCATATCCAATTCAGTTGTTAAAAATATCTTGAAATATCACTTCACTCATCACTGCTTCAAATGTACGGAGGTGTTCAGATCCCTAGCAGATCCCGTGTGGTGCAGCATTCTTGTGCATCACTGCTATTGAGCCATATGAGCCCAGATGGCCCACATTCTACATTGCTTGTCCAGAGATATACATTGCTTCTTGGCTCCTTCATATCTATAAAATTCCCTATTTCTTTAAAAAGAGAGAATATCTGAACTGAGCTGAGGACATCTACAAACACTTAGAACTCTTTCAAAACTTATTTCTATCATAATGGCATCAAAGCTGACCATGAATTTATAATCATTTTCTTTTTAATATAAGTCAATCTATTGATCTATTGATAATCTATTGACATTCATCTATTGATCTTTGACAAAATACTTATTTCAAATAGGGTTGTACTTAAGTCTTGGATGATTCTGGTGTTCCTTACAAGAAGCCTCCTGTGTTTGCTTTGTAAAATGAGATATGGAAGGTTTCATTTCCTTTGCAATAATATATGTTTGTGAAACAGCCTTCTTAGCCCTCGTAATAGCAAAACAAAAAATTAAGATGCATTGAAAGTCTAGTATGACATGCATATTTCCTTGTTGTTTTAAAATATGGGTTTCATTGTTATTCAGATATGGCAGGCCAGTAGATCAGGAGACCATTGCCGTTGACAAGATAGCTATTTATTATATTTATCTGCTCAGGCTGCTATAGTCTGGGTGGCTTAAACAACATAAAATTCATTTCTTTCAGTTCGGGAGGATAGAGGTCCACAATCAAGGTGCCAGCAGATTTAGTATCTGGTGCGAGCTCTCCCCCGGGGGTGTAGACAGTCAGTACCCTTCTCCCTGTGTGCTCACAGGGCCTTTCCCCGGTGCATGTGCACAAGGAGCAAAAAGAAGGAGAGGGAGGGAGGGAGGGAGAGAGAGTTTTCCGTGTCTTCTTACAGGGATTCTGTCAGATACTAATCCTATCAGATCCGGGCCCCAGCATTATGACCTCATTAAACGTTACTTCCTTAGAGGTTCCATCTCCAAATACAGACCCACTGGGGGTTAGGGCTTCCACATTTGAATTTGGGGGGACACACACATTCAGTCCATAACACACTGACGACCCCCAAGAGAAGGGGTACATCATACCGTGGGGTTGGGGATAGGGTCCCAAGGGAAGCACTGGGGTCTGTCAGGAGGCAGACTAAGTTAGAGGGAAACATGGACATGGACCAGGTGAGGCAGGGGGGCAGGGTTAGGATTGGCTCGTTTGAGTCAGTTCAGTGGTCTCTGGGACGTAGGTGATCTCCCTAGTTGTCTGGTACCTGGCCTGGGGGGATTAAGGCCAGTGGCTAGTGGATAGTGGAGTGGGAGAGGGTATGTACGGGCTCTGAGGTGATTGGTTTGCTTGTGAAATGTCATTTACCATCTCTGGGAAGTTCCTAAGCCCAGGAGGGGCAGCTTCTCCAAGGTCTGCAAGGACCCAGGTAGCACAGCAACAAATACAGAAACTAGAAGATGTGATTATTACAAAGTTTGCCCCACTTTTTTTTTTCGTTTTAAGCAAGAAGTTTATTTAAACAACAAGACTTGAAGGGAAAACTATCTAGGATTCATTTCTTTTAGAGTAATTTATCCCTACTTAAAGACAGATTGCCCTACATGTAACAGCTACGTACAAAAAAGTTGTAAAATTGTCCTTGATTTTACAATGATAAATGAAAAACATTAAAATTCTCCAATCGAACAAAGTGTGCAAGGATTTTTCTGTTGTTCTTTTTTTGTTAAATAGTGAGAGCAAAATAACTTACTGGAATATAAAGATAAGAGCTGACTGAGCATGCCTCGAATGGAGAGGGGTATTTTCACAGAAGCAGTATTTTCCCCATCCCATCTCCATTTGATGTCGATCAAAACATACCACTGGCCATTTAGTTAAAAAAAATGCAATATGCTTGTGCACATACACAGTTACTTTATGTACAATAAAGGAATAGGGAAGGGGAAAATGAAAGAACAGAGAAAACTATCCTGCAGTTGTCAGGATGTGCTGGAACCACATTGCGGCTTTCTAACTGAGACTGTCTTCTTGGTCTGGAGGAACAGAGTTCTGGAGTAAAGTAGCAGGTTCCCCTTTTTTAGTAGACACCTCCTGTCTGCTGCTGGAACACATCAGTTGTATCTTCATTTCTATTTCCAACTGTCGTTCACAATAGGCTTTCATTAGTTTACTAAGTGGTGTATGGTTCTTAATCTTAAACTGCACCACAGAACCGTCCTGCCCCGCCACCTTCAAATTAATATGATCGTTGTTCTCAGTCTTGACTCCTTCCTTGGGCTTTTCATCGGCCATGGTGAGTGCCGGAGTCTCCTCAGCTACTGCTTCATGAAAGAGGTACCGGGTCCCCACTGAACGAGCACACGAGAAGCACTTGCCCCACTTTTTAATGTTCTTATTCAAGCTAAAGAGCAACAGCTTCCATATTGATGTGTCTTCTAAAACATAATTTTAACTTTAAAATGCCTATATTGGGAACATATTTTCTCATCACTAAATACCACACATATATCCCAAATTTGCTTTATTTTAATGTGTTGACGTATTAGCTACTCATTGCTGCGTAGCAAGTTACTCGAAAACTAGTGATTGAAAACAACAAGCACTTATTATTTCACGGTATGTGTGGTCAGGAATTCGGGTGCAGCTTAGCCAGGTGGTTCTGGGTCAGGCTCTCTCCCGGGGACAGAATCAAGGTGTCAGCCAGGGTCTCAGTCTTCTTGAGGCTGAGCAGGGAAGAATCTGATTCCAAGCTCGTGCACGTGGCCGTGGGCAAGTCTGAGTCCCTTGCCACCTGGGCCTCTCCATGGAGCTACCACAGGCCAGAGCAGTTGGCTTCCTGCTGTGCAAAGTAACCCGAGCGAGAGCAGAAAAAACCACCCAGGAAGCCAGTCTTTTTATAACCTAATCTCAGAAGTGACATCCCATAACTTCTGTCATGTTTTGTCTTTAGAAATGGGATCATACTGGGTCCAGCTCAACCCCAGGGGGAGGGAATTCGTCAAGGGCACAAATACCAAAAGTAGGATCACTGAGGGTCACCCCCAAGGCCGCATATCACAATTGATAACTATGTTTCGATACAATTACTTTTCCTTGCAATTCTTTGTATTTTATTTTTTGAATTTAAACACGTTATTCTATGAAGAAGTGCAAGGGCTTCTCTAGCTATACGTAGCACGAATAGGTTAAGAGTCCTTGTTCCAGTGCCAGACAGATCTGGATTCAAACCCTGCCTCACCTCCCACCCGTGTGGACCCTGAGCAATCACTTCCCCTTTGTGAGCATGGGTGGCTCCAACAATAAAATGGAGATGATAATAGCCCGTCTCCCAGACCTGCTGTAGGGATTAAATGAGATCATGCGTATAAAACATTAAGATTCTGCCAGATTGTATTAAGCACCCAGTAAATGGTAGCTTTTATCCACAGAGAAAAGAACGTGCCTGAATTTCACACATATGCATGCTTTTCTATTTCACGTAATTACAAAAGCCCAGGGATCACGTTTATTAATGGTCGGGTTCCACTCTTTCCCCCTGTTGTATACCTTAAAAATCTTGAGGAATATATGTGATGAAGCCCAATGTGTCTGTACCTGCTCCCTCACCAGAAAGCACCACATAAAATCCTAAGTATTATTGCAGCTGGAAGGACTAACGGTCAGCATAAGAGCCAGACGCTGGGCCAAGATCATCCATAGGGTGGGGACATATAACTCAAGAAATCGCATACAGCTGACAGAATCTCAACCCCAGCAATTAGCATTTTCAATCAGTAAAACACCAGCCATGCAGGACACAGGTAAATAGGGAAGATCAATCCCCTTTTAAGCTTTCCAACTAAGTGTCCCTACCAGCCAGTCCAGTTCAAAAAGGAGGAGGCAGGGAAGGGCCCGGGGCTACCCTATTATCGTTTTGTGATTCTTTTATGATTCTTTTAACAGAGAGGATGCATTATATAGGAATTCAGTAACAGATCAGAAACAACGTGGAAAACGGAGAGTCGGGAATGGCTTGCTGCCTACATCTGTTTGTTCCCATGCGTCTGGAAATCAGAAAGATGGGATTCGCAAGAGCAGGGCTCACTTCCTGACCTGGAGCCTGGACACAGGTAGAAATTGCTGGTTGGACTCCCCTAGAGAAAGCCTCTGTTCTAGTTGTCCTCCCTCATCTGGAGTGGCTATGACTCACAGCGCACACACAGATGGAACATGATAACAAAGAGGGGCAGCACCTGTCACCATGAAGAAGTAAGCACGTTCACATGTTAGTTTTGATTTCCCAGCAACCACGCGGGGAAACTGAAACACCGTGTTCCGCTCCACTCCCCACCCCTCCCCGGCAAGCTCACTCCCAGTTCCTGGGCACAGCTGTTCAAAACCTGGTGTACCAGAGAACTGGATTTGAAAGATCCTGATTAGCACCAGAATTAGAATTAAGCCTCACAAGCAAAGGGTACCTGGGCTCTCTCTGTGTTGTTTCTTACAATTGCATGTGAATCTACGGTTTTCTCAAAATAAAAAGTGCCATTTTAAACATCAAGCTACTCAGTGTACAAGCTACTACAATATACCACAACAGGAAGAAAGAAATAGCAACCCCCACTCACTCCATAAAAAAAGCCCCATTCTGAAAATCAACTTTTTGGTCTTTTATTAGATGAACTTCCTCAATCAAGCTAGTCCCATATAGTTGCCGTTCTGTGCCGAGTGGAAGGGGGTGCAAGAGAAAAATGACACCCATTCCTTTTTTCTCCTTTCCCCTTACCAAACTGACAAGTTTCTTAAGAGCAACTGAAAGAATATTCTGGTAGTATAAACAAGAACTGGGAAGACACATTTTTGTCTGCTCTCCAGAGAGAGCAGAGGAAGGGGCGGGGAGAGAGAGAGAGAGGAAGATATACCCTTTCATGACAGATACTTTTGGACTTTTGAATTTTATATTATGTGCACATGCTGCCTGGTCCAAAACACGATTCCCCAAATTTTACATGTCCCTTGAAGGTCTAGAGCAAACACAGCTTTCTCCATGAGCGTGTCTCATCCTACCAGTTTGAATACAGCCTTCTCTCCTCTGTTCCATAACGTGACGGTTCTCAATCTTTACTGCCAGTTGAAAAAACTGAGAGCTTTTTTAAAAAAATATCCACGCTCAGGCCCCTCCCCAGACCAACTGAATGAGAATCTCAGAGGGGAGGAGATCAACAGGGATATTTAAAAAAAAAAAAAAAATTTCCCCACTAGTGTTAAATATGTACTCAGGATTGAGAACTTCTGCCCTGGTGTTTTATGGAGCCCAGATTCCAGCACTCACCCTGTAAGTAAAATAAGTGATTACAAAAATAAAATAAATAAATAAAAAACCACTTTCACATCTTTGATCTCATTTTGTCTGCAAAACTGCCCTGTGAACTGGGTGTCATGGCCGCACTGCCCAGAAGAGGAAAGGGACTGTTGAAGTGTGAGAAGTCACAAAGTGTCCTTTGGGCTTCTGGGTTCTATACTTTGTTTAACCGGCTCCCCTGAGATTACAACTGGAGTCTCTGCTCCCCACCCATATTCTAGCACAGGACCTCATGCATAGGTGGTGTTCAACAGCAAGTTATCTGGACGGTAACAACCGAGTGGTCCCGAAGAGCGGCAGGAAGTGTCTCAGTCACCCAGAGCTCGCCCTCCACACAGAGTTCCCAGATGGGAACTATTAGCTATTAGCTATTCAGGGTGCTTTGAGATTCCGTATGAATTTTAGGATAGATTTTCCTATTTCTGCCAAAAAAAAAAGTGCCATTGGTATTTTTAAAGGTATTGCTTTGGATCCGTGGATCGCTTTGGGTAGTATTAGCATTTTAACAATATTAAGTCTTCTGATCCATGAATGTGGATGTCTTTCCATTTATTTGTGTCTTTTTCAATTTCTTTCAGCAGTGTTTTGTAGTTGTCAGTGTACAAGTCCTTTGACTCTTTGGTTAAGTTTATTTCTAAGTATTTTATTACTTTTGATGCTACTGTAAATGGTATCATTTTCTTAATGTCCATTTCAGGATATTCATTGTTAGCGTATAGAAATGCAACTCATTTCTGCATGTTAACTTTGTATCCTGCAACTTTGCTGAATTCGTTTCTCAGATCTAACAGTTTTTTGCTGGTGTCTTTATGGTTTTCTACATATAAGATCATGTCATCTTGAATAGTGATAATTTTACTTCTTCCTCTCCAATTTGAATGTCTTTTATTTCTTTTTTTTACGTAATTACTCTGACATCTAGTACTATGTTGAATAGAAGTGGTGAGAATGGGCATCTTTGCCTTGTTCTTGGTCTTAAAAAGAAAGCTTTCAGTTTTTCACCATTGACTATGATGTTAGCTGTGGGCTTTTCACGTACAGCCTTTATTATGTTCAGGTAATTTCCTTCTAATCTTAATTTGTTGAGTAAATGAAAGAGTATTGAATTTTGTCAAATATTTTTCTACATCAACTGAGGCAAACATGTGGGTTTTTCCCCTCATTCTGCTAATATGGTATATTACCTTGACTGATTTTTGTAAGTTAAACCATCCTTGCATTCCAGAGATAAATCCCACTCCTCTTGGTCATAGTGTTTAATCTTTTTAATGTGCTATTGAATTCAGTTTGCTAGTATTTTGTTGAAGATTTTTACATCAATATTCATCAGGGATATTGGTCTGTACTTTTCTTTTAGTATTGTCTGATTTTAATCTCAGAGTAATACTGGATTCATAAAATGATTTTAGACATTTTCCTTTTTCTTTAATTTTTGGGAAGATTTCAAAAAAGGCTGGTGTTAATTCCTTCCATAAATATTAATTATAGGTCTGTTTATACTTTTTAATTCTTCATGACTCAGTCTTGGTAGGTTGTATGTTGTTAGAAATTTATCCATTTCTTTTGGGTTATCAATTTATTTGTTAGCATATAATTGTTGATAATAGTCTTAGTCTCTTATGATCCTTTTTTATTTCTGTAGTATCAGTTATGTTTCCTCTTTTGTTCTGAGTTTTGTTATTTGAGTCTTCTTTCTTTTTTTTTTCTTAGTCTAGTTAAGGGTTTGTCAATTTTATTGATCTCTAAAAAAACAACTTTTAATTTTGCTGATTTTTTTTCTATTGTTTTTCTATTCTCTATTTTGTTTATTTCTGCTCTAATCTTTATTATTCCTTCCTTCTGGTAACTTTGGTGTAGTTTGTTCTTTTTCTAGTTCCTTGAAGTATAAAATGAGGTTGTCGATTTGAGATCTTTTTTTTCAATATAGGTATTTTTCACTGTAAAACTTGCCTCTTGTGTTTTGCTACATCCCACAAGTTTCAGTATGTTGTGTTTTTGTTTTCATTTCTCTCAAAATATTTTCTAATATCCCTGTGATTTATTCTTTGACCCATTGGTTCAAGAGCTAACTTCCTAATTTGGGGTTGGGGGGACGTTTATATCCAGATGATTTGAAGACCAGGTGCAAACAGGGCAGAGCTCTTCTCTTGCACAGCATGGACTCAGAAGGCACAGGCTGTGAAATGCCCAGTTTGGAAAAGGGTCATCAGAACCAGCTGTGGAAACCATGATGCTAATTGAGTCTCTTGCTCGCTATCTCCATGTGAGGCTTTGTGTCTATTTGTGGTTCTGTCCAGACAGAGCTTTGGTTTGTAGTGCAGTGACTATCCCCTGAGCATAGCACAGATGTTTCTGTACCTAATCTTGTCCCCAAACTCAGAGAGAACTAGCCACAGATAGAGAGATAGTCCATTTGGTCTCCTTATTACTTCCTCTACCTACCCCTTCTTTGGAAACCACTACTCCCCTTTCTTCTCTCTACTCCTTTCCTTCATTCAAAGGGGGAGGAAAGAGAGGAAATAACATACCATTTACTTAATATGAATTGTCTCATTAAAACCTCACTCAGCATTACTATCCTCATTTTATAGTTGAGAGAACTGAAGCTCAGTTAAGTAACTTGCTCAGTCACTGTTAAATAAGTAGACAGTAAGAGGAAGAGATTGGACCTCAAAATAAGTGCTTCTGGATCTAACACCCAGACTCTTCCCAATGCAGCTACCTTTCCCTTTCATTCAACAAATACCTACTATGTACTTGCCCTGTGCTAGGAGCTCAGGGAACTACAAAGGAAAACAAGATATGGCTCCTGGCATCCAAGGAAGCCACTGCTGGTAGAGAGACAGATACCAAACCTCTAATTACAAAGGTTTTTTTTTTAATGCTAAAGTGGTGTAAATACTATGGGAGCACAGAGAAGCAGGGATCCTAGGATATAAGTAGAGAGAAATCTCACATTTAGGGCAGGATTTCACTAGGGAAAAAAAAAGAGGAGGAAAAAGGACATTTGGGAGTTTTGAAGAATAAATGCCAGATAGTAAATATTTTAGGTTCTGCAGGCTAGACAATCTCTGTTGCAGCCACTCGACCCTGCCGCTGTAGCACAAAGCAGATGCAGACAAACATAAATGAATGAGCATGGCTGTGTTCTGATAAAACTTAATTTACAAAAACAAGAAGGCAGATGGATTTTGCCTGGAGGCCATAGATTGCAGACCCCTAAAAAATCAAAGGTGATTAAAGCAGAGAAGAAATCAGATTTTTATTCTCAAAAGACCACTCTGTACATGTAGTGGAAAGATTATGTCTTCCCTATCCTTTTCTTTGGAGTAGCTCAGAGAAATGTGCAGTGGGCCATAGGCTTTGGGTTTTGTAAGATGAGGAGAGTAGTGGGTCTGGGAACTTTCACATAACTCTCTCACTCCTTCATTCTATTCATCGTCCCAATTCCATTTCCTCCTGTGTATTTTTATCTGGCCCACCCTTTGGATGTAGATTTGCCAGATTTAGCAAATAAAAATAGAGGCTATCAAGTTAAATTTGAATTTCAGATAAACAATAAAAATTTTTTTAGTATAAGTATGTCTCATGCCATATTTGGGGCATACTTATGCTAAAAATGTATTCATTATTTATCTGAAATTCAAATTTAACTAGGCTTCCGGTATCTTATCTGGCAATGCTACTAGGGGGCACCTTTATTACCCAAAACTGGCTCCAACTCTTGGTGGATGCTGAGCTGGAAGACACAACCAAGTCAAAGAACAGGAAAATAAAGAGTTTTGATATTTTCCAAAGCAAAGTCTCCCTGAACAACAAAATGAGGGAAGTTTTAAGCTAAGAGTGGATACATATTCGTGAAGGGGCTTGAGCAATGGGGACTATAGCATGGAACTGGGGCAGAAGTCATCTTAAGCTGACAGAGTCCAGGTTGAAGTCACAAGGCTTGTAAGGGTCAGCATTATCAATTCTCTGGTTTCAGTTGGTCTAGTATCTGCATGCTCAAATGGGTTTAGGTCCTACAAAGCTGACTTAAGTATGTGTGTCAGGTCAATCTTTACTTTGAACCAATACTGAGAATTTTACCACTGATTTTTTTGTCTCTGATATGATTAGGTTATTTCCTATTTGTTCTTAACATTCTTTCACAAGATGGCCAGGGAGCTAAATGAATTTTCTTATATCTAGAAAGCTATGTCTTGTCTTTCTTTTTCTGGGGACCCCTAATTCTTTCTGCCTACACCTTCAGTCTGAGTTGCTCAGAATTCTAACATAAGAGATGGGGATCAGGGCAGCCTGATGTCTAGATTGGATTGTGAGTGATAGGCATGTGGTCAGCAGCTCCATGTAGGTTGGGCCATAGAGTGAGGCCTAAGAGAATAAGTATCAAGGTAGATTCCAGCAAAGTCTGGAGGTTGAGGGAAGGGGTTGCTGTTGAGATGTGGCTGTGAAGCCTGTTGAATAAAGTTTGGGCTGGGAAGTGAATCAAGGGTAGGTGTGGTACATTTTATAATCCCTTGCATTTGAATAGAGCTTTACAACTTTACAGAAGTGACTCCCACAGAAACCTTGCAGGGAGAGGGCATGAGTTTTAATAGTCAATGACCTCACCTAAAAGTGATAAAACCGAAGACTCAATATAGGTCAAGCAAGTGCCCATGGATGACCTAAGTTAATGGCCCTGTTGAGACTTAAATAAGGTCTTTTTTATTGTTATGTTAATCACCATATATTACATCATTAGTTTTTGATGCAGTGTTCCATGATTCATTGTTTGTTCATAACACCCAGTGCTCCATGCAGAACGTGCCCTCCTCAATACCCATCACCAGGCTAACCCATCCCCCCAATCCCTCCCCTCTAGAACCCTCAGTTTGTTTTTCAGAGTCCATCATCTCTCATGGTTCGTCTCCCCCTCTGACATACTCCCCTTTTCTTCCTCTCCTGTTATCTTCTTCTTTTTCTTTTTTCTTAACATATGTTGCATTTAAATAAGGTCTTTTGACCAAACTTCACTTTCCCTGCTTTCTGAATGCTTGTTCTATGGCCAAAGAGATGAATAATAATTATAAGAAGCAGCAGCACCAGCAACAGCAGCTAACATTTATCAAGCACTTACCATGTGCCAGGCCCTGTTCTAAGTGCTCTGTATTTTTAACTCACTTATTTCTCACAGTATCCCTATGAAATAGGTATTATCATCCCTATTTAACTGGCACAAAGAGATCAGAGCAACTAGCTCAAGATGATACAGAATGAGAATCCAGATCCAGTCATTCCTGTTCAAGAGCCCAAGTACCTGATACAGATGCTCTCCTTAACCAAACTTGAAACTCCTCTGAACCCCCTTCTCCACTAGGCCTCAACCTTGCCCCCACCCTATCCTTGCTGTGTCTCCTTGTAACAAGAACCTTGCTAAGTCAGTTGAGAGAATCCTCCCCCTTGATATCTGATCAAATTCCTCATCCCCCACCCTTGATATCGCATCAGTCTGGCCAGTCTTGGGCAGGAACCCCCCCATCCTTAATGTCTTCTCTTAGCACTTTCCCATGTACTGAATCTTCAGTCTGCTCATTGGCTATCAATCCCCAGCTGCCTTGCTGTATTTGGAGTTAAGCTCCATTTCTTTCCCCTGTTTTCTCTTTTCCTGACACCTGTGACAATAGTCCTGAATAAAGTCCTCCTCACCATTTTGACAAGTATGAGAATAAATTTTCACCATAACTAACCTGTGGGGTATGCTGCCTCCTCAGGTCCGAGGGTTGAAGACATGAAGAATCAGAGGTAGGAGGCTGGAAAGCAGGAGTTAGCACGAAATGAGACAAACTGGGTGACTGAACATCTCATCCTTCCCGGACTCCTCATCCCTTTGCACAAGCTGTCACCCAACTGGCCCCACCACTGTTCCCCACACTTCCTCACCCCAAACTCCTAGGCACCCTTCATCGCCCAGCTCAGATGTTGCCAGGTAGAAGTACCCTCCACTTCCCTAGGTAGTGTTTAGAACTCCTTCCTCTGAGCAGCAGATTTCTCTCTTAACGCCTGTGTTAGAGGACTGCATTGCCATCATTCACAAGCCTGTCTCCCTTAATAGACTGTGTTCTTTTCCATGTGAGGGCCATGCCACCTGCAACCCTAAATTCAGGACTTTTAAAACAATGCCTGATTCTCAGTGGCTCGCACAATAGAAGTTTACTGTGAATTTCAAAGGACAATTACTGATCTGCCGGAAGACTTCCACTTGGTCATTTAAAAACTTAGGCCCCTTTTCATCTTGTGACTCTACCTTCCACTAGGACCTTGAAGTTCCCTATATTCAGCTGGAAGAGGAGGTAGGAGGATGAAGGACTGCATGTGGAAGCTGGAAGTAGCGCTCTTCACTTCTGTTCACGTTCCATTGGCCACAACTCAGTCACATGGCCACAAGCTAGCTGCAGGGGAGGCTGGAAAATGCAGTCTCACTGTATGGTCTAGAAAAGTGGAAATGGGCCATAGCCAAACTGCCTGGCTTTGAATTATGGTTCTATTACTTACTGGCTGTGTGACCTTGGACAAGTTCCTTAATTTTTTAGAGTCATAGTTTCCTCATCTGTATAAATGAGAATGATACCTATAGCGTTGATATAGGAAATACATGAGTTAATATACGTGAAGTACTTAGAACAGTGTCCAGCATCTAGGAAATGCTATATGAAGGTTAACTGTTATCAACATTAATATCCTCTAATCACAATTCTCCTATACCTTCCCCGCTGACTCAGAGTAATAGTCTTTACAATGGCCCATGAAATTCTTATGGGAGATGAACCCAGTTATCTCCTGCTTCTGTCACTACACAAACCACCCTGACCTCTTTGCTCTTCCTTGAAAGTGTCAAGCATATTCCCGCCTCATGCTTTGACGTGCAGTCTCTCTGCCCAGAAGGTTCTTCCTGGGTTTCTAAAGGGCTCACTACAAGACTCCTTCCAATGTGTGCTCAAATGCCACTGCCCTGACTATTCTAACAAAAACTGCTAAGAGCCCCCCTCCTATACTTCCCATTGCCCCTCCCTAGATTATTTTTCTGGGCCATCAGCTTCACAAGGACAGGAATTTTTGCTAGTCTCGTTCCCTCCTGCTTCCCTAGCACCTACAATAGTGTGTGGCACAGAGTAGGCACGCCATGACTGTTTCCTCCGTACGTCAGCAAATGAATGAATGGCGATTCTCCACTGACACTCTAAGGTCTCTGGCCTTATTAAATGTCTGTCACAAATTGTGGTGACTCTGATTTCTACATTGTCAGACACACAATTCATCTATTAACTACGTGTAATATGCAAACACTCTGAACCAAGGGACAAAACAAACTTGTTCCCTTATTTTTTTTGTTTTAAAAGAAAGGGATTCCTTCTTCTGGTGTTCGTGTTACTTCTGCAATTGTGTCTTGTCGGTACTTTCCTGTCAGCTTTTTCTACGTGTCAACTTGGGGAAAGGGAGGAATGTAGATAGAAGTCAGCTTTTCAAGATTTGAGTCAAGCCAAACAGCACTATTTTCCTCACACAGATGCGAGAGATGGCCATCCCTTGCTTAAAGTAACACTAACAGAATTGGTGATGGGTCCGGTGTCACTTCTCCACCCAGGGGCTAATTTTAATATTTGTTTCACACAGAGTGTGTTTAAACAGACATACTTCACAGAGTATGTATTTCCCAGCCTGTGAAAACACTGAAACCGGTTTCAGCTGGTCTGGGTGGGGATCAGACGGTCTACCCACAATTCTATTGAACCCACCTGTGCAGTAACTGATCCCTCCCACCTAACAAAACAAGATTGAATGTGTCTGGCTGCAGCCAACAGCAATTAAGGACAGGGTCCTGAAACTTAGCTTTCAGAGGAAAACAAAGTGTGTGACGCCTTCCACTTCCACTCCCCCACCCCCACCCTCACCCCAGCCTAGGCGTGGTCCCTGTGTTTTATTCTCTCAAAGCACCTGTTCGTGATGTTTAGCATTTGCGGGGATTTGTAATTTTTGGTCTTGGGAAGGGACTGGCTCTCTTGGGTCACATTCACTAAACTATACTGGATGCCTGGCGCAGGAAATGCTCAATAAATACGTGTCTCGACGACCAAGCCACTGACAACCTTCTAGCTGTGGTAACACCTGCAGGGAAATTTAAAAGAGCACCGCCTTTAATCCGAACCCCTGAGTCTCATCCTTGACTCTACCTTTTCCAGCTCTGTGACTCTCTGGAAAAGTTACCTAGCCTTTTTGAGCTTTTATTTCTCCATCGGCATCTGCGTGATAAGGATGCTAATAATACTATCCTCCTCTGGGGCATTTCTAAGAAGCAAATGTGATTACGGGCTTGGAAGGACTTTGTGGATACTCAAAGCACATCAGCCAAAATCAGTTAAGTGGTCAACATTTTAGCATTCATGTTATAAAAGAACTTTGTGGTGGAAAACAAGAGGAGTAATCCCTCACTCACTTTTGCTTCTTAAAGCATTCAGCATCATTGCCCCCGCTTCCTTAATGGAAAGTTTCTACTTGCTGTCTCCAGGTGCGGTTTTCTCCTTTTCTTCTGCCTCCTCTGACTCTATCCTTCCTGGTGTCTTTGCTCTCTTGTTTCTCCTGTATTCACTCCATATTTCTGGAGGGACTGCAGTGTGCCAAGCACCATACTCCCAGTAGGAAGCAATAGATGTACAGACGGCTCCGTTGGGGTTGTTAAAAAGAAAACCACAGGCCCAAGATAGAGTCACTGATGCCAGGCCAAGTCACCAAACTGAGGCTAAATACTCAACATAACTGCAGTTTCAAAGTCCCCCAGAAATGTAATTTTAACTGCTCAGTGAGGAATTTTCTGGTAAGTCCCAGTGAGGCAATCTGTCAGATGCACCCTCTAGATCCCACAGAGGAAGATGAGGTAATCCACATGATAAGACCTCTGTTTCTCCCCCCCCCCCCCTTAGAGTAACACGGACAGAATAGCTGAACGGGACCATGCCTGAAATAATTCTATCTTTTCTTTTCCTAATAACTTCCTTGCCCTGAGAAGTTATTAAAACCTTCCTTTTTTTTTACCAGTCCTCAGACCACCTCTCTAGTAGGTGGGATGCTGCCTGATTCATGAATTGCTTAATAAAGCCAATTCGATTTTCAAATGTCTTCAGTCGAATTGTGGTTTTCAACAAAGTGCCCCCAAGGGGGGAGAGACAAGTGTGGATCAAGTCATCACAGCAATATGGACTTGCAGCGACAGCTTGCAATTGCCACGGGGACCCTGGGCCACGCCAGGGTTATACCAGTTTTGACTGGTATAACAATGGTATAACATTGTGTTACTTGTTGAGTTGAATGATCTTTTTGACTATTAATTCTAGCTAATTGTGAGCAAGGTATTTCAAAATCTCTCATTATAATCATTTAAAGTCTCCTTCCTGCCTTTATGTATTTAGTTGCTACATTCTTTGATGCCTCCCTCGACTACTATCTCTTCTTTATTATTTGTGCCTTTATCACTACATACGGATGTTCCTTACACTCTCAGTGCTTTTAGCCCAAAGTTCTACCTTGTCTGACATTAATGTTACCACTCCTGCTTTTATTTGTCTTCATTTGTCCAGTGTCTCTTTGCTCACCCTTTTATCATCAACTTATTTCAAATATGAATCAATATGTCCAATGGGCTGTATCTCTGCATGAATGCTTTCCTAGCACTTCAAACTTTAGCTCTCTAATGCTGAGCTCCTCCTTTTCTCCCTAGAGCCCCTTCCTCTTTCTTTTCCATCTCACTCGTGATGGAAAGCTCTTGTTTTGCTTGTGTGTTCTGAATAGGGTATCCAGATCCCCTTCTGCCGGGTGGTCCCTCCCCTTGCCCAGCCCAGGAGCCCTGCATGGTGTTTCCTTATGCCCACTTTAGGATGGGCATGTGACTGCCACTGGCCAAGTAGACATCACCTTCTTCTAGCCTTAGGGACCCCAGCACAACTACCATAGTACAAATGGGTCCAAAAAGATGATGGCTGTTTTTCAGAAGAGATTCTTTTTTTAGCCATAATATTTTTTTCAATTTAAATTCAATTAATTAACATATAATCTATTATTAGTTTCAGAGGTAGAGGTCAGTGATTCATCAGTCTTATATAACACCCAGTGCTCATTACACCACGTGCCCTCCTTAATGCCCAGCACCCAGTTACGCCATCCCCCCACCCCCACCCTTCCAGCAACCCTCAGTTTGTTTCCTAGAGCTAAGAGTCTCTTATGATTTGTTTCCCTCTCTGATTTCGTCTTGTTTGATTTTTCTCTCTCTTACCCTATGATCCTCTGTTTTGTTCAGAAGAGGCTGTTTGGAGCACAGACTTTGAAACCAGATGGCTGGCTCAAATCTTAGCTCTGTCTCTTATTTGTAAACTTTGGTCTAGTTACTTAATCTGTCTCAGTTTTCCTACCTACCTCATTCTTGTAACAATCACAAGAATCAATATATGCAAAAAAATTAGAACAGGGGGTGCCTGGCTGACTCAGTCAGTAGAGCATGTGACTCTTGATCTCAAGGTTGAGAGTTCAAACTCCGTGTTGAGTGTGGAGCCTACTTTAAAAAAATTTAGAACAGTACTTATGATATAGTGTGCAAATATGTGTGTTAACTATTGTCATTTTCTCTTGCCCCAGGACCTGAGAGATCAAGCCCGGAGCTGTTGGCAGCCCAGGGCATGTGAAGTCTGAGAAGGAGTGGAGTCCATATGAAGAAGAGGAGAGCCAAGGGGAGGACAGACCCAGGCCCTGCACAGGCTCGAGCCCCGAAACAAGTTGGTCCCAAACCTGGTTGCGCCCAAGATTTTTCAGACATCAGGCAATAAGTCCCCTTTTTGTTTAATATTCTGTGACTGAGTGAGAAAGCCTTAAATGACACAACTTTCAAGCAGTGTGCTGGCCTAGAAATGTGGGAGCTATTTCGATTTTCCCCTCTCCCCCACTGTCCACATGCTATGTGGCATGTCTGCACATTCTCCTTCCTCAATTTCTTCTCACTATGATGCCTTTTCTCCACTTCCCTAACTCAGGATTGAAGAAAGAAAATCAGTATTGGCAAATACCCATTACGTACTTATAGACTGTGAGGACATGTTCACTTTCTTTTTTTTTTTTTTTAAGATTTTATTTATTTATTTGGTTATTTGAGAGGGGGGAGAGAGAGAGCATGAGTGGTGGGGGGGGACAGAGAGAGAGGGAGAGCAGACTCCCCTCTGAGCAGAGAGTCGGATGTGGGGCTTGATCCCAGGACCCTGGGATCATGACCCGAGCCAAAGGCAGACACCCAACTGACTGAGCCACCCAGGTGCCCCCATGTTCACTTTTTAATCCTGACAACAACCCTGTGAGGAATCGGAAGCACGGAGACAGTGACTAACTAGTCCAAGGCCGCCCAGTGAGCCCTTGGTGATTCCAACTCCAGAGGCCACACTTAATACCACCCTGCCATACTAACTTGATAAACATTTGCTGAACAGCTAACCTCGGGAGCAGTACCATAGAAACCACTCCAGGCAGTACCCCACATGGCACAGGCCAGGGATTACTTAGTCCTTTTTGAAAATGGCAATGACCCTAACGCAGTTTGTTCATGTCAGGAGTCACACACACCCGTCCTGACTATGTTTCTCAGGGAATGTGTCATTAATCACTAAATCCACCTGTTCTTAACTCCAAAGCTTGCTGAGCCTGTTTGCAGAGAGAGAGAAGCAACAGAAGCTAGGTTGTGGCCATGCCACTTCCTTTAATCAATCATGAAAAGACTAACACATGGCCCGGGTGATGTTCTCAGCATGAATTCACACACGCATGTACATACATGCATGCATACGGACAATCCAGTCTGCCCATCTGTCTTTAAAATACAGCATTCCATAGAGGCTCTCCTGAATAGTCCTGTAAAACTATTTCCAGCTCCATTCCTGGGCTCCTCCTATTGAAAGAGAATCTTCATTGCTTGTCCTGCAGCAACCCCCCTCTCAGTTCCTTCAAATCCACTGAGCTCATGCTGGGACTTCTGCATCTACCGGGTTGCTCCTCCCACCTCCTCCACCCATCAGCAGCTGCTCTTCCTTTGGCACTGCTTCAGGGAGGCCCTTCCTGCCCACCCTGTCCAAGGTAAGACTCCCTTCTTACCAGCCCCTTAGTCAGAATCTAAGCCCCTTGACAATTTTCTTTGAGACCCTTAGAAAAATGTGCAACTATTTTGTCCATTTGTATGTTTACTTAGGTTTTATTTGTGTTTGCACGTGCTTTTCCTCTGTCTTTCTCCTTTATAAGGATGAATCTGGATAGGCATCACAACAGCAGGGAAACTGGTTGTTGCTCTTGTGTCCCTAGTATATTTCATAGGCCTGATGTATGTAACAAATTCTCGATATGTTATTTGTTGGATGAACAGTAAAAAGAATGAGAGACTAGGACAGAGGTCCTGGGAGGCTGATTTCACCCCGATCCTAGATGAGCTGGTATGGCTCTTTTAACCTGCTTAATTGGTATAGATGGGCAAAATGGGCAAAATCCCCCAGACCTGGATCCTTCTCCATTTGATAGATGGATTCTCCTGTTCATGGGTGGCTAAAACATTTACCGCGAATTGTCTGAAAACATGTTCATGTTATCCCACGAGACCCTGAATTTCATGCTTCTGTCTGGCTTGGCCCCAACTGTAAAGTCATGCTAATGACAAAGCCCTACCTTCTTCAGAGGGCTCAGCATCCAGCTGGGGAGCCAGGCAGGTGAGCCGTCCTGCTGTGGAGGAGAGAGGACTTAGGGGACTGGAGTGGAGTCGTGAGGAAGAGCATTTATTATACCGATAGTGAGTTTTCTACTTAATGGTCCATGTGAATGTGAACAGTCGAGGCAAATGTTCCTCAAGAGAAGTGAGGACCCAAGAACCCTTTTCCACTTATCTTGTGCCTCCAGGAACAACTCCCTCTCTACACGCCTCTAACCTGGGGGGAACAGAAAACAGTTTGAATGATGTGAATCATTCAAGCTTTCTGTTCAAACACCATAAAAGAAAATACAACTTGTTAGGGTCACACTGATAAGACTGAAGGACATTTTAACCTCTGCTAAGTTAACACATTTTTAGTTAGCAACCTGGAAGCAATTGTGGTTTTATATACAGTATTGGGTATCTATGTGCCTATCTAATGATTCAGTAAGTGAGTCATTCCCTCTTCTGTTCCTCTGCCCAATTCCGAAAAGCTACCTTTTCCTATTACAATTTTTTTTTAAAGATTTTATTTAGAGAGAGCGAGCGAGAACGTGGGTGGAGGGAGGGGCAGAGGGAGAGAGAGAATCTCAAGCAGACTCCCCACTGAACAGGGAGCCTGACACGGGGCTCGAACCCAGGACCCTGGGATCATGACCTGAGCCGAAGGCAGATGCTCAACCAACTGAGCCACCCAGGAGCCCTCCTATTACGATTTTTTGTTAAATCTCTCCTCTTGCTTTCCATCCCTGCTCAGGCCCTCTGCATCTTTCACTCGCTATGAAATTGCTCCCAGAGTGGGCTCCTTGACATCGGTCTCGCCTTTGAGAACCTGGCCCCACACTGGCACCAGACAGGTGGCACCGAAATGCCACTGACCACATCCCCACTCTGCCCCCTACCCTTCAATATCCCCTCTTGTCCATGCCACCCCGCTCCTTAGCTGGGAACTGAAGTCCCAACCACCTGGCCAGAGGAAGGTTGCCTATCTCTTCAGCATTTCTGAGACCTCAGACCAGCTGCCCAGTGCTTACTTTTAAACACATTTCATGCCCCTTAAATGCCTTAGGGATGAATAAATTAGAAAAACCCTAAATAAATAAACAAGCCTTGGGCCTTCATAAAACATGTCGCTGCCTAATCATAAATAAATCTCGCTGTCTAAGGGAGCAATGGTGTCAGGCAAATGTCACAGAAAATAAATATAATGAGATAAAATGCAGTGCCCACTTTCTTAAATAGAAAAATACTGACCCCCAAGGCAGTGGAGATAACTAGATTTCCTTCCTCCAGTTCCACCTCCTGACTTTGCCCACCCCTAACCCCACCCTTGCAGTCTACAGTCCAAGGCTGTGCCAACAAAGCCGTTGTGTTCCAGAGACTTCTCCTATTTGGCCTGAGCTGCTGTCTTCTAGGTAACTAGAGTGTGGTAAGTATTACTGCAATACAAAATACCTTTCAGTGTGTAAGCTTTTTCTTTCCCATCTTCTTTCAAAAGAAAAACAAATTATTAAAAAAATAAACCGTAGAACGAGTAAAACCTTACTATGTAATTAACACAAGCCAAGGCAGAATTGAGTGGTAGGTATTCATCATTTGCCTCATTGAAAAAAAAATTTTTTTAAAACTCATATGTCTGCAGCATGCGGTTGTCTTTTAAATTAAATTTGGCAGTAGTGATCCTAAGAGCCTAGTAGACTGTTTCTTTAAAATGTGCCACTAGAGATACATTTTTAAGAGGAAAAAAACTTTCTTCATCATTGCAGAAGAAAGCATTGTGTTACCATTCAGACTGGTGTGTTTAAATGGAATATTTTAAATTGCTTCTAGAAAGTTTCTTATTTTATAATTGGTTTCAGGAATTGCTGTTGGAATTAGTTTTGCTAGTAGGGAGGCACGATTTCTGCTTCCATTTTGAGGTTTATTATTATCTTATTGTCAGAATTAACTCTAAATGTCTCTGTTTTTATATAACAAAAACAAATTTTTTTGAAATTGTGATGATCTGGCCACTTGTTACCTTTCCTGATTTGTAGCATTGTTGTTCTCAGCAATAATACCACTGCAGCTCAGGGCGTCTGGTGGCTCAGTCGGTTAAGTGTCTGCCTTCGGCTCAGGTCATGATCCTGGGGTCCTGGGATCGAGCCCCACATCAGGCTCCCTGCTCAGCGGAGAGCCTGCTTCTCCCTCTCCCTCTGCCTGCCACTCTGCCTACTTGTGCTCATTCTCTCTATCTCTCTGTCGAATAAATAAATAAAATCTTTAAAAAAAAAATACCAGGGCAGCTGTCCATAGTTTCCCTGTTGAAGGAATGAAAAGCTTTTCTCACTTGCATGATTTAAAGGAAGAGGAAAAAAGAAAGTTTTTTCTCCCTCTTTTGTCCAGATCCCCTAAGACAAGCACCTTTCTTAAAAATGGTTGTTACAAGGGAGGGGGTAGGGGGTCGGGAGGTGGTATTTCTGACATCTAGATGTCTAGGCTAGAGACTTTAAAATCGTGTGTATGAAACTTAAAATTTCTAACAATAAAAAATTAAAAAAATAAAAGAAACTTAAAATTTCTAACTTCATACCTTTATTTATTTATTTATTTATTTATTTTAAGATTTTATTTATTTATTTGACAGAGACACAGCGAGAGAGGGAACACAAGCAGGGGGAGAGGGAGAGGGAGAAGCAGGCTGCCCGCGGAGCAGGGAGCCCGACGCAGGGCTCGATCCCAGGACCCTGGGATCACGACCTGAGCCGAAGGCAGACACCTAACCAACTGAGCCAACTGTTTGTTCATTTATTTAAAAAAAAAAACACCCATTGAGCATCTTGTCTGCTCCAGGCTCTGTAGTAGGATAAAAAGTTGACTGGCGAGCAGCGGCACTGTCACCCTCACTCCAGTAGAAGAGAAGGACCTGAAAACAACTGACCTGATGGGAGTCTTTAGACGTCTTAAATGCGCTGAAAAAGTTAGAGTGTGCTCCCTGTCTATACCCTTTCAGATGTAAATAAGTATAAAGTCCAATATAATTATGATTATGTCCCTCAAGGGTTACATTTATTTGAGCAGGGAGGCTAAATATTTTTCTAAAATTTTCTCTCATTTATTTTACTTTATTGCTCCAGCTTTACTGGTGCCCTAAGGATGGGCTGAGTTTACCTCCTAGTTGGTAACCAACCTTAAGAGCACCTGAAATTGTTAGCAAAATGTAGAGGAAGTCCAGCGGCTTGAGCGGGCATCCCATGGTTAGCCATCAGTTTTATTGAGACATTAGCACTGAATATTGCATGGAAGCTCACTTGGGTTTAACTTGAGGGACTGAAAATGGAGACAAATGTGTGTGAATTTAATGGATGACCCTCTTAGCACATTGACCACGTTCTGGAAGAATACATCTGGAGGCTTTTGAGAAAAAAATATTTTATAATCAAGTGTTTGTAGAGTCTGCTGCCTTTTCCCTGAACTAAAATTGTCAACATTTAAGTGTTTCATGGCCACGAGTAACTGTATTTTCACTGAAGTTTTGAGATCTATTTACACCAACTAGAAGACTCAAAATGGTTGTGTTGTTGTCTTATAAAGTATTGTATGGGTCCTGCTCAAGTTTTAGATTACAGACACCACCCAAACTCAACAACCTGCAAGTTTTGATAGTTGACTTTATGGCTAAGGACCAGCACTATCTTAGCCTGCTTTACTTCCATCATCGGTACAAGTGGTTGACAAGGGGAGGGGCGGATTGGGGTGGAAGGGACGCTTCCACCCACTTACAATAAAACAAAATTTAAAATCACTTAATGAACTTCACTGTTTAGCCAAATTAAAAAAAAAAAAGTCTATTGGCGATGTTCTGTACTGGAGTGGATGCAGCTATTGGCTATGTTGACTTACCAGGTAAGGGACCTCTGGCCCGCATATTTAAAAAGGACAGGTAATTCCAATTCAAATATGAGTCACAGCAAGATTTAAAATAGAGTGCTATGCTGCATAGCTCTTCTAGTTCTTTTAGCCAAAATATTAAATCTGAGACATCTACAGGACAGCTGTCCTGTAGATGCAGTAGATGCCAGATAGGCTAAGCATGGGAGAGCCAAACCCTCTGCAGGTCCAGTTGCTGGTGATACCCTCTTCTCCTTTTGAGATTCCTCTCTGCTGAGCTCCTACTGGAGACAAAGAGTTCCAGGAAGGACATGAAGAGAGAAACAGAATAAAGGCAATACATGAGTCTGGGGAAATAGACCATTGCCTAAGTGAGGGATCTGGTTTTAGTTGAGGGATTTTAGGATATTTGCATATGAGTTGTGACTTTTAAGTTAACTCAAAGATCGAGTCACTCAATTAATAATATTTTAACCTTTAATTCTGCAGACAGAAATAAATTGTGGGATGAGCTGGAAGAATTCCAATTAAACTCTTTCTTAGAAAGAAAGACCCTCTCTGCTCTTCTACACCAACTCAGGAGTCATAGCAGGGGTCTTAACTAATCAGATAATAATTCTGAGCTAGAGCACAATGATTGGCTATCACTTCTAAAAGAGATGAATGCTTGCTCCCCAAGTGTAATAAACAGCAAGATCTACCCTGTAGGAGAAATGGATTTATTGCCATATTTAGGAGAATATTCATTAAAACATAGTCCTGTGCATGAATTATTTTTTATTGGACTAAACATAAGGACATACATCACAAATTTCAATAAGGTTCATTTTTGAATGGTGGATTTATGAGAGATTCTTTTGATATTTTTGTGATTTTTTTAGAGTATCTTCATTGAACATATTATTTTGACTAAATTTTTGTAATTATACATGTTTGCAGTAAAAATTTAGGTGGTAGGGGAAATTTGAAACTGGGGGGGGAAATGTGTGTTTTATTTTTGTGTAAAAGACTTAAGCTCCACTACTTCAGTACTCAAATCTTCATTTCGGCTAGACTTTCTTTAATACGGTGATTTTCAACCCTCACCACACCTTGGAGTCACCTGGGAAGCATTAAACATATCCACTCCAAGGCCGCTAACCCCCTCGCCCAGACCAATGGGTCAGAATAAGAGTGAGGCCAAGTGGTTGGTATTTGTAAAAGGTCAACTCTTTGCACTATCTACGATTCCATGTTGCAGTTCTTTGGTCTCCATAACACTGCCCAGGAAGTTAGTTATTTAAAATTGGACTCCAAGGGTGTTTTACTGCCTTTTTTTATTGCCACAGTGAGTAGGTTTTGCTAACACCTGATATAAGCATTTTCCAGATTCTACAGTGCACAGCTTTGGGACTTTGATCACTCCTCTGCTCACATGCAGCTCATTAGTACATGCAGAAGATATACCTCTTAACAAAATAGTATCTGCTTCTTTTAAATACTCATTTAAATGTCAATTGTAGTCTGTATTGGCCATTTTTCCTTTCTCAGTTTCCCCACTGTTCACTTGCTAAAGCAGGCCCAGAACTGGTTTCTGAGGAAAACAGGCCTTCTCACAAATATGCCTTTAGCTTATCTCCATGTTGAGTTAGGATGGCCATTAGCTCACCTCCATGCTACACCAGGGTGCCTTCTATTCAGCTGTGTGGCCTGGCTGCATCATTTCATTTTTATAACCATGCATTTCATGCATTTGCCTTTATAACCATGTCTTTCCTTCTGCATACCTGTTCCTATGCATGATAAGCAGCCCTCATGGGAATCTGAACTTGGGTTCTCACCAAAGACTTCTAATTCAGACCCATTGGTGCCCAATTTTTATCAAATCCTAGCTGGTGAAAATACTGCTCATGAAGGGTTTCCAAGAATATACATCCACATGTCTCTCTGAACAATCTACATTTTAAATCTGATTTTTAATCCTGAATCATCCAGATGATTAGAGAGAGAAGGAGTTCCCTGGGATCATGTTAGCTGCTCATCGATTGCTCTCAGTGAATCTACACCAGCATTGCCCTTTAACCCTATAGTAGGAAATAAGTTCTCAGAAATCACTGTTCTGTTTATTGTAGATACTGTTAAAGGCTTTGACCACCTCATGTCATATATCATCTCCTTTTTGAAGACCTTGATGAGAAATTTCTCTAGGTGTCAGTCTATTTTTATTTTATACACATGGTCAATTTCCTAAATGTTTGTATTCCCTCTTTGCTTTGCCTGACAGGGAGCCCAAAACCTCATACACAGCCCATGTCCAACACTGTACGGGAATCTTAAAGCATGTGCTAAATTTGCTCCAGACTTTATTTTCCCTGTGACTGATTTCTTCATTTTTCATTTTGTATCTTGTTTTATATGTAAGTTTGTAAGCTGCTCAAATCTTCTTAAGAACAAGATGAGAGTACGAATCAGAGTTTCTCAGCCTTGACACTGTTGGGCCAAATAATTTATTGTTGGCCCAAGGGGGGATTTTTATTTTTTTATTTTTTTTATTTTTTATTGTTATGTTAATCACCATACATTACATCATTAGTTCTTGATGTAGTGTTCCATGATTCATTGTTTGTGCATAACACCCAGTGCTCCCTGCAGAATGTGCCCTCTTTAATACCCATCACCGGGCGAACCCATCCCCCCACCCTCCTCCCCTCTAGAACCCTCAGTTTGTTTCTCAGAGTCCATCGTCTCTCATGGTTCGTCTCCCCCTCTGACTTACTCCCTTTCATTCTTCCCCTCCTGCTATCTTCTTCTTTTTCTTTTTTCTTAACATATGTTGCATTATTTGTTTCAGAAGTACAGATCTGTGATTCAGCAGTCTTGCGCAATTCACAGCGCTCACCATAGCACATACCTTCCCCAATGTCTATCACCCAGCCACCCCAACCCTTCCACCCCCCACCACTCCAGCAACCCTCAGTTTGTTTCCTGAGATTAAGAATTCCTCATATCAGTGAAGTCATATGATACATGTCTTTCTCTGATTGACTTATTTCACTCAGCATAACACCCTCCAGTTCCATCCACGTCGTTGTAAATGGCAAGATCTCACTCCTTTTGATGGTTGCATAATATTCCCCAATGGGGGATTTTTAAATGGGGAGTTTGGAGGAAAGAATGGGAGGTGCATCCTTGACCTCTATCCACTAGCTGTCAATAGTAGTTCCTGGTACTGGGAAAGTACCTTTCACTTGACAGATTTATCTCCAGCTTTTAGGGAAGAAGGGCAAGAAAAAGAGGTAAAAATGACCTTCCAGCTTCTGCCATTTTCTCAAAGTCCTTCAGCTTAATAACATTCAACATGCCAAGCTGCCATATTTTAGGGTAGTGTATCCTGAACCCCAATACTTAGTATTTTCTAGGATATGTGCAAGTCACTGTTTGGGGGGGCCCAGACGACTGAAGCCCACTTTCACCCTCAGAAAAACCTGCAAACAAACAAAAAAAGAAAACAAAATAAAAATAAAAGTGCTCAGTTTGCACATCTCTGTATCTCATATCTCAAGTTAATGTAGCTTCTGAGGGCTTTCCCGATGACCCTTGGGAAAAGGAAGTGGAGATACTATTACTGGCATTTAAACAAAAAAGGCACAGAGGTAGCCAAGTACCTAGTGTAGCTAGTGCCCAGCGTGCGGACTCCCGCGTCCAGCAGGCTCTCCACCATATCATGAGAGTGTTGAAAAAGTTGAGCAGGAAGATAGGCAAATCCAACTTGGAGGATTAAGAATGGCTTCATGAAGGAGGTGACATTGAGATGTTAACAAGTAAGCAGGTAAACAAGGGACAAGAGCTCAGGGCAGGAGCGGGATGGAGGGAATTCTTGCAGACTGGTGAGCACTGTGGTCTGACTGGATAGATAAGGGAAGGAAATGGTAAAGGACTGGAAAAAAATAGGATTGGTCCTTTTCTGAGGGCACCCTGAAATGGTTCAGGAGGGAACGGGCATTCTTCCCCAAGAGCCATGTATGCCTGACAGCAGGGTACAAACTTTAAGACAAAAGCAGCAGAGAAGCTGAATTAATTAGGTCACCAGAGAGACTAGTGATGGTAGAAGGATGAGAGACCTAGGAGGATCCAGTGGATCCTGTGCTCTTTACCCCCCAAGTTAAATGTTTTAGTGGGCAAAAATCTTTACTTCCTTAATGAAAGTAGGATAAAGGACTCTCTGGTGTCAGAAAAATTCCCAGTCGAGCACTATCAAATATGCAAATACTCCTGAGAGGGCTCTTACTTTAAGGATAACAAAGCACAAGCACCATTTTTAACAAAAGGGGAAATGTTTTGGAGTAGCTTTTTGGTTATAGAAATTGTTTAGCTTCAATTAGGAAATGTCATAACTTCAATTACACACAATTGACTTTAAATTTACATATAACATAGTTTTCCTTGTTTTGGCTAAAATTTTCAGAAAATGATGTGATTGGTGGTATATTAGTCAAGGATCCTATTGTGATACAGGCAAGGCAGGGCTCTGTAGGTGATCCTCATAGCTGGCTCCAGAGGCAGATCAGACTCAGGATTAGCAGCAGGCCTGCTTTGGTGCTTCCGGGTGCTGGAGAAGCTCAAAGAGGGAGATTTTTGGGGAGGAGCAGGATCTGAGTGTGTCTGGGGAGAGAGGGAAGGCTAGAAGCCAGATACTGGTAAGCGAGGAAACTCCTTTCCAATCCAAGTCTATAAGGAGAAGGGATATATCCTCAGCTAAGGCCCAACGTGAGGGCTTCACTAAGTTGGGCAGAATGCCCTCCTGCCACCACTCCATCACCGTGGACAGTGACCAGAGGCTTTTTGTTTCCAGATATTATTTAGTTTAAATTAAGAAATGTCATCCTTTCAACTATGCATAATCATTTTTATAACTGAGAGTTTTCAGGGTTTGGCTAAAATTTCAGAAATGACTTTGTAGGAGAGAAAAACTAATTTACCCTCTACCCTTCTAAGTTCTCAACTAGGGCCCCTGGAAGAAAAGACAGATTAAGAAGAGAAAAACAGAAGTTGATTACACATGTATCTCATATACATGGGAGAGATGAAGGAAAATGAGTAACTTTCAGAGGTGGTTTAGAATTCAGGCTTAAACGCCAGCTTCAGCTAAAGGCACTAGAGAGAAAGTGTTGGGGGGAAGCCAGTTATGGGGAGGGGAGCAGGAAAATAAGGGTAAGATTTGCTATGCCGATTTAATTCCATAAGTCTTAACATTGATTAGAGTCCCTTGTGATATAGAGTCATCCCTCTCTTTCTGATAGGAGAGTGGGACAGTTACAAATGGAAATTTTCCCTTATAAATGTAAACTTCCCTTAAGGGTAACTTTGACTCTGTTTTCAGAGCTTCTCCTGTGTGTGCTGTTTCTCAAAATAATGGACTCAAAATAACTCTTATGCCAAAGAGGCATATTTTGGAATGGCATTTTCTGGTCTATATGCAATAGGTACAAAGACAGAGTCCCCATGTGATGCAGAGAAGACAGAATTCTGTTTGAGACGCAGGGTAGTGGGATAAATGGTTCCAGATGCAGACTCAGAACTAGCATTGAAAGACAGGCCTGCTGGGGGCTGTTTGGATGCTGGAGAAGCTCAAAGTGACTCAAAGCAGGGCCTTCCCAATTGACTTTATTTACTTTGCTTTTCCAGAAATGGGTTGCATATAACCCATGGAATGATCTAGTAGAAAGCTGAAAGCCAGAAGGAAGTGGACAGAGGAGAAAGGAGGGATGGAAATAGAGGGAATGAGGAGCCTGGAGAAAACCAAGATGAGCGATATTCAGTGGTTTGGTGGATCCCATCAACAAAGCTGAGACTGGTTGAGAGAAATGGAGCCTATGCAGGCCCGAGGCCAGTCAGTGCGACTCCTCCAAAGATAGGACTTGGAAGACAGGACTTGGTAGAATGGAAGAATATCGACTTTGGCTTCAGCTTACCTGCCTGGGAACTTGGCTACGCTGCTCCAGGTATTTGGTTTCAAATTAGGAGAAAAGATTGTTATGAGGCTAGAATCCCATCACGAACCTAAGATTACTTAACATGGAAACTGGCAGTAGAAACTGCTCAAGAAATTTCAGTTTCTTTCCTTTATCCGTGAATAAACAATTGCATTCCCAGAGGAAATGCTCTTCTAAGAATTTAGATAGAAAATCATAAATCGTGGCCACCACTAGGGTCCTTGGCCTCTGCTCACTCCCTGGTGGGAGCTGCAGGGTGCAGCTTCCTGCACAACCTAAGAAAGCCCCATTGTTTTGGTTTCCCCTACATCAATCCCATTCCTGTAAATTGGGAGGCAGGAACTCCCCCACCCACCATGATATTCTCTAATTCCAAAGTTATTCCGAAAACCCTCCAGATAAATGGAGAATGCCCAGTTAAATGTGAATTTCACTAATGGCTTTCTTTAGTTGAAATTTGAATTTCAACTGAAGAATGAAAAATGTTTTAGTATAAGTCTGTCTCACATATTGCTTGGGACTTACTTATTCAAATTTAACAGAATCTCCTTTATTTTTTCCCCTAAATGTGGCAACTCTATTTAATCATGTAATCATAATTTCTGTTTTTCTCAGTCTTATGCCTAGGCTTCTGCTTCCCAGATTCTTGTAGCACCTTATGGGTAAAAAGAAAGATGGTGGCATCACCAGGTATTGACAAGGACGTGGGAAAAATGGAACTCTCATCCATTACTGATGGGAATGTAAATTGGTACCACCACTTGACAATACTGTTTGGCACTATCTACCAAACCTAGGACCCAGCAGTTCTACTCTAGGTGTAGACACAACAGAAATACATACCTCATCGACCTAAAGATATGTACAAGAATGTTCATAGCACTAGGATGCTGTTCCTAATAGTCCAAACTGGAAACAATACAATGGTAGCATGGATAAATATGTTGTTTATATCTATGTGATGATTTATTATATGTCAATAAGAATAAATGAATTATCGCTGTATGCTACCTGGTTGCATCTCACAGTCCTAACTTTGTGCAAAAGAAGCCAGACACAGAAGAATAAATAGTGCATATAATTCAACATGTGTAAGGCTCAAACACAGGCAGAGGCAGAAGGCCTTCCTAAGAGAGTAAGGAGGGCTTCTGTGGTGCTGGTAATGTCCTTCTTCTTGAATCAGGCTGTGGTACAAGAACTGTTCACTGTTAAATTCATCAGTCATGTTGACGATTTCGGCACTTTACTGAATGTATATTGTACTTCAGTTAGAGGTTTACTGAGAGTTGAGGTCTATCCCGATGGGACTCTTTCTGTAGACCCACATGGTTGGAAACCCCTCTAGAGTGTATGTGTGGTTTCCTTTGTTCACAGAACTATGTGTTAGATCTGGGGGAAGGAACTGCAAGACATCTATCTGCTAAAACTATGTGAAAGACCTAATAGTCACATTTTTAAAATCTTAGATATTGGTGTATCCCAACAATCTGTATAACTCTAGGGTGTGATAGTTTAGGGGTGAGTATGATTTGAACTCATTCATGTTTAGAAGGTGTTTGAAACTGAGAACCAGGCAGATCCATCTACTCTGACCCTAACCATGGCCCTAAAGTAAAGAAATTGGACCCCAAAGATTACAGGTGGGGAATTTTTGAAGTATGTCCATATTCAAGTGGAGATCAAAGAAGTCCAACTGAAAGAAAGAACTCTACCACTTTGAACAAATTTCTTTTTAAAAGGGCTATTTTGAGGATTATGATTCTGACTTTGGAGGAACTATGGTGATTAGCAGTGGAAAGAATCACATGTAAAATTCCTTAAATAAAAATTTATTGACTTTAAATTTAAAAAAAAGTTTATTGAAAGAGAAAAAAAAGTAGAATTGAAGGGTTGCACTGTCCACATAGGAACAAAAGCAGAAGGAAAAGAGGCAGGTGGGTGGGAGGGGAACGACTAGCAGGAGGTGCCACACAGGAGAGGGATTTCGGAACAGGATGTGAACAAATCTATGGGAAAACCGGGGCATGTAATGATCCCTGAGTTCTAGCCTTTGAAACATGTGTGACTAGGAAGCAACGTTTTAGGTCCCATTCCTCACAAGGACTGCTTGTCTGGCTACTGTAGACACGGTTTTTATACCCCTGGGAAACTGAATCAGACACCATTAGAACCCCTCCAGAAGCTCATGCTTCATGATGCCCTTGATGTTTTCGAACCATGGTTTCTCAGCACTGTTGTTGACATTTGGGGATAGAACTTTATTTGTTGTGGGGGCTGTCCTGCGTTTTGCAGGATGTTTAGCAACATCTCTGGCCTCCATCCACTAGAATAACCATAGCACCTCACCCCCAATTGTGACAACCAAAAATATCTCAAAGCATTGCCAAATGTCCCCTGGGGGCGGGGGGTCAAAATAATCCTGGCTGTGAACCAGTTAACTGAATGTGTGTGGTGGAACTCTAGAGGAAGTTTTTGGGTTTTTTTGCATTTTCTTCCTCCTTTACTTTTTTTAAATAATTTTTATTGTTATGTTAATCACCATACATTCCATCTTTAGTTTTTGATGTAGTGTTCCATGATTCATTGTTTGCGCATAACACCCAGTGCTCCACGCAGAACGTGCTCTCCTTTATACCCATCACCGGGCTAACCCATCCCCCCACCCCCTCCCCTCTAGAACCCTCAGGTTGTTTTTCAGAGTCCATCGTCTCTCATGGTTCGTCTCCCCCTCTGACTTACTCCCCTTCATTCTTCCCCTCCTGCTATCTTCTTTTTTTTTTCCCTTGACATATAATGTATTATTTGTTTCAGAGGTACAGGTCTGTGATTCAACAGTCTTGCACAATTCACAGCGCTCACCATAGCACATACCCTCCCCAATGTCTATCACTAGAGGAAGTTTTTGAGTGACTGGGTTCAAGATACTAAAAACACATCCCTAGATAAATACACACGAGCACACACATACAGACCAACAGGCGTACTTCAAAGAAAGCAAAGTTAGTCACAAACTGTCCACCTCCCTATAGTTCCAAAATTTGCCTGGGAAGGGACACCTTAAGAAATGCTTACCTTTCCTTCCCAAACAGGTCTTGCTCACTTTAGCTGGCCAAGATTCATAATCCCAGATTGAGAAACTCCTTGGAAATAAGCGTAACAGCTTTGGAATCCCAAGAACTGAATTCAAATCCCAGCCCTGCCACTCTGTCACTGTGGACGTGTGACTTACTTTCTGTTTCTTTCCCCTTCATCTGTGGCTTTGTGGAAGACATGCCTCATGTCCTCATCTATAAATTAAGGATGTTGGACTAGCGATCATGACTTTTCCTTGGCCCTGGCATGTAACCTTTTTGGGAATTTACAGGTTGAAAAACAGGTGGTAAGAGTCCCTGTGTTAGATTAGGAATTAAATTAATTGACCTAACACACACAATACAATTTAGGATAGATGTGATTTGCATGTAGGGCAATCGCAGCAGATGCCCATTTCAGGATTCCTATCAGAACTGATTCTCCAGCCTGCTCACTGGCATTTTTTTTTTTTTAAGATTTGATTTATTTATTTGACACAGAGAGAGAGAGTGAGAGGGAACACAAGCAGGGGGAAACGGCAGGCAAAGGGAGAAGCAGGCTTCCTGCTGAGCAAGGAGCCCAATGCGGGACTCGATCCCAGGACCCTGGGATCATGACCTGAGCCGAAGGCAGACGCTTAACCAACCAACCATCCAGGCATCCCTGCTCACTGGCATTTTGTTTTTACACTAAACACAGCAAATTTTATACTTACTGTAAACTAGTGACTACAACAAATAGATATTTCCAGGGCTGTACAAAGGGTAACAAAGCGCTGGAGGAATAGTTAAGATAGAGTCTTTGCCCTGGAATAATTTTTAGGGTTGGGGTCTTGAAAAGAACTTTAACATAGTTTTCCATTTTGGTACGTTGGCTAAACTGATTTGTGTGGTTATGTGAACTTTTTCACCCAAAGCATTGATTCTTCTAAGAAGTAATTTTCTATTAAGAATACAGCCTTACTGGTATATTTTTCTTTTCTTTCTTTAATGATACACTCGCAGCAGGAATAGCTATATGTACCTTTCGTGTCATGCTTTTCCCAGTATATATTTTGAAGGCATTGGATCATTCATCCTTGAGGCTTCTCTATAACATTCAGTATCGAACAACACATTACCCGTGCAATTTATTCAACTTTTGTAACTATTTCTCAGGTAGTAGATTGAGTTCACATCATGTGCCCACTCTGATTGGATGATAGTAGGAAAGATATCATAATCCTCCTAAATAATCAGAGAGGAGAAAGATCTCTGGACTCCAATGAAATGTTTATCTAGCCCCATAGTTTCAACCATAATTCCGGGTGCAAGGTGACAGTAATTATAGAGCCTTCTCAATCTGGTGTTTTTCCCTTTGTGTCGTAAAGCAGGTTCTTGATAATAAATATTAGAGGCAGCCTTTTAACGTGGTCAGAATGCCCTGGCTTATATTATTCCATAATACCTCCACCCCATTTGTAGGGACTCACCTAGTGGGGTAATCAACTGATCACAGCCACGATCTCAGTGGAGAAAAAATCAATCAGGAAAAAGAGCAGGGCAGGGGAAGAGCTAAGAAGACCGACTGGTAAGGGCTGAGTGAGAGGGAAATGACCTGTAATCAATCAGTGGTCCGCAGAGCTGTCTGCATCACAGTCGCCTCTTAAAACTTTTACTCGCCCAGGGTCCACCCCAGCTACTGAATCAGAATCAAGTATGTGTGTTTTCAACCAGGCACTAAGGATGAGCCTAGTGCACAGTCAGGACTGAGATGCCCTCCGGGGGCATCTTTGATTGGGGCCCTCCCTGGCAACAGGGAGGGGCAGGTGGACAGATAATGGGGCCGGATGTTCCTTGTACCTGGCTACGGGAAGTGTTAGAGGTGAGCAGGGTCGAAGGCTACAGAGCACAGCATATGGTTAGATATGAAGTAGTAAAGAAGAAAGTTTTAACATTAACCCTTGTGAAACCAAATACATTATCTCCCTCGGGAGTTCTGAAAACTTCCAGGAGACTTCACTTGATCACTGGATGAAATCTGAGAAGTATATAGGCACCACTTTGTTTGAGGGACACTATTTCTTAGTGGCTTTACAACTACTGGATTTTTCTGTGGAAGCTTGAAATCCACCCCCCCCCCTTTTTTTTTTTTTTTTTTTTACAGATTCTGGCCTGATGATTTCACAAAAAGAAGTTAATCTTTTTTTTTTTTTTGTAACCGAGGACATCTGTTAAAACTTTAGCTATCAGGATACCACTAGCAATTACGGAATGAGGACTGACATTATCTAGAAGCATCAGTGTAATGACAACTTTTTTGGAGAAGTAAAGAACTTTATCTCACCAAGTTCTTAAGGGGCAATTGAGATAATGTCTATGCAATAGCTTTGTAAAAGTCATTACAATCACTATTCAATAAAACACCTCATGTGCAAAAAAGACGTTGTTCAGGATGGTTATCTTGAAATAGAAAAAAAAATCTTGCTGATAAAAAGAAAAAAGGGATCAGAGAAAGGGGCAACAAAACCCCCCAGAAAACCTGTGGAAGGAACCCTCACCCCACTTCCTTGATGTTTCTCATTACCAAGTATCGACAATAGTCCAGAAATGTCTTGCTAAGTCAGTTGAGGGTGGCCACCCCGATCAAGAAAAGTGTGATGAAATGTCTTCTCGACTGGGGTCTACATGCTATCCAACCAATACTGGTAGGTGTTTGATACCTTTTTGATTTTGTTTTCACAGGCAGTGCCCTTTGGAACTTAGCCTTAAAAATGAATCCAGTCGTTTCGCAGCCAGGGTATGGTACAGGAGGTGGGATGAATAGTGACTGGCAAACTGGCATATTTGACTGCTGTGATGACCTGGGGATTTGTAAGTGCACCTAATTATTGCTCCTCCTCGACTCCCAGAATGCAGGTTCCTGACCTAATAAAACCCGTCTAACTTTTCCTGTCACTGAGCTCCTGCTCTACTGTCCAACTCGGAAGTCACAAGCTGCAAGCCCATGGGTGTATTTAGCCACCGGATGTGTTTTGTTTGTCCTGTACATGATGAACTCGCTTCATGTAGTAATTTAAAAAATACAAGGAAACATATGAAAATAAGATTTCACATAAAAGTCTGGCTTTCCAATCTAGATTTCCAACTCCTCTCAAAAATTGGAAAATGTGGGAAGATGAGCCTTCATCACACATGACAGAGTTCAGCTGCTGCTTAGCATGAGCTAATCCCATTAAAAGAGATTCTCATTCTACAGTTTGCCGTATTTATTTATGCCCGCTATTGGCTATTTTGTGTTTTTCTCCCATCCATCACTCATTTTACCTGCATGATCTTGAGTTTGTGCTCCTTGTTGAGATCAATCGCCATCTGCCATTTTTCACCTCTTAGTATCCATGCTCTTAACACATGCTCCAGCTTGTCTTCTACTTACCTCTCCCTTTTTGGACAATGCCATTCTGTGTTTTCCATCTTTCAATGCCATTCTTGCAACTCTTGTCACTGTTCCATTTCAGAAAGCACTGCAGCCTTCTACTTCTTTCCCACTACAAAACACACTTTGGTATGAGAAGTTTTTTTCTTATTTCAGAGTCTCCTGCCATATGGGTTGCAGACATTCTCTGTGGGGCTCATCTCGACATCATGTGTGAGAAACAGCCTCCTTTTTTTGTGTATGATGGAAGTGCCAGGTTCTTTGGAGATAGCTTTTTGCTTAAAAACAATCAATCAAAAAACCACTGACTCTCTTATCGTATCTAGGATACAGCCATACTGCAACTCCACCCCAGCACTTTTCAAAATAGACTTTTTACTCAAAGCATATTTGAGAACAGTTTCCTGTTTGTTGTTATTTCCTTGGGCCCTTTCTGTGCCTTGCAGAGACTCTTTAAAGTGAAACTGTGCTCAACTTTTTAAACAACTGATACCAATATCCCTTAATTTCTGCTTGCTTCCATCCTCATAACGATGATAGAGTCCTTTTGCCTGAATGACCTTCTAGAATCTATTTCCGCTCTTTGTCCCTAATGATTCTTCACTCAGTGTTTTCTGACCCTCAACCCCCTCCCACGGTTTTTCGAGGGCTTCTCAGACACCCTGACGCCACAAACTTCCTCCCCAAGCATGACCCAGAGGTAACATGGGCAGGGAAGAGAGAGAATGTGAGCACGCTCAGATTGGCAAGGCAGGAACTTCTGCAATTGAATCGGACCTGGTACAGTGACTCACAAATTATCCCCAATTCCTCCACGGAGGGCTCTAGCAGCAAGACATAAGGAGCCAGATGACAACATTGTTTTCTCTGAGGGCCCGTGAAAGCCATTTCCTAAGCCAGCATCTTTTTGAAAGAGGTGTGATTTCTTTGAAAGCATGATGCCTTTCACTAACTCTTCTGTGTGCCTTCCCCCTGCACTCAGGCCTCTGTGGGACTTTCTTTCCCTTGTGCCTTTCGTGTCAGATCGCCTCTGACATGAACGAATGCTGTCTGTGCGGAGCGAGTGTCGCTATGAGGACCTTGTATCGGACGCGATACGGCCTCCCGGTGAGTCCCCCGCGCGCACCGGGACACACAAGCCGGGACACCTGAGGGCTCCCTTCGGGCTGACCACATCTGCGCGATTGCCCCCCTCACCTTCACGGCTTCACCCTAATCTTTTCTCTACTCCCATCCTAAATTTTTGAAGTGATTGACAGGAGCCGCGCTGCTGCCCATACCGGGGAACGTATTAGTAATAATATCTTATGTTGTTCCTGTAGAGGGGTCTCTGAAACAGTTGCTGGAAGTGAGTAGGTGAGGAATGGAGAGCCTTTAGCCTCTCCCCGCTTTGCTCAGCCGGACCCAGGACCCTGCAAATCTGCAGGCTGGACGATAGTTTGTTAGAAAGCCTTGGGGAGAAAATGGGTGTGTGGTAGATCCCTTCCGAGCTGGTACATCTGCCTCATAAGCCAGTGTTCATTCATTCAAAAGGGGTTATTGAGCATCTGGGCTCTGGCTAAGTCATAAATTGGTATTCATTCATTCAAAAGAGATTTGTCCTGAACATCGGACATGCCCAGTACTATTCCAGATGCTAGATCTAGGCACCTCAGTGAACAGAGCAAATCAAAATCCCTGT